>NC_072740.1:136676401-137279880 GCF_026930045.1 Uloborus diversus
GTGGTGTTGCAATTTTCAAACAGGAGTTTAATAGTCTATAGAGCAAATTGTGAATATTTTTTGTTCGGTGCACGGCACTGCATGATATGCATGCTTAAAAAGCGATTTAGAATGTCATTCTAGATAAGGTACTTTCCGATTTTTAATAAAGGGAAAATGAGTGCGTTTAAAATTTTATGTCTTGTTCTACGTCAAACTGCAACAAATCTGAATAGATAGAAAACTAATTTATAACATTAATAAAAACCCCGGAAAAGTTTCTTTTCCTGGGTTTTGTCTTCGTCCCGGACGACGAAGACGTACAGGAAATCCCTTTCCTGTTTCTGTACATTTTGAATGAATTGATAAGAAGGGCTTGCTCCAAAAAAATCATCGGCGATACGAGAATTATAGCTACGATGCAGTGATCTAACTTTCAAATGTGTTTTGCAAAAATAAAAATAAGGTTCGTTAAGGAAATTTAATGTCACCACCACACTTTGCAAAAATTTCAAAAGAAATTAACTTTAGACTTCGCTGAAAATGTATTACTGAAGGTGAAAGTTGGACGATGTATAGTTTTTCAAATAAAAGGGAACAAGTTTTATGTAGACTACATAGTTTTCATTACTTCTGGTACGATATATGCGGAGAGAAATAAATGTACCTTAAGTGTACATTTGAAGGTAGCTCAGTATTCTTTTGGGGAGGTTTCTCAGCTGATGGAAATGACACTCCAAAAGATTTTTCGTTGAAGAGAATGAGTTCTGAGAGTTATGTCAATGTAGTGGGCGATAGTATTTTTTCCGCAAAACCGATAGTAATGAGTGAAGACTAATTGTTATAGCCGGATACTGCCTCCTCAGATGTTTTAAGTTTTGAAATAATAGTTTGATGATAATTCCATTGAATTACTTGACTAGTCTGCCAGAAGGCACGAAGTACATTCAAAGGAAGCTGAGACGCATTCTGGCACACAAAGTATAGAAAATTGTACTTAACACAGAAGCCAGCAATAACTCATTTTCTCATTCGAAAAAGTCTGTATAGAAATGTTTACCGACATTCTTCAAATTCCATTACGTTTGAACTGATAGAGGTGATTAATAGGGAAGTAATTAATGAATAGCATAATTCATGGCGAAATTATCGTTGTCCATAATCTTTTGTTTAGGTTTTACAGTAAAATTTTTTTATTAAGTATTTTATTTATTAACATGCATATTTTGTGTTCTCAAATGTTCCGCATTTCCCAATCTCTGGTATGGAAACCACATTTTAAGCATAAAATTCACTTAAATTGCTTCAGAAATATTTTTTCCAGCTCAATTTCCTGTTGTCCCTGTAATTCTTAACCCTGTGTCAGCTGCAAAAGATTGGATGTTTCTTGCTGGACACATTATCCTATGATTGTTTAGAAATTTTGCAGCCCTGCGCTCTATGCCACTTTTTCGTTTTTTTAAGTTTTTTTTTTATATTTTGATTCCTTTTCTGGAAAGTGTTGCTTACAACACCCACATTCTTTTGTCTTTGGTGGGTCCATTTTGCTTCAACGTTATATAGAGAAAACCTTATCGTCCTTAATTTTTACACACCAGTGCATCGCAAAGTTACAGAATGAGATGTATCGGAAATGTAATGGTAGACTTTACAAACACTGGTTGTATTGTATTTATGTAAGATTCGAAATAAAGAATCATTCAGAACTAAGAAAGCGATTTAAATAAGATTGAACCAAGATTTGCGTTTACCTGAATTCTTTTTTTCGTTTAAAACATTCTGTAACTGCCTGGAATGGAATCGTCTGACTCGCAGAATTGACTAAGAAAATGATTACACTATTTTAACTTCTTTCGAGTTTTAATTATGAATTTAGGGGCTAAATGCTTGCTTTAACCTGAAAACCAAGCGGCTTGATCATGTTACACAGGCATAAGAAAACATATGACTAAAGTTTATAGTTTCACTTACGAGCTAGTTGACTTCAGCACCAACGATCCATCTTATTAACATCTTCCGGGGCATCCGCTAAAGTTCGGTTCGGCATCCGCTAAAGAGATTATGTCCATTTCTCTCGTGATAGCGGTGGGACGAAGACCAATCTTGGACCATTGCTGAAGATTCTTTCAAGAATCCATCCTTCGAGCGAAGTTCTGTCTTTCGCCTGGATCATTTATCCTAGTTGGAGTTAACGTTTTGCTCTGGTATAGCATGTGCAGAGTTAAGAGGAACTGCAGATTGGTGGTCCACCTTCTCCAGAGCTGCTCCTTTAGCTGCAATAAATAGCCTCCTTCTGAAAGGAAAACTAAGAGTATAGTTAGAGGAGACTGATTCTGAATGATCAGTAAATGCAGAATGATCAAAAGATGATCAAGGTGGGCTTTAAATAAGTCACTGTAAGTTGGGGAGTTGAAATGAAAGTGGGCTTGAATTTAGGCCTGCTCCTCGAGGGGATTTTAATAGGTGACGCACTGCTTACTTGAGGAAGTCTTCCCAAGGTTAGAGATCCTAAATACGGAGAGATTGGACAACTTCGGAACGGCGGTCATCTTACGTCCAAAGATGCTCTCTTCCCGTAGACCGTAATGCACCTGCTACCCCAAATATCACTGTATATTATATGGAAAAAAATGGAAGCTAGTTATATTATGAAATGCAATATGCAGATCACAAATATCTGTTTTCTATCTTTATGAACAAGTTTTTGAGAAAAAAATTCGCGCCGGATTTCCAAGACTTGGCGCTCACTCCGTTTAATGAAAATACGAGGAGAAAAAATATCAGTCTGTTCTTTAAAGATTTCATGTCCTATACTCCGTGGGAAAGCTAAAAATTCACACAGCGCATCATTTCAAGCTGACAACACTTGATCTAAACATGGCGGAGATTGGCGCGCCGTTGTCCAATCTCTCCGTGTATAAGATCTCTTCCCAAGGTCCGATGAAGTTAGGCGCATAATTCAAGATAAGGTGCCAAGTCAGTTTTAGATGAGCTGTGTTCTTGCAAAATTGGGTCCTTGACTTCTCTTATGAACGCATCAACTAATTCTGTGAAGTGAAGGACTTTTGGAATAGTGAACGGGAACGTATGATCAAATGGCATATTCAGAGACTTTGACAGGAGTTCACAACTTTAAATATGCCCTTCGACTAAAACATTAAGTGAATGAATTTTGAATCCTTTTTGATAAAAATAGTTCCTGTACTGCCACTAAAAGATTCTGTTTTGTTTGGATCAGCTTTCAGGTGAAGACCATTTTCAGAAAATTGATATTTTGTCTCTTTTGTCGACGAGTCTCAGTCACTTTGCATCTTTATATACGAGAGATTCACGGAAGGATTGGGAGACGCAGTAACAAACACATTTGGATCCCTGGGATAAAATTCCACATGAGAAATTTTATCAAAATGCAATTTTTTTTTCTACCAAACCGATTGAACAGCTGTAGTTATTAGGTAGGAATTGTTATTACAAGTATTTTTTTTTTTTTTTTTGAATAACAGAGTTCCGAAGATGCACACCCATTCTCGAGTATAAGATTTGAAAGAGGTGAATTTTTGTGATTAGCATTCCCTGTTATTGAAGATGTGCGTACAACAGAAGAAACATCTATGCTGGACTTCATTTCGATAACTGACCCATCTGGACCGACTGCAGGACAAGATTCTGTACGAGGGCTGATCAACTCACCTAGAATTAATTTACCTCTTTTAGGAACATTCCTCAATGAAAAAGGTGAGCTTGAATCACTGTAATTTCTTTTAGTATTCCTATTTATGGATTGCTAATCATGTGTTTATCTTGAGCGGGGGTGACACCTGATCTGCGTTCTTGCATCTGCAGATTTTTCCTTGTCCTGTCTAGGAGATCCTAAATAATGTCTCATTTTTGAGTGACTGGATGTAATAGGTTTCATATGCTCACTCTCCGACATTTAAGGTTTTATGGGAAATTGCGTGTTTTGAGCCAAAAACCAGAAAGCGGAATTTTTATTTTTAAAAGAAATGCTTAGATTTTCGTGAATATAAGCGATATCATGAAAAAAAAATCATTCCTTTTAAACTTATTTCAGATAGTTATAACTTATTCCTACTTTTTTATGAAGAGGGATGGTAAAAAACCTCGTTTTCTTATTGCTGGTCTTCTAAATGCAATGGATGATTTCCTTTTTATAGGAAGAGGACAGCCGGAGCATACCCTTTGTGTGACAGAAGTTACAAAACAATTAGTCTCTTATTTCTCAAAAAATATTCGTATAAATGTTCATTTTTGAAAGCGTACCAATACTTTTGTTGATAGTGTATTTGAAATGTTTTTTTTTACTATTACTTACTACTCATCAATAATTTCGCATTCGGTTCGACCTGAACCTTTTCTGCTCGGGAAACTGTTCACTTTGTAGAGATCACCGTTCTGGATTTTTCTCCCATTGGTATAAGAAAACCACTTACCAGTTGTATGTTATAGTGCTAAACACTAGAGATTCTTAGACTGAAGCTATCACGAGTGAACAATTTTCCAGCGTTGTAACGGTCTGAGGCCAGCCAGGCTTTTTTTTCTCTTCAGTGCAGTACTTGTGACTCAAAAGTCTGTTACCCAAACATCTTTTTATATCTGGAAAACTGGAACAGGCTCATATCGGCTAAATTTGAGTCGAACCTGAAATTCTCGCTGAGTAGCAATTAAAAAAAGAAACCACCATTACGCTCTTCCACTACACATGAATGGTCGTGGTGGCATGATCGGTAGGCGTCTGACTCTTCACAGAGGGGGGAAGAGGGTCCCAGGTTCGATAGTGACCCCCCCTCCCCCCTGTGATACGTTTAATATGCCGTGCTGATCAAGTCCTCCAAGTGAATCAATACCTCTGTGGATGCTAAACCAGGAGTTGTTGTGCTTCTGGTTTTGGATCAAAATTATTAAAATGTTGACAGTTGTTTCTTCCGTGTATCATGCGATGTTTGAGCCAGATTGGACATCCTCATTAGTAGGGCTCTGTAAACGGAACTACCTTAATCTAGGAAGCATTTTCTACTCGGGTTCGGATACCCGAGTGGTTTAAACAACACCACATGATGTTTATAACGCCATGCCATTGCTACTACTGTAAATGGTCAAGATACTCCTATCTGTTGATACAACTTCCACAGCCGTATCCTCACAATTAACACGCACCCTTTCCAAATACGGGAGGTTAATATGGCAGACCCTTTATCTAAAATTTTCATAGCAAAAAACGGAAAACAAGCGAAAACCCAACAATATGCAATTATTTTTAAACTTTACTGTTTTTATGCAGCTACACCAGATCAACTATGACAACATGTAGAAGCCACATGGACTGCTATACCCCCAAGGATACATTAAAAGCCTCTTTGATTCTATGCCGAGGCGTCTATTGAAAAGCTAAATATTAGTAAAATAAATGGGTTAAATTTACGACAGTTGACAGATATCTCTGATGAAGTAATAAGGGTTTAAAATATCTGCATAATGATGTACTTTCAAGAGACCCATGACTTATTTTTTCACTTTTGCGAAAATGTTATTTGTAAACTCGTCAAATTTAGTCACGAAACATTTGTGATAAGACATAATCCACTTGAAGAATTTATTCAGTTATGAATGCCTCAAATGAAAGATGTTCATCGTTAGAAGCATGCAATGAAACAAATAAGGAATGCATTTCGAAATCAATGAAGTTACTGAAACAACGTTACTAGTTTAAAACGAAAAATATTTTAAGTGTAAATGGGTCAACATAAGTGTAAAAAATTTAAACTGCAGGATGTCAAATCTGCAAAACGTTTTATGCATGAGTGACTTATGATTTGTATATTTTAAAATACCATAATGCTAAAAGTTTACTACTCAGGGTGTTGGAGAAAAAACTCCTCGACTTTGGAACCACATAGTAGCAGATCAGTGTGAAATAGAAAGGTGACACAAGTTGAATGTAGCACAAGCGCTCTGGAATTTTTTGTACACCGCTTTTCAAAAAATAATTGAAAAATTAGATATCAAAGAGCGCTGTAACCATTTTTTTTATTGATGTTAAGAATGTGTGCTTATTGAAAAGAGGTTAAATCTAATTGTCCACATCGAATCCATTGGTTCGATACGGCTACCTTTTACAACTGTAACATTATACAATCGAATAGTCATATTTCTGCTGTAAAATGTGGCCTTATCGAATTCATCGCAATGAGATTTGACTTTTGTTCAAGCACTTTCATACATTAATTTAAAAACATTTGACTAAGGCGCTCTCTGAATTTATGATCTATTTTTGAAAATTGTTTTACAAAAATTTCCAACGCGCTGGTACAACATAAAACTTGTTTCACCTTTCTATTCCACACTGTTCTGCTATCATGTCACTTTATTTTTTTCTCAAGCACCCTGTATTTTATGTCGTATATGTAAACAAAAGCATAATACTTTTTTACACGATAACTTAAAAAATCCTTGAAAGTTTCATCTAAGAGTCAGTGAAGACTCAGTAGATAACTTATAATTCAAATACTTCGGTTAACAGAAAGGAGCATACGACACTTGTAAGAAATAGTGATTCCTCAAGAGCAGACTCAATAACAGTCTTACTTTGCTGAAAACAGACTCAATAACCACCTTTATATCAGAAGTGTTCACAAAGAATAAACTTAAAGCAGAAAAATGCTGGAATTTTAATAAACGGCAATGGGGGGCGAACAAAGCGGATATCCACTTCAAGTATCCCCAAAATAACCATTAATACTCAAGCAAATGCCCCACACTTTAACATTCAGTCATTTGCACTAAAATTCACAGGAAACTTGACGGCAGATCAATTAAATACTAATAAGAGCCTTAATGGATCCTCAGCTTTTGCAACCCGGACCTGTTGAGATAATGAGAGTATTATGTATCTCAAATGCTACGTCGTGGACAAATTATACGAACTAAAAATGAGCCAATAGCTCAAAACACTGGCGTTTCTATGGATCACTTCAAAAAAAGTAAAATTGAAGACAAATGATCTAAAAGAAAAATTTTAATAACATAATTTGGAATGAGAAAACATTCCAGGAACTTTGTTAACCGAAGAAACAAATTATAAAGGAAATGTTCTATATGATTAGTTTTCGGAAAACAATTTTAAAATAGTCATAAAATTTTAGAAGATTGGAAATTTGTAGTTAAACTTCCCTTCCACAAATCAAAAGATGTATTGGGTGAAATGTTTTGCTGAGCTTAATCAGTGACAACTTCCGAATTTTCAGTTTTTTGTTATCTAAGGCAAATTTAAAAGAGATGAATTCTAGATGAAGATAAAGAGTTTAGGCTGATGCAGGAATATTGAGACATAAGTCGCGTAATCCGACAAATTTACTAGATCAAGAAAAGCTTATTTTAAAACATAGCTTTAAAACCCGAGAGCGGAGTTAAGATAGTTTTTATAAAACTACGCCATTGGTCTCATTGAGTTGCTTTTTAAGAGCCATTATTTTGAAATTCAGACAAAAAACGGAAATTTTGGCAGTGACCATTTTTGATTTTCCTAATTTTTTTTTATCTCAAAGTAGGCCATAAGAAGTAAACATTCTGAAATTTTTAGCTTTCCAAAAATTTTTTTTTCGCTCGTTAAAAATTCCCAAAGTTTGACGTTTTGCAGCGCTTTTTACAAAAATTCTAAAAGTCGCATTTCAGTGCGCTTTAGCTCTTTACAGAAACACCACCCCACGGTTATGTTTATATTTATTGGTTGTACTGTATCTAGTGATGACGACTTGATAGTTATTTTGGTTGGGGGTTGTTGCTTTCTCCAGATAAGGGGTCGCAAAATATGGATTTTATCCGTTTTCGCGCAAGTTGAACCTGCGTTATTTCCCCCAAAAAGCCACCCCCGAAAAAAATGTAACATATACTGAAAGTTTATACTATGAAGAGAGTAAATGACACAAAACTTGTTTGAGGTTTAATTTTTTTTTAGGAGAAAAATGCCCTGATATTTTTCAAATTATCAAAAATTGTGCTTTTTTGATCACAATTAACTCAAAACAGCATCACTAGGAAAAAAAACCTTTTATATATTATGGTACCTGGCTATGTGTAAAACATCATGAAAAAGAAAGCAGCATGGGATCTCTTCTTGTTTTCCAGAAAATAATTTTTTTGTAGCTCATTTTATGCGTTTTCTCGTACGTAAAACGTGTGTCCAGTATGCAGATTAGATCTTCTAAAACTTTAAGGATGTAGTAAGAATGTATATATGTGTGTATAGAGAAAGAAAAAGACTAGTAATACTTTATTTTTCTGATTTTTACAAATTGATGTTATTTTAATTGCAGGTAATTCAGAAAACGATAAATCGATATCATATATATATATATATATATATATATGTGTATATATATATATATATATATATATATATATATATGTATATATTTATATATGCATATCTATATATATATATATATATACATATATATATATACATATATATATACATATATATATAGATTTATCGTATCAATCCCAAAATAATTCTTTCTTATTTATGTCCGTAGCAATGGAAGAAATATCATGAACAATATCTGTTTCACTTTAATCTAAATGCCTTTTTTCTATGTCATTTTCAAATACGTACCTCTAAAAGGCTGTCGGTTCTTGATAAATCAGTATTATCCGCTTTTTTTTTCCTTTGTACATCGGTTAAAAGCAGCTTCAATTTGACTTTTTGTCAGATATTCGTTCGGTTGGAATATTTTTATTTCTTCAATCATCTCTATTCTCATTGCATGTTCTGCAACAAAAGAGAAAACAAAGAAGAAAACATTTTGGAAATCTCATGTGAGGGGTGGGCTCTCCAAACTCGTAAAAGTACACAATTTTCATTGAAACAAATAGAATTTCTTTATGAAAATTTCCTTTATGGTAAAAAACCGGCAGAAAACAGACGTCCGACCAAGTAGAACATGCAATGAGAACAGAGATGATTGAAGACATAAAAATATCCCAACCGAACGAATATCTGACAAAAAGTCAAATTCAAACTGTTTTTAGCTGATATCCCAAGCAAGAAAAAGCGAATAATACTGATTTATCAAGAACTGACAGCCTTTTAGAAGTATTCGAAGATGACATAGAAAATAGACATTTAGAGGAAAGTGAAGCAGATATTGTTCATGATATTTATATATATATATATATATATATATATATATATATATATATATATATATATATATATATATATATATATATATATGATATGGATTTATCGTTTTCTGAATTACCTGCAATTAAAATACCATCAATTTGTAAAAATCAGAAAAATAAAGTATTACTAGTCTTTTTCTTTCTCTATACACACATATATACATTCTTACTACATCCTTAAAGTTTTAGAAGATCTAATCTGCATACTGGACACATGTTTTACGTACGAGAAAACGCATAAAATGAGCTACAAAAAAAAATATTTTCTGGAAAACAAGAAGAGATCCCATGCTGCTTTCTTTTTCATGATGTTTTACACATAGCCAGGTACCATAATATATAAAAGGTTTTTTTTCCTAGTGATGCTGTTTTGAGTTAATTGCGATCAAAAAAGCACAATTTTTGATAATTTGAAAAATATCAGGGTATTTTTCTCCTAAAAAAAATTAAACCTCAAACAAATTTTGTGCCATTTACTCTCTTCACAGTATAAACTTTCATTATATGTTACATTTTTTTCGGGGGGTGGCTTTTTGGGGGAAATAACGCAGGTTCAACTTGCGCGAAAACGGATAAAATCCATACTTTGCGACCCCTTATCTGAAGAAAGCAACAACCCCCAACCAAAATAACTATGAAGTCATCATCACTAGATACAGTACAACCAATAAATATAAACATTACCGTGGGGTGGTGTTTCTGTAAAGAGCTAAAGCGCACTGAAACGCGACTTTTAGAATTTTTCTAAAAAGCGCTGCAAAACGTCAAACTTTGGGAATTTTTAACGAGCGAAAAAAATTTTTTGGAAGGCTAAAAATTTCAGAATGTTCACTTCTCATGACCTACTTTGACATATAAAAAAATTATAAAAATCAAAAATGGTCACTGCCACACCTTGTCTGAACTTCAATGCTCAAGTGTCTGCAGGACTTATATTCGATTTCATAGAATTTTCAAGTACATGAGTTTTAATGCGGACATAGCTAAAATATACGGGCAAGTGTATATCTGATAAATGCCCAAAATTATTAGATAATACTATAAAGGAACAATTTAAATTTTGTTCGTTGAGATACGTAATTGCATCTGCACCATTATTTGCTACCAGTGTTCTAAAACAAATTGAAATTAACCGCGAAGAGAAAAATCCTATTAGAAGTTATTATAAATGACTTGTATGGATGAGTTATTGCCCAGTTGCAATCCTATAAAAAAAGTAGATGAAGTTATTTCGCGTTTTCAGAATTATATATACTTGACTCAATTTGCATTACAGAAAATAGAGATCAAATTCGAATTAAATTTGAAATGGTATTGCGTTTGATTCAGAAAACGTAATAACTTCAAATTCTTCCCAGTAAGGAATCTAAAATTTTAGGACTGTATTGAGAGTAATTTTAGAGTGCCAATTTTTAAATAATTTTTCCATGATGAACATTTAGTAACAAAGAGATATTCTCAAACAGCAAAATTTTTGGTCTATTAGGATTTGTCTCATTGTACTGTAATAAAAATGTTTTATTAAGTGCTGCGTTTATAGAATTTAGACTACGATACGTATGCTGTGAAGTGAATTATGAAAATATTCAAATTAAAAGAGAATCTAGAGCCGGTTCATTTATTCCAAGACTATTAAACACGCAAAGAATATGTCTAGTCTCATGGTTTTCCAGATTCATTGACCTTAGTGTATGCTGCTGTGATATAAAGGGTGCAAATACCAGAAGGTGGTTGAAGATTATACAGTTTGATGGTTCCTAACGCAAACGTTGTAAGGCTCATGAACTGTTAATCCCGCGTTTGGAATTTCATACCGCACGATTATTAGCACAAGTTGCATTGAATTTAAAACAGAAATTTGATTAGACTGACTCTACATTTGCTTCAATTCGGTTAGCAAACCATCCCCGAAGATGGATACAATTCATAATGAATTGAAGTTTGAGAATTGGGGGAAATAATTCAATTTAAAATGTAGCGTCTTGTTAAGTCAAAGGAAAACCCGGCACGCGAAAGAAATGCTAACTTGTTACCTGATTTCAATTTGAGGTATGACGGTTCACCTCGGATACTTAGAAATTCAAAGGATTATCCTAAAGTGTAGTTCAGGCACAAAATAAAGAATAGCGGAAAGAAAGCTTAATGAATTAAACTTATTTATTGGAAAACAAAGACCATTTCTTTCAAAAATTGAGTTTTTCTTCATTATCTAAAGGTTCATTGGAAACCAACATTGATTCCGTTAACTAGTGTCGAAAGAAATAATGCTATGCAAAAAATGTATGTTATTTCAAAGTTTATCATTTTATAAGAAGCTGCAAAACTTGAAAATAAGTTATATTTTATCTAAAAGTCTTTTTTGCCTATTTGATGCTACTGGTGTTTTACGGGCGGGAGGAAGATTGAAAAGTCGTTGTTTTCCGTTTGACGGAAAGCATTCTTTGATATTACCTGCGGATTACAGAATTAAAAACCTTCCAACTCAATATCATTTAATTCGCTTTCATGCCGGACTAACATTTTACTCAAATGTTCTTTGGCAAAGAAAATGGATCATTAAGGGCAGAAAACTCGTTAAGAGGATTAAACAAATTCATTACCTTCACATGGCATAAGAAAGAAAAAAACTACAAAACTAAAAAATGGGAAATTTACCGTAAGCAAAAGTAAGATCTGCGCGGTCTTTTTTCAAATACGGGAATTGATTACGCAGGTATTTTTTTAAGTTCAGAATTTAATAAGGAATGAGGATCAAAAACAACGAAGGGATGTGTTGCAATTTTTGCGTGTATTTCCACGAAAGCTGTTCAACTAAAAGAAGGGATTTGTCCACAAATAATTTGATAGCGGTATTATACTAAGATTTAGTTAAAGTAAATTAGCACCGTTTCAGATATTCTGTGACCATGACCAATTCCTTCTCGGAGCTCAATGGAAGCTCAAGAATCTTCCGAAATTAATGTGTAAATGAAAAAAATATTTTTACTTACCACAATCAATATTTAATTTCATTTTATTCCACCAACTTCTCCACACTTTGATGAGCTTTGGGAAGCAGCAGTAAAATCTATGAAATTTCACTTGCAAAGTGTCACTGACAACATCGACCCTTGAAGAGAGCTTCAATTTTCGAACACTAGTTTCTCACTAGCCACTGTTAAGTTGGTAGTTCAAGAGCAGACACCTTCTCATTTTCTTATAGAATAAACTTGCTACTCCCGTTGGTTAATCTCATGTAAACTCTTTTTTCAGATAGAATTAAATACAATCCATGTAGAATGGATTTTGGAAAGCCTGGAAGAGAGATTATCTTTCCACGCTACACTTCCATGTCAAGTGACGCATCGCACAGCAAAATATACAGGAAAGTGATTTAGTACTTCTAAAAAAATGTAGCCTCCCCGTTATTTGTCTTTTGGGGAAACTCATGAGTATTCTGGGATTGATGCTATGGGACGCGTAAAGACTATTAAAACGAAATTTGGAACTTTTAGGCGTTCTCTTAGTAAATTTGTATCGTTACCAGTTGACTAGAAAGAACGACAGTCATTTGCTAACAATACTAATGACAAGGTCAGAAGAATGTTTGAAGAAAGTTTTATCATTCATTTTAACTTGTCAAAAACTTCTACTCCATATGCAAAAGATGTTGTTGCTCAATTGCTCATCTTTACAATATGGTGTTTAGAAAATACATTTTTATAGAAATTCAAAACTTTCAGTTGTTAAAATATGCTCTTACAGACCCACGCAGCGCAAACTTTCTTTTTTTTAATCAAAAAAGATTTAGCTATCTCCCGCACGAGGCCAAAAGTTTATAATTTTCTATACAAAAAAACGCATGTAAAAAATGCATGTTTCTGTATTTTTTTACATGAGGTGCGCCAGCTGACCACTCACCAATGGCACACAAAAATTGTACAAAACAAAAGAAAAGAACATTCTTGATCTCGTTGCTTGAACTAATTTCTAGCATTCCGTTGATGCTGTGCTTATATTTATAGTTGTGGCTAACGTTTTGGACAATACACTTACAAAGCTATCTTGAAAATTTCAAGAAATGTCACTTTTCTTACTAGTGAGGGTTGTCATAACATGAAATGTTAAATGTTGTTTGAGGTTAAATTTAAATCTACAGGTTCATTTACCGAGACGTGTGTGTGCTAATAATCCATGTTTGCTCTAAGTAAAATAAAATGCATAATTACCCATTTATGCTGGTATTTAGCAGTGGTCATTTACTGATTGATTAAATTGCTATCAATGCCAATTTACCATAAACTGTCAAGTAATGAACTTGTTGTTTTTAAAGCTTTTTCTCAAAACAAAAGTAATTGCAAACATTTATGTGCTCGGGAAAAAATATAATGAAGCTTTTATTCAGAATATCTATTATCAGTAACTGACTTACGCGGTTGATTAATAACTGCTCTTGGTCTCCTACTAAATACCTGTAGATAACCAACACTTTATTTATAACCAATATTTCTTTTAAATAAAACACACTCACCATTAGTAGGGAAAAATACCAAGTTCACTCAGAGAGTATCAGTGAGTTTGAAAACTTGGCAACTAACAATTTTTTGTTACAAAGCCATTTGGCATTTTTCAAAACGGTGGTCACCTTGAGCAAGGAAAAATTGTATCTTGCAATTTGAAAATTTTGAGACTCGCTCACTGTAACTGTGTCGTAACACTGCGTCGTTAAAAACTATCCCAATCCCGTGCGCATACCTTCAAGTAGCCATTACCTAAAATTGTACCTCGATTGGTTCTGCTAAGGCTTCGTATTTAGTTGTAATTACTTTTGGACTACTCCGTATTCTATTAAATATATATATAATTGGTATCTAACAGTCATGTTTATATATTTAGGCATTATTCTAGCACCGAAGGTGACTATATATTCATTTTCTATGTTGACTCACGTAGTGATGTAATTAAAACGTAATAAAAACCTTAAAACTGTTGAAACCACGCCTACAATTAGAAATATCAAAGCTTTTAATAGCAAAGATCTCATTGAAAGAAATAAAACATTTTAAACAAATAAAATTACTAATAAAAACCTGAAAATCTAAGTGCAGTTAAATATTTATCAAGTTAAAGGAGAAACTATTTAGAGACATCAAAACAATTAAGTATTGGGATTAGTACAACCATTAAACACGTTTAAAACCGTTTAAAAATATTTAATGGGGTTCTTAACTTATAAAGCACATTACAATTTTTTAAACCTAGTAAAAACAGGAAAGTTGTAGAAACCTATTTAAACATTAGCATATTAAAAACTTTAAAACCTTCAAGAACATTCAAACCTTTGAATTCTTATTTAAACACATAAAAAACTTTTAAAATATACACAAACTTATTTAAAACTTACGTACCGATACTCATTTAGAAATAAACAAAAGATGAAATATGAAGAGCATTGTAATCAATAAAACAGTTTTAAAAACTGTTTAAAACACATTTAAATGTAGTAAAAATATTAAAATCTTAAAACATTTACTTTTTAAAATCCTTAAAATCATTAACAACAGATTATTTTAATCATTAAAACTTCTTAAACCATTAGCGCCATAAAAACAGTAAAACCTTGAAGAACATTCAAACCTTTAAAATCTTATTTAAACCAACAAAAACCTTTTAAAATCTCTAAAAACTGATTTAAAACCTCTGTAAAGTTAAACACGTATCAAGAATATACTCATACTCATTTAGAAAGATTAAAACATAAAATAAATGTGAATGGAGCTTTACAATCGCTAAAAGAGTTTTAAAACTTTAAAATCTTTAAAACATTAATACAATAGTGTATTTAAAACATTACTTATTAAAAATCCTAAAACTTTTAAAAACAAATATTTTTTAATGTTTAACATATATTAAAACATCAGCATCATAAAAACTAGAACAACATTTAAAATCCTACTGAACCAATAAAAACCTTATAAAATATCTTGAAACTTGCTAAAAATATTTGCACAGTTAAAAAGTATCAAGTCTAAACTGATACTCATTTAGGAACATTAAAACAAAAGAAAAAAAGAAAACTATAAGTAACATTAAAATTGCAAAAACAGTTTTGTAACATCAATTTTTAAAAAGAATTTAAAACATTACTGTATTTAAAACATTTTCTTATTAAAATACTTAAAACCTTTGAAAACAGTCGAAATTTTTTGTCTTTAAAACCTTTTAAGTCATTAGCATTATAAAAACATTAAAGCCTTGAAGAACATTCAAACCTTTATATTCTTATTGAAACCAATAAAAACCATTTAAAATATCTAAAAAACTTACGAAAATGGTATCAAGTCTAAACCGATACACATTTAAAAATAGAAAAAGTCCGAGGAGCATTAAAATCGCTAAAACATATTAAACATTAATGTATTTAAAACAGTTACTCATTAAAGTCCTTAAAATATTTAAAAACAGTTAAAATTGTTAATCATAAAAACCTTTTAAACCGTTAGCATCATAAAAGCATTAAAACTTTGAAGAACATTTAAAAAAAAAATCTTATTCAAACCAATTAAAACATTTTAAAAGCTCTAAAAACTTATTAAAAACTTGTACAGTTTAAAACTGTACAGTGTTTTGTACAAATTAAAACGTATCAAGAATATACTAATACTCATTTAGGAACGGTAAAACATTTAAAAAAATGTGAGAAACTTTAAAAGGGTTTTAAAGCATAAAAATCTTTTAAACATTGCTACATTATTGTATTTAGAACATCTACTTCGTAAATTTCTTAAAACTTTTATAAATAGTTAAGATTTTTAAATAATTAGGTTTTTCTGATCCTCAGATTTTTCAATCAAACATAAGCATCATAAATGATGAACATCTTGTACATTCAAACCTTAAAAATATTATTAAACCAACAAAAACCTTTCAAAATATCTAAAATTTTTATCAAAAACCTTTTCACAGTTAAAAACGTATCAAGTTTGAACTGATACTCATTAAAGAACATTAAAAAAAAAGGAAGAGTAGCTTTAAAATCTTTAAAAAAGTGGTATAACATTAAAATCATTAAAGCATATTAAAACAGTAATGCATTTATAACATTTACTTATTAAAATCCTTAACCCCTTTAAAAAAAATGTAAACTTTTTAATAATTAAAACGTCTTAAATCATTAGTATAAAAAAACATTAAAACCATTAAGAACATTAACTTTCAAAGTCTCAATGAACCATTAAAAACCTTTTAAAAACTCTAAAATCTTGTTAACAACCTTTGTACAGTTAAAAACGTATTAAGTCTAAGGCAATAGGTACTCATTTAGAAACATTAAAAAATATGAGGAGCATTAAAATTGCCAAAAGAGTTTTAAAAACATAAAAATATAGTATGAACATTAAAAATCCTCAAAACATTAAAAAATCTACTTGTTAAAACCTTTTAAAGCAATTGAAATTTTAAACTCATTTAAAGCTATTTAAACCTCCAAAAATTTATTAAAACCTTTAAAAACTTATTTTGAGCATCAAGAACAATACAAATCATTACGAATTAATTAAAACCACTAAAAACCTGCAAAGGTAGCAAAAACGTTAAAAAATTTATCACAGACATTAAAATCCTTTTCAAACATTTCAAAATTACGAAAAAACCTATTCAAAACTCTAGAACTATAAAACCTAACGAAATCCACTTATCCATTTATAACGATTAAAATATTCTTAGGAGTTTCTTTAAGACAAGTTAATACATTGATGTCGTTAAAACTTAAAAAAAAATAATAATAATTAACTGTAATGGAGAAATAAATGCAAATGAATAAAAATAGTTCAGAATTTATAAAAAGTAAAGAAAATAATATTAAATTTAAGAAATTTGAAATAAAAAAACTCTGAAAACCTTTCACTACTAAAGATTGAAGCAAAATAAGAATGGAATCAAAATATAAGACAAAAACATCGTTTTTACAAAAAACAAGAAAAATAATTTTTCAAAGGATAAAAGTGAAAACCTTTCACCATTAAAATTGCAAGGAAAATTATAATATTTTACATGAAAACCTTTTATTGCAAAACTTTTCAGCAAAGTAATAGTCAAAATGAAAAGTGAAATCCTTTCACTAAGAAACTTAAGCAAAATAATATTCAAAATGAAAACAGTTTACCTTTCACTAGAAAGCTTTTAAGCAAAACAATATTTTTTTTCCAAATGAAAAGAGTGAAAATCCTTTCACAAAAGAACATTGAGCCAAAAAATTACAAAAGGTAAAAAATAAAAAACTCTTACTTAGAGCCGACAATAAATGTTTTTAAAGAAAAATGAGAAAAATATTTTCTAGATTCTCAAGATTTGGCTGGGGACCAGGAGGAGAGGGAGGGGGATTAATGAGAGTAATGATAATGTAGTTGTGATTGAATTTCGGGTACTATTGTATTTCTAGCCAGATTTTACCCAAGTGCAACTCATTAAACTACTCCAATTGTATCATGAAAAATTTGCAGGTTATACACGTACTCAAAAATCAGCACTTCAGAGGACTAAAACAATTTTTCTAAATCAAATCTAGTAAAATGATAAAAGCAACGTCATCAAAGCGCAAACTGGAAGGAACATTGTACACGCTTGTTTCCTGATTGCAGTGCTTTTAAGATGTAACTAGGAGACCAGAACAATTAAATCTACCAAGAGAATTTTCCAAAAAATATCAAGTAATACTCGTCATCGTAATCTTCAGTTACGATCTCCGACAGGAAGCAAATAACTTCAGCAACTTAACCGGAAGGTCAAGTTATTGATTGAGGAAGCACGATGGACTGACATTTAGATCACTCGAATCTCGTCGAAGAGAAAGACAACGTTCTGAAACTACCTCAGGGATTGGGTAGAAAAGGAGCATGTTTTTAATGAAGCTGCTCTACACAAAAGACAAAATTCAGTATTTTTTTTTAAAATTCACATAGCGGTTTAAATTTATTTCTGAAATAAAAATGTATGCGAGATTGAGTATTTCAAAGTTGATTTTCATAGAAATTAAGACGTTTTTTCAATAACCACCAATGAGAGATCTTAGTGCGTTTTTAGGGTGAATTGCACAAACAAACTATTTAGCATAATAGAATAACAGAGATCACAAGACTTTTCATGTATTTATTTTTTGTTAATGTTAATTTTGTAGACTTAACAAGGGTAAAGGGGATTCGATGACTTTTTTTCTTATTTAAAAAAGCAATAAATTACTACTATTTCTTTAAGTGTTATAATTATGAGAGACGATTTCCTTTCATTCAAAAGTCTTAATATTTTCTTTTCTTTTAACCACGATTAAGTAGTTACAAAAATTTTCAATTGGAAAGTTTACTATTAACTGTTTTTTTTTTTTAAACTGATTTCTTTATTTACATTTAACCTGTTTAGATTTAAAATTTCATACTGGTGGATATTCATTGCCATTTAGATGTAGGTTTTTTTCTTTGCTTATTATTTGCTGAAGTATTATAGCAAACAGTAGCTCGCGACGATTTTAAATATTACTCACGAATCGTTCATTTGATTTTGCAGTTGACCAAAACATACCAGTAAACAATTTAAAAGAATTAATTTTACAAATGTTTTTAGTGAACTTTTTTACTTAAAAATGATAGTAAAAAATATATATTAATGACGAAAGACATAAAAACAAACCAAAACTTCTATGTCTCATAAAAATGTAACAAAAATTAGTCAGGAACAAAATAAATAAAATCAGTTAAGTCACCGTTGAAAAAAATATAAGAAAATGTACTGGTTCGAATAAAAGGATATGTGTTCTAAAGATATCGAAGACTAAGTTTAACACCATGTATCATTCTTAGTATTGGAACAATTTCCTGCTCCGTTCAAACAATTTAATGCTAACTAACGTTAAATTTCGCATATAAAAGATGCTGATCGCTATCATTGCATAACTTTCCTCTATTGATCTATTTTAAATAACATTTGTAAGGGCACGAAGGGTTTTCCGAGAAAAATATGACAGCTCGAATAGTTTCGCGAGTCGTCCAATCCGAAAAGTGCTCCAACAGCTTCAGCTTTAATTTTTCAGTTTATCTCATACTTCAATGATTTCTCATAGAATCTTTCAGTTTGATTTGTTATTCTTAAATAGGTTACCATGCTCAGAGGTGTAATGAGCTCTAAAATCAAAATTCGCCGTTACGGAATTTCAATGGATTTATACCAGAGGGAGCGATGTTCCGGAATAGCATTTCAAGTAATTCTTATCTGCTGGGAAATTCAAATTGCTGTACAAAATAAGTTAGACTATAGTAAATTTAAGGCTTTTCATATCTGAAAACATTTTTCGAATGTGAATCCTGACCATGGCGGACAGGTTTCAGTAGGAAAGACTGAAAATAGCCTTTAAAAAATTAGCCGACGGAATCGGTCCTTTCTTAAAAACCGATTCCTCCTCATCCCATTTTTTGGAGAAAAAAAATTTCAAGAGAAAATTGAAAAAAAAAAATTAGTTATATGAATTTGAGAACCCTGCATGAAAGAAGATCCTTTACTTTCCTATAGTTCAAACAGTGCGCTAAAAGTCTATTTAAATTGCTCAAGTGTAAACTATCGGACTAGGAAAGGAAGAAAAAGGTGATTGGAAACTTAACATAAGTTTGGTATTTGGCAGTTGGCTAAGTTATACCGTTCTCTATAGCATCGCTGCCAAAAATTAACGGTTTTACTGGTTATAAAAAAAGCTAGTTTTTTTAATATGAAAAATATATTATTTTGTTTAATAAAAGGTTTTGACCGTTATACTCTCTTCTTTTGTGTTCATGGGGACAAAACAATGCTAAATTCCATGTTATAAAAACTAACAGTGATACATTGGCTTTTTTTTTTTTTTTTTTGTCTTCTTTTAGAAACATTCTCCAGTTTTGACATTTATAGCACATGAACTTTAGAAGAATAAATAAACTTTGTTTAGTTGATATTTTGTGGGACTTCGTGAATAGCAGTTATTTTAACATTTTATTTATTTAAAGTTACGGCGTATTACTTTTCAAAACTTAAATATAAAACTTCTGTCGCCAGAAATATATAAAACTGCATAAAAATACAGATCTACATGAAATATCCGTTTTAACTATCTGAAAATGTTTAACAGAGACAAATTTTGATTGATACTGAGCTTTGAACAATTTAATTTTAGCATTGGTAGAGAATAAATAAAAATTTAGTATATATACTTCAAACCAAAGAGTTAATGTTGAATAATCATTCCATATAAAATTATCTACTGATATAGTTATTAAAGCTGCAGAATCTGATAATTTCTGTAACTTTTACCCGTGTAGAATGATCAATTTAACAAGCGATATTTTGAACAGAGTTCTGTCAAAGTAAGTAGAAAAAAATTTAGAAGCTCTTATGCGCAACGTTCTGTTTGAACTTGATCTCTTATAGTCACTATAAACAAGAAACATCAGTATTGTGGATGTAAGCAGCTCAGAGCCGGTTGATTTTATATATCAATATTAAATGAAATTCATATGTTTAATGCTGAGGGTATAGCGCAAGGCACACACAATGAAATTTGGGTCAGTGAATTTTACAATCCCCCCCCCCCCCCCCCCCGATCCAACGACAACTTTTTAAAGTCAGGGTGAGCTCTTCGCCCTTTCACATGAACTGCGCGCTGCTTTATGTATAAAAAGCTATGGTGCCAGCCCTTCTGTTTTGGAAAGAAATGGTCAGTAGTAGTAACTTCTGGATTTGGGAAATCTAGAAATTCAGTATGCAAATGGTTTTAATTAAAAAAAAAAAGAACATCTAACTACATAAAGATTTTTGTGGCAATTCCCTTCAACCTCAAGTCGACAGTTCTGTCAAAAGTTTAACTCCACTTTGAGAAGTAGTTCTTGTTTCTTTTGATATTTAAGCTAACATAAATTGATAAGATAACCTTAAAAATTTAATATATGAGTGCTTAAGATATATTTAAAATTGTGATAACTTTCTTTAAAGTCATTTGGCTACTAAACCCATCTAGTTAAGCTTCGCATCTGATACGTATGGATTTCTTTCGCCCCGGCATAGCATATATCATGTTGTGAAGAGAAAATTCGTCGTCACATGACACATCTGTAAATTACGCGATTATTTTGGAGTGCTAAATTCATTGCAAAGAGATGACGTAGCTAAAAACCTGTTTTTTTTTCAATAATGAGTTATGCCTATCTGGACTAAATATTTGACATTCATAATCAATTCATAATCTAAATAATTTTAAAAAACATTTATAAAGGGTTTCGTTTTTATGAAAAATTGTTCTTACGATCTTATGCCCGTAGCAGATTCTGAAGTTTAAACAGAGCATTAGAAACGTTAATATTTAAAAACCATTTTCAAAACATTTTCGTAGTTTTAATATTTCTTTTATGACCATATTAATCGCCTGCCAGCAATAGTTAATAAAATCGGATTTGATTTAAACTTTTTGGTACAGCACAGGTAAAACTTTTAATCATTACATGCGGCACCATATTTGACCAAAAGTAGTTCCAGAAAACCACTGATTAAAGTCAATACTATTTTGATATTTTGAATAGAGCAGATACTAAATTCTAAAGATAAGGCAGTACAAAAGAAATCTTGGGTTTAAAATTACGAAAAATCATACTAAGGCGACCTACTCATCATGAACGGGTAACCCCACCTCTGAAATTTTTACCCCCACTTGTAACCACGATTGCATCATTTTAAACGAGAGAACTCATTAGTTATTCCCTCCGCTCATTGAATATAACATTCAATGCTGTGTAAAAGTCCATTATCCATTATATCTATAGCTGAACTAACAGTAACCCCTCCTAATTGGAGCTTTTTATAGATAAAAAATATGATTTAAGGTAGGCGAACACCCTAAATATTTTTCTTCAATATCCATGGTACCTTTCTAAAACTTTATGCGATTATTAAATGTGATATAAGTAACACATTTTGACTACTTTGTTGAAAAAAATGATCGTTTTTTTTATTTATTTATTTATTTATTTATTTATTTATTTTTTTTTTTTTTGAATAAAAAACAATTTTAGGAAAAATCTACCATTTCCTTAACATTTCCAGTGCATTTACTTTTTCATATTTTTTAAAACTTTCTGAGTTTATCTGTTCGTTAAATACCAGAAAGTGATATGACTCTCCAATTTAAAAATAGCTAAAAATAGGTTTTATGGGTAAATGTTTGAAAAATTAACCCCGACAAACGTGCTTTTTGCCGCCTAAGTTTTTTTGATCACTATTTCAAAACCTCATATTGCGTGTACATTAACTTTTCGAGGTTTATATAACAGTTATCTTTTCAATTACCAAGTTTCAAATCTTCAGAGTTAATACTTTTTTTTCTAGAGCTGTTGGCGTAAATAAAAACTTAAAAACGTGGTTATGAGAAAATCAAGAAAGAAAAAGTAAATTTTAGTTAAATCCGGTGCATTTGAGTTAAGTAAATTTTTAATAGTTTTCTCAATAACTCACCGATTAAAAAAAAAGCAAGTGCGGATTTAGGAAGAACACTGGGGCTCTCGAAATTTCTAAAAATCTCAAAAACGATTTTTTTTCCGAAAACGAGGGTGTTCACCTACCTTAATCTTTCGAGAATGTCAATAATGAACAAAGATAACTTATTCATAATACAGTACGTTATTTTAATTTAAAAACCCCGGAGATAAAACAAGCCCCAAAACTAATTTTCAACTGAAATTTTCTTTCCAGTTCCTACTAATTCATCGAATATTATGAGATTACTAATGATTAAACACAAGAACCTGTTGCTTTATTGTAGAATAACGGTAGCAAGTTTAAGGTTTTTAAGGTTTTTCTTTAAAAATCATTTCGAAAATCAAATTTATGAAATTCTAACCGAATGTACTTTTTTCCGAGTGCAAGATTCGAAAAATTTGTTGACATGAATGGTGTGAAGGTCAAAGTTAATAACTGACTTAATTAGGCGTAAATATGATTTGAATATTTGTTACATCAATTTCTATTTTTTTCTGTTTGAAACGAATAAAAACATTCAATGTCCGCGATACGCGTTCAAGACCTGCAGTGAAATTAATTTGAATTAGAAATTATAAAAGTTATTTTATGATCATGCAGGATTTATATAGTAAGCAAAGTTAACTATGCAACTGTAACATTGTTTCGATTAATTGAATATCTGGTTCAAGAATCGCTTACCTAAAATAGTTACAAATTGTCTACGTTTGTTTCTATCACCACCACATTTATTTTTTCATTCAGTATTTTTTATTTACTTCCTAGAACTATTCGACATACAATGTTTTTTTTTTTTTTCTTGAGTATAATTGAGTATTTTATTAAGTGTGTTTTTTAACCAATTGATATTATTTCACTTTTCTTAATTTTTCATTTTGGGTAAGAGTAGAAAATTGTGTATTTTTATTTAAATATACATTCAAACTGAGTCTTTTCAAATGCTTGGTGGTTGAGTGGCACATTTTTATTTTTAATGCCACATAGGATGGGAAATAAGGGCACCGTTTTAATGGATTAACTTTTTTTTTCAGTTCATTATCTTGAATAACCATTGCCTTAAATTGCACTCTGCATTTCAAAGAGCAAGTCGCGAGCATATGAAATAAAGTTCGAATTAAACAAAATTGTTTGGAGCAACAAATCCTAGTTTTTTTTTCGTTGCAGAGGTCTTGTACCTTACCTTTTAAAAGACGAAAGGCAAGGAATGCAAATTCGCATTTTTATTTCGGTAAAAACTTTATGAAGCTTACAGTGGGAAAAGAGATTTGTATTTAATTAAATCCCCGGTTTTTATTTGTTTTACTTCTGAAAACTAAGATTGTTTGCAGTAATCAACCCTCTCCTGACCAGTATCATCTGGTTTGGATCTATGTTTTCTTTTAGAGCAAATAACATATAGAGAGCACAGAAGTTTGAAAAGTTTACATTCTCTTTTAATCAGACGAAGAAATCATTAGATACAGTCAAAAGCTGTTCAGCATTGCTGGCGCCTGTCCTATGGCGAGTCTACTTCGAAACAGGTTGAAAAAAGAGAAGCATAGATTGCTGCAACCAAGCACTGAAGAAACAATTTTTTCCCTGGAGCGTCGTTGTTCACAGTAGGGAATAATTTTAAACTGAAAACTCGCTCCTAACTCTGCCTTAAGTTGCACAGCGAAAAAGTTGAGTTCGCAGATTACCTTTCTTTTGAATTCGATGTTATTGACTCTTCCACCAAGTGCCAAGAATACTGACCAGTGAACCACGCGAATAGTACGATGATGAAAGAAATTTCATAAGTTAGCAATCGAAAGTGAAGACAATTTTTTGATGCAAAGAAGTATTTGCCCTCTTCCCCCTGTTATCCAATTATAAGGTCCTAAAGCCGGCCAAATTTTAAGAAAAGCATCAAATTTGAAAGATTTGGCGAGAATTAGAAAGCACCAGGCGATTCCATCGTCTGCACAATGCAGGACCATTGAGCTCTAATACTAGTACTGCCGCTCAATGGTCAGGGGACGTCTGCAAAGCGTGCAAATTATTTCTTCCATCAGGCAACGAAACTGGTTAAATTTGGCGACTTGTCTTAAAATTTCGAATTTTAGGACCTACCAAAAATTTAAAGGGGGAACGGGGGCAAACAGTTTATGCGACCAGAATCATTTTTCACTATGCTCCTTCAATTGCTTAATTTTTTTCATTATTACACTGTGTGTGGATTCCTGGTGAGGAACCTTTCATGCAAACTTCAAGGTGCAATCACATTACTTAAATTTCAGAAAATAGAAATTACCATCTTTCTTTCCACTCGAGATCTCAGAAAGTGTTATAAGATCCCTGTATATCACCTGCACCTCATTTTATTCTTTTCTGTACGGTAGCTCACGTAACAAAGCTGAAAAATTCTTGCTAACATACATCTCATATTTTCATTCAAATTATGTTAATTTAAACTTAAATATTTTAAATAGAGAGTTAAAGCTTAGTCTAAAATACCAAAAAGGATTGTCATAGTACGCTTTATACATCTTCAAGGCATGAAAAAGAAAAAAAAAGCTAGGTACCACGTACGTTTCGAGAGACTTTATGCCGCTCCCGCAACAAGTGCAAATATTTTAATCAAAATGTTTCTTAGAAACATACTTTATAGTATTAAAATACGTAATAGTAACTTAAATTCAAATACATATTTAAAAAAATATATATTCAATGTTCCAAATTTCTGGTCAGATCTGCAACTATTAATAAAACAATTATATTACATATATACTTTTGTATGCTCGTACGCAACGGAGAATTGGATTTGAATCTACCAAAATGGGAGCAAAACTTAAAATAAAGATAATCATTCTGTGAAAAGGATCGTTCATGTTTTAATGCAGGGGGTCACAAAGTATCGTTACAAATATTAAGTAATTTTATTTGTTACAAACTTGAATGTGGTATTCATCAATATGATTACCCCCTAAAATGAAACATTTCCTTAAAGTCATTCTATTCAAATCAACCGACATTTTACTGATTACTTAAGATACTTTTCTGATTGCGGCACGAATCATTTTAGAAAATAAAGCTTTCGTATCGAATAAGTTAAGATATTTTTAATTTCCGTGCTGCGTAAAACTTTTTAATGCAAAATGTTTAAATGTAACTTACCAAATGCTTAATATCAACTAAAAGTTCCAACCATCCTGGTACACATTTACCTTTACCGAAGAATGTCAGAGGCAGTTTTCCACTGAAACCCGAACTAGCACTTCAAAATAATTGCAAATTGTATGAACATAGTGTTTAAGAAGTATTTCTATTAATAACTTGTCATTTTTTTAAATCAAAATAACTTTTTTCGTTACCGATTGAGGTAAACACACCAGTAATGGCTAGTGCTTTGGAGTGCTTCTGTAGTGGCCACTTCAAGGCTTACATTTGAAAAAATAGGATTCCATGTTTCTCACTGGATTCAAACATGCAGGCAGTAATATCTCCTGCACTTTTAAATCCATTTTGTTTTTCAAATAAAATCCTAGTTTTTCAAAAATAAACCTTGAAGTGGCCACTACTGGTGGGTTTACCTTATTCCAATATCAGGAATAATTTATAAATTTCTTTGGTACCTAGTTACCTCCTGCTCTGACAAAATCCTGTTCACTGCCACTGCATATATGACGCGAATATTTTGCAATATTAATTAACTTTAATTACTAAAAGTGCAAATTGCACTTGAATTGATTGTTTCAAAAAGGACATACATACTATATCAATCAATAGGATTTACGCCCTTTCTAAAATCATCGATTCACTAATGACTGTCTTACTAGCTGCAATAGTTGCATGTCTCAAAAATAGAAAATGAAGTCATTTAGATCTCAAATAAAACATTCGCAAAACATTTGCAATGTCATGTTTACTGATTAGTTTTGTAGTCTGAATAGATTAAATATTTTCAACAATTTTCTTCTGAATTATTAAATGTTTATGATGTGCCACAGTTCATACGGTTCATAAGGTCCTTTTTCGCTTAATTTGACGAGTAGCGTTGTTTATTGGCAAGCATCTACTTCAATACTCGATATCTATGACAATTTTAGCAGTATGGTTTATGTTGTCTTAGTCAGATAAAAGCTTTCAGCAATAATGCCGTTTCAATACGCGTCAATGCCTCAAAACAACAGTGAGATATCCTACTACTATTGCCCTAAAGCGACGATGTATTTAAGTTCAGAAAACATTTGTATACATTTTCGTAAGTACTTGCGATAGTCAAAGCTTAAAAAATATGCATTGCTTTATGATAAAGACAATAAAATTATGTTTTATAGTGCACACACGATACATATATATTATGTAAGAGTAGAAAAAGAAAAATAAATTTACTATTAGTTTTTAGAGAGCGAGTGCTATTTGCTTTATTCAAACAAGATGAGCAATCTTCACTTATAACTGTATATTAATACTAGTTTTTTTTTCTGCTAGAAATAACAAGATGAATTTTTTGAGGTAAACGTTCATACAGCAAGTATGTTACATCGAAAAGTACAACTCACATAAATAAAAAGAAAATTGTACTTTTTTTTGTTTTTTTTTTTTTTTGTTTTTTTTTTTTTAAGTCGTCTGCGGGTCTCTGACCAGATGCAACTGGTCACTTCTCCGCAGATGGTCGACTATTAGACACAAGTCGATGACTGTTAGATAAAATCATATTCATTAAATTGGAGAATTTAGTTGAACGCTCACAACAATATTCTGAATAATACATAACATAGCAATTTATACAAAATTGACGCAAGAAACAAAACAAAGCAGCACATTGAACATATTACACAGAAATAATTTCGCTACATTTCTTAACTAATTTTGTGAACCATAAAAGTTGACAGTTAGAGCAATGTTTTGTTGATAGTTCTTTAGGGCAACTGTACAAGATGATAACTTCATTAAAAAAAAAGAATTCATTTTTAAAACTAAACCTTTGAATGACCTTAAAACAAAGTAAAAACCGAATAAACAGAGGAACTTTATTTCAACAGTCGTTTTTATCGAATGAAATCTTTCGCCATAATTTTTTTAAAGTTCAATTTTACAGTCAAAGCTCTCCTTCACAAAAGATCGATGTAAGATAACACTTATGTCATTTAAAGCATTGCTATCTCAACTGAAATGCGATTCATATTTTTCATGACTTCAGTTATATTTCACGTAATTTGAAGGCAATTTGTAGGTAAATTTAAAAAGAACCCAAATAGTAGTTATTTTTCTTTTAGTAATTAAAATAACTATTCAAACCTTTGTAGTCATATTTAGATACAACTGTTTATGATTCTTTCGACGAAATCGAAAGGGAAAAACAAAGTTAAGCACTCTTTTTATAAAAATTAAATTTAAATAATTCAGTTTCAGCCGCGCTACTGACAATAGTGATAAAGGAATCGATAACCGACTGTTCTGTGACTGATTTTTAATATTTAAGAATTTTAAAACAAGTTGTCTATATGAAAAATGGGTCATTGAAAGTTAGTTTTTAAAACACAAAGAACATTTGCTTGGCTGAATATCATAAGCAATCGATATTTAAAATCGCGTATTAATTGCATTTTTTACCAAGCAACCAACGCTGAATTTGATGTATAAACTGTTCAAATTTAATACATTCATTTCAGATCACAATTTACATAGAAAGCCAGTACTTGCGTGTTGGAGTTTTTAAAAAGTCGTCTGGGGATCCTGATCAGATGCAACTAGTCTCTTCACCCCACATAGCCGACTATTTTACACACAAGTAGTAGTTTCAAAAGGATTTACATCATTTATTAATATATACATATTATTTTGTGATCAAAAAGCAATAATCTATATCACATTCAATTTACGCACTTTAGGAATAAAAATCAAAATATGAAGCCACACATTGAACATAGTATGCATCTAAAATAATTATTCCAAATTTCTAAAACTAATTGTGTGATTAACAGCTCTTATAATGCAGTGAGAGCTCTTTAGTGCATCACTATAAGATATAAAAAACGAAGCTTCTAGAATTATTTAAGTTACATAGTTAAAAAAAATCGTATCAAGACCTTTTAGTAATATGTACACAAGCTAGATTTTATCCAACACAAGTAATCAAAGTTATAACAGTAATATTTCTTGCAAAACAGCACAAGTATTATAAATTTTTCTTTAAATATGAAGTTCTATGTAACAGCTGTTTGGTCGCTTTAGATTAATAAACTCTTAAAAAGAGACAATTTACACAAAATCAAGGGTGTCTTTTAAAGACTACATAGTTTTAACTAGCAAAACTCCATTTTCTTACAAAAGGGTGCCCTACAAACAGTATTTAAGCACTTCATTGTATCAGCAAAATTAAACGAATCTCAAGAAAAAAAAACAATGAAAATGTATGATT
This sequence comes from Uloborus diversus, assembly GCF_026930045.1. Classification (NCBI taxonomy): domain Eukaryota; kingdom Metazoa; phylum Arthropoda; class Arachnida; order Araneae; family Uloboridae; genus Uloborus; species Uloborus diversus. Next base: position 136,705,491 of record NC_072740.1, read on the forward strand.
TTATTATGTTTTCTCTAAAACTTCGTTTTCATAAAAACTTTGTTTATAGTTTTTTTTTTTTTTTTTTTTTTTTTTGCCATCAATAACAAGGTGAGTTTTGTGAGGCAAACGTTCATACAGCAAGTATGTTACATCGAAAATTACAATTTACATAAAAGAAAAAAAACACACCAGTACAATTTAAGTCGTCTGCGGGTCCCTGACCAGATGCAACTGGTCACTTCTCCGCAGATGGTCGACTATTTGACACAAGTCGATGACTGCTAGATTAACTCATATCATTTATTAAATTGGATTCATTAAATTAGTTGAACGCTCACAACATTATTCTGAATAATACATAACATAGCAATTTAGGCAAAATTTACGCAAGAAACAAAACAAAGCAGCACATTGAACGTATTACACATCAGAAACAATTTCGCCACATTTCTTAACTAATTTTGTGAACCATAAAAGTTGACAGTTAAAGCAATGTTTTGTTGATAGTTCTTTAGGGCAGCTGTACATGACAACTTTTTTTTAAATTTAAGAATTTATTTTTAAAGTTTTTTTATTCAAAAACTAAACCTTTGAATGGACTTAAAAGAAAGTAAAAACCGAGTAAACTGAGGAACTTTATTTTAAGAGTCGGTTTTATCGAATAAAATCTTTTGCCATAATTTTTTTAAAAATCAATTTTACAGTAGAAGCTTTCCTTCACAAAAGATCGATGTAAAATAACGCTAATGTCTTTTAAAGCATTGCTATCTCAACTAAAATGCGATTCATATTTTTCATGACTTCCGTTATATTTCACGTAATTTAAGGTAATTTGTAGGTAAATTTAAAAAGAACCCAAAAAATAGTTATTTTCTTTTCGTAATTAAAATAACTATTCAAATCTTAGTAGTCATTTAGATACAATTGTTTATGATTCTTTCGAAGAAATCGAAAGGTAAAAACAAAGTTAAACACTCTTATTGAAAAAAAAGGAATTTGAATAATTCAGTTTCAGCAACGTTACTTACAATAGTGATAAAAGAATCGATAACAGACTGTCCTGTGACTGATTTTCAATGTTAAAGAATTTTAAAACAAGTTGTCTTCTAGATGAAAAATAGGACATTGAAAGTTTTTAAAGCACAAATGACATTTGCTTGGCTGAATATCATAAGCAATCTATATTTAAAATCGCGTATTAATTGCGCTTTTTATCTAGCAACAACGCTGAATTTGACGTATAAACCGTTCAAATTTAATACATTCATTTCAGATCACAATTTACATAGAAAGCCAGTACTTCCGTGTTGGAGTTTTTAAAAGTCGTCTGGGGATCCCAGACCAGATGCAACTAGTCTCTTCACCCCAGATAGTCGACTATTTTACACACAAGTAGTAATTTTAAAAGGATTTACATCATTTATTAATATATACATAAGATTCATTTGAGATTAAAGAACAATAATCTATATAATATATATACCACATTCAATTTATGCACTTTGCGAATAAAAATCAAAATATGATGCCTCACATTGAACATACTAAGCATCCAAAATATTTATTCCAAATTTCTAAAACTAATTACGTGATTAACAGCTCTTATAATGCACTGAGTGCTTTTTAGTGCATCACAAAAATGAAGATTCTAGAATTTTTTAAGTTACATACTTAAAAAAATCGTGTCAAGACCTTTTAGTAATATATACACAAGCTAAATTTCATCCGAAACAAGTAATCGAATTCGTACGACAAATTGAAATTTTTACATGGATGAACCATAAGCAAAACTCTGAATCACAAGACATGTGTTTCCCACTTTTAGCAATCTGCTAAGGAATATATCATAACAGTAATATTTCTTGCAAAACAGCACGAGTGTTATAAGTTTTTCTTTAAATATGAAGTTCTATTTAACAGCTGTTTGGTAGCTTTAGATAAATAAACTAGTAACAAGTGAAAATTTACACAAAACCAAAAGAGCGTCTTAAAGACTACATCGTTTTAACTAGCAAAAACTCCATTTTTCTCACAAAAGGTGCCCTACAAAACGGTATTTAAGGACTTTATTGTATCAGCAAAATTAAACGAATCGCAAGAAAAAAACAATGAAAATGTATGATTTCATTACGTTTTCTCTAAAACCTCGTTTTCATAAAAACTTTATATTAATAATAGTTTTTTTTTTTTTGCTAGCAAAAACAAGTTGAGTTTTGTGAGGTAAACGTTCATACAGCAAGTATGTTACATTGAAAATTACAATTCACATAAAAAAATAAAAAATTAAAAAAAATTACAATTTTCTAAGTCGTCTGCGGGTCCCTGACCAGCTGCAACTGGTCACTTCTCCGCAGATGGTCGACTATATGACACAAGTCGATGAGTGTTAGATTAACTTATATCATTTATTAAATTGGAGAGTTGAGTTCAACCGCTCACAACATTATTTTGAATAATACATAACATAGCAATTTATACAAAAATTTACGCAAGAAACAAAACAAAGCAGCACATTGAACATATTACACATCAGAAACAATTTCGCCACATTTCTTAACTAATTTTGTGAACCATAAAAGTTGACAGTTAAAGCAATGTTTTGTTGATAGTTCTTTAGGGCAGCTGTACATGACAACTTTTTTTTAAATTTAAGAATTTATTTTTAAAGTTTTTTTATTCAAAAAATAAACCTTTGAATGGACTTAAAAGAAAGTAAAAACCGAGTAAACTGAGGAACTTTATTTCAACAGTCGGTTTTATCGAATAAAATCTTTTGCCATATTTTTTTTAAAAATCAATTTTACAGTAGAAGCTTTCCTTCACAAAAGATCGATGTAAAATAACGCTAATGTCTTTTAAAGCATTGCTATCTCAACTAAAATGAGATTCATATTTTTCATTACTTCAGTTATATTTCACGTAATTTTAAGCTAAGTTTTAGGTAAATTTGAAAAGAACCGAAATAGTTATTTTCTTTTAGTAATTAAAATAACTATTCAAATCTTATTCATTTAGATACAATTGTTTATGATTCTTTCGACGAAATCGAAAGGTAAAAACAAAGTTAACTCTTATTGAAAAAAAGAAATTTGAATAATTCAGTTTCAGCAGCGTTACTTACAATAGTGATAAAGGAATCGATAACCGACTGTCCTGTGACTGATTTTCAATGTTTAAAAATTTTAAAACAAGTTGTCTTCTAGATGAAAAATAGGACATTGAAAGTTTTTAAAGCACAAATGACATTTGCTTGGCTGAATATCATAAGCAATCTATATTTAAAAATCGCGTATTAATTGCGCTTTTTTATCTAGCAACAACGCTGAATTTGATGTATAAACCGTTCAAATTTAACACATTTTCATTTCAGATCTCAATTTACATACAAAGTCAGTACTTGCGTGTTGGAGTTTTTAAAAAGTCGTCTGGGGATCCCTGACCAGATGCAACTAGTCTCTTCACCCCAGATAGTCGACTATTTTACACACAAGTAGTAGTTTTAAAAAGGATTTACATCATTTATTAATATATACATAAGATTCATTTGAGATTAAAGAACAATAATCTATATAATATATATACCACATTCAATTTATGCACTTTGCGAATAAAAATCAAAATATGATGCCTCACATTGAACATACTAAGCATCCAAAATATTTATTCCAAATTTCTAAAACTAATTACGTGATTAACAGCTCTTATAATGCACTGAGTGCTTTTTAGTGCATCACAAAAATGAAGATTCTAGAATTTTTTTAAGTTACATAATTAAAAAAAATCGTGTCAAGACCTTTTAGTAATATATACACAAGCTAGATTTCATCCGAAACAAGTAATCGAATTCGTACGACAAATTGAAATTTTTACATGGATGAACCATAAGCAAAACTCTGAATCACAAGACATGTGTTTCCCACTTTTAGCAATCTGCTAAGGAATTTATCATAACAGTAACATTTCTTGCAAAACAGCACGAGTGTTATAAGTTTCTCTTTAAATAAGAAGTTCTATGTAACAGCTTTAGATTAATTAAATCGTAAAAAGTGAAAATTTACACAAAATCAAGTGTCTTTTAAAGACTACACATTTTAACTAGCAAAACTCCATTTTCTTACAAAATGGTGCCCTACAAACGGTATTTAAGCACTTTATTGTATCAATAAAATTAAACTAATCGCAAGAAAAAACAGTAATAAAAATGTATGATTTCATTATGTTTTCTCCAAAACTTCATTTTCATAAAAAACATTGCGTAATACGACAGTACAGAAATATTTCATCACAGCAGTGAAACGAAGTAAAAAAGTGCAACATTGCAACGACGTTACGATGCAGATAGTTTTCATTAAAATTATTTACATCGTGAAGTGAGAACATTGTGTCAAAACTAATATTTTTGTACCTTATTGTAAAAAATAAGGTAGTTGACGATCGATCTCATTAAAAACCTCTAAAAGCTAATTTACATGCTTTGTGGTTTTCAAATAACGATCATTAAAAGTTGATTATTGAAAAACACGTTTCTGGGGAAATTTCACACGAATTCGCTACAAGACATGCTTTTTGTTAATTATTTTAAATTTGGAGTTTCATATCCTTCTCTAGTATCTTACTAAGATTTAGCCACAAAGGATTTCAAAAATTATGAAAAAGTGAATACATTGCTAGTGCTAAGTAATTTGCGGTTTATTGAAAGAAATGACTTAACGAAAAAAGCTAATAATAATCGCATTAATGATTTTAAATTTTTAGAAAAGCAATGAACATTTTATCACATTGTCTTGCTTAATCTAAAAACATTATTTCACCACTAACACAGATTTCAGTAACACTTAATTTTACACAGAAATCAGCACACTAGCAATTTTTTCTTTCAATTTTTACAATTGAGTCATAGTTGAAAAATCAGATTAAAAAAAAAAATGCAGACACGTGTTTCGGGGTTACAATTAACCAATTTTTTTCATGATTACAAACACGTGCGCATGTTTCTGCTAATTTGTAGTTTTTTAAAGGTCGAACATGCAAAAAGTAAATTAAACGCTATAAATCCACATATTACAGATACGTGTTTCTATGCAATGATTAACTCCTTTTCAACGCAAAAGATTTGAGCTAATGGATAAAACAGATATTTAACAAAATGCTGTCTCAATAGCTTAGATCTTTCGCACTTCTAAAATCCTGAATCACGTGTCTGCAAAATTTTTCAATATATATATATATATATATATATATATATATATATATATATATATATATATATATATATATATATATATATATTTGATTATTTTAAGAATTATCTTAGAAGCTTTTTTTTGTTGAATAAATTTTCAGCATGAGGGCATTTATTTCTTCACCATAAAGGTTCAATAAGGCCTCCTTTACATGAAGCAGTTAGTAGAAGCAACTCTTTAGAAAATTCGCCCGGCATTTTTCGTTGTCGTTACACGATGAAACTTAGTTGAATCTACTTTTCTATTAGTTATCGGAATTAATTTTTGGCGCTGTTCCACAACGCTGTTAAAACTGAACTCAGTTGACTCAACTAGTTTACTCGTGTGTAGGACAAACGCTTATCAATGTCTTGATGAGTGTAATTAACTAAAAAGTTGATTACACTCATTGGGATTATGAAGCTACCGTCACTTGCCTTGACCCGACAGTCAACTATGCCTGGTGCGCCGGCACACCAGGCATAGTTGAACGTCGTGTGAAGTATGACAGGCGACTCTTTCAAGCTTCTACTGGGTGTCACTTTATGTTAACCACTCGTTCGAAGTTGATCAATTAAGTTACCTCGTGTAAAGGAGGTCTGATCTCACAAGACATGATTTTACATTTAGCAGTAAGACATTCCCCCTAAGCCAGGGCTACAATGCAATAAAATGACCTCTAAGGTAAACACACCAGTAGTGGCCAGTGTTTCGGTAGTGGCCACTTCAAAGTGTAAAAAAGTTGGAAAGTAAAAAAAAAAACAGATTCCAGGTCTTTCAATGGATTCAAAAAGTGCATCAAACGTACTGAAGGTATTGCCTCCTGCATGTTTGAATCAATTGGGAAACCTTGAAGTCTATTTCTTTTCATATATAAACCTTGAAGTTATCACTACTGCAGCATTAGCCACTACTGGTGTGTTTACCTTACCTCCAGCTCGGTTATTCACTATCCCAGACTGATGAGTTCCAACAAACGAAACTGCAGTCTCCGGATGCGATACCCGGGATGTTCGGTACATTACATGATAATTTTACATTGTTTCAGCTACATTGAAATTTAATTAAAAAAATATTAACCAATTATTAAACAATTAGCTAAAAAAGTTACACTTAAAAATTCATATTAGTTTAAAAACAACAGGTTCCAATAACTTATAAATATTAAAATTTAATTTACTGTCAACAATATTTTATTTTAGTTTAGTGGACGCATCATGCCACCAAGTACACATTTCATACAAGTAATACCTTTTCTCACGATCTTGCTGCTTTGTGCCTAGTTAGTGACTAAATAAGTACATAGGATTTCAATATCAAAAAAGTTAAGAGTAAAGATTACTTAATAAAGAAATAGCTATTTGGCGTACAGAAAATGGTGTTAAAAGTTAATTTCAATACATTAGTTTTTTTTTAAAACAATCTTATTTTTCTTAACTTTGGAATTGGGCACTTGCTGTTAACGTTTCAATACAATCATTCAAAATGACTTCTGGAAAGTATGTAAATAATTCTAGATATTAAAAATTTTGGATTTCATTACTCTTCAACAATTCTTAAAACAGAGTTTGAAACAAGTTGAAACATACAGGAAAAACTTCAAGTGTACGCACATTGGTTAGTATGTAGTGGACGTCTAGCATTGAGATGAGCAATGAGTGTAGATAGAACTTGGAAACTGCTTGATAGAAAAAAACTAAGGCGCTTTGAAATTAGAGCAACATCAGAAACATCGTCCGTATAGCTCAAAATCATTGAGTTGTAGCGCCCAAAGCAGTTTTTAAGGTTCACGAGAAGTTCGTTTCTAAATCGTTTCAAATTACACAACACAGGAACATAAATAAAGCATTTCATTTCAAACAGCAGCAGCAAGTTGTAAACCATGAAGTTACGTTCTCTGTTACATGGTTCTAGTAGACGACCAACTCGCCCTAGTTTTTGTCACTTTAAAAAGATACTTTTAAAATCTCGGGTGCTTTTCAGTCCAACTTGATGCTTGTTGTACCGCGTGATGCTCTTGTGAATCGGCTCAATTACGCAGAAGATTTTGTAATGTCTGTTCGCAATGCGAAGTTGACAATAATAATTTTTATAAACGTTCTCGCACTCATTTCAAGCTAAATTGGCTTTATGGTACACATGGTTAAAAACTTTCTCATTGCTTGAGACAATACACATTACACAACTTAATAATCACTACTTTAAATTCAACCCAAGTGCTATACTAGAAGAATTCCGGGCAAGATTATAATGCAATAAATTGACTTTTACACAATGAAAAATATATATCCACATTTGTCTTTTAAACGAAAGCATCATAGAATGGGGGCTATATTCTAGAAAAATGTTATGCATCAATAGACTTCTAAGACAGTCCACATTTGAAAACTCTAATGTTTTGGCAGTCTAACAGTTCCTTCTAAATCAGTTTGATTTTTCTGCAAGAAGTCCCACAAGTTTGAGTCCCAGTTTTGTGTTATTTTTTTAAAATTTTATAAATATATAGGGACTCAAAGCCTTTCTCAATGAAGATGAGTTCATATTGAATTCAAATGTGTTATGGACGCAATACAGTTTTTGATAGCTCTTCGCTATCTTCATCAATGTGATCTGAAATATTTTAATAATCTGCAGAAAAGCTAGGATGGCACCACAGTTAAAGATGTAGGCCTTCGCAAGTTCGATGTTGGTACAACTCTTGCAGTTACTTCATCTTTCTTATTTGGATTTACTTTCATTCTAACAGTTTTTCCTGATCTCTTACTATTAATGTTGCAAAGAGATGGGAATGGAATCCTTAGTTTGCAGTCCTCTTGTCATTTAAAGATGATTTATTTTATCTGCAGCAAGCATATTTATGGAAATAAGGCATGGAGTTACAGTTTTAACAGTTTTCTATATTTATAAGTTCGTGAAGAATCCTTTCTTTTATGTATGCTGTTTGAAAATGGTACCAAAGCTCATCCGCTAGCTTTTAGAAATTGCATAACTGGAAGTCACATTTAACTGGATATTTATGGGTTGACGACTTTTAAAGCATTCTCAACGTGGCTTCCATCATAAATTTGTAGTCTGAGAGTGAGTGCATAAACTGTATTTCTTTGCAAATCATGTATGAGTGATAAGAAAACAACGTAGAAGGTTATAACGACCAGAATGGCTATTAAGCATTCCAATGTTCTTCCATCAGCATTACCCTCTAAGTTAGGCAACGGGCTTGTGACTTTAGGATTCCAGGATCGATACTGGCCAGTCGAAGACCCTCTGTGTAAGCTACTGGTTACAGGTGCTCTGTGAATCAGTCAAGGTCGAAGTCATCCAAGTTTGTATACAAGACAATGCCTCTGAACGGTGGATGAGAGGTTGTTTGGCTCCTACATCAGAATTACAGAAGTGTTGATAGATGTTGCTCATATATGTCGCATTGTATTAAAGTGTCTTCCACCCTTGTGGTTTTCATGCTTCAACGAAAGACACTTCTTTCGTATTTAGTTGAGCGATATACTGTTCTCGCACCGCTTGAGGCGTCGTTGGTGATATACGTAACAGAGCTATACAGAAGAAAAGTTCATAGAAACACATAAATGGTTGTCCAGTTTTACAGTTACGATGTGCTTATGTTTCATTGTCGTGTTTTAATACAACATTAGGTTATAGTGCTATTTTTCCATATTGCCATTTTTCAATACGGAAGTAAAGTTACTGACAAAAACTTTTATAGCAGAATATAACTTCTTTCAGTGTTTTGAAAAGTTTATTTATGCATCAGTTTATATCACCACATAAATTTAAACCAACCAGCAAGATAGTTCGGGAATCTTAGTTTGATCAAATGCAACTTAATTCTATCATGCGATTGATTGAAAAAAAAGTCTTAGTTTTGTTTCAGACTCAAAGTAACAGTAAAACAGTTCTAGTGTATGTTTCTTTTAATATGGCGATCCGCAATGAAGTTATTATTCCAACAAACCAGAGAAGCATAGTTGGTTAGAACATAGTTATACTTCATGGGGAGTTATACCACTACATTGTAACAGATCAGGAGTACAAAAGTTCATATCATTTAGAAAGCAATGGTTCTGATCAAAAACTTTCTCCAAAGTAGACGGCTATCCTTCATTGTCATATGATACCAAATCATGTAAGAAAAATCCGTACAAACTGATGAAACTGACAAGTATAGAATATTGTAGAGCACAATTTTGAAGGTTTTTCTGTAGAATTTTTAAACCCCATTCCATGATACTTCAGTGCATTTAAATGGTCATGGCATCAGAAAGTATGGATTTTACAAAAGTAGTAGCATTTTAGGTCAACAGTCCGTACAAAACTGTTTAAACTTGAGTTATATAGATCATTATATTATGAAATTATTAATCTGAGATAATTATGTACAGATAAAAAGCATTTTTAATGTTTTTATACTGAAGTTCCACAGCGTTAAGTGATTAAGCAATAAATCACAACATAAACAATTTTAAAATATTTGATTCATAAGAGTATGTAAACCAAAGACATGTTTACTGATCAACAGTTTATATTCTTACATTAAGTAAATTTGTATTACATATATATATACATATATATATATATTATTATTATTAGAAAATTACAAACAGCTTCGGTTTGAATTTTCTTCATCAGAGCACCAAAACCGGTTCGTAAATATTAAGGATTGCTTGAACTATAAGCATATGCTTAGAGATAATAAGAAATCACTATACGTAAAAACTCCTTTAGGAAAGTTTTACATTAAATGCATTAACACAAAATTTGTCACAATTACAATTTTTACAACATTTTAGGCTCGTATTCAAGAACACTTTTCAAGAGAAAGTTCTTATTCATTTACGTTTTCACGACATTTCTACCCTATACGAGATGCATATAAAATATTTGAATAATTTCATAGCTTATTTTTATAAAAGCCATTTTATAGCTTTAAAAATTACATTACAAAACATATTACTCACAGCTGAATAACGTACCCTTTTTTTTGTAGGGTCAATTATCAAAACATTGTTCTCGCTCTTGTTAAAACATTTTAAAAATTGTACACTAGCAAATTTATTTTCTCAGTATGTAACTTTAAACATATTTTTACAATGATTCGATCTTGATTTGACTCACAAAACCACTTCGCATCAATCTTTTACTGCGCTTTGTACCACAAAGATTTAATTGCGCATAATTTTAAATGCAATTTTGTTCCCTACTTTGAAATTTACTTTATAATTATATTAGTTTATTTTTGTAGTAATGCAACTCTTTTCATTTTCAATTAATCCTAGGCATTCTATTTACTTCATATTTTAGGTTAAGATATTTAGATGCAAAGATTGCAGCTACAATAATCAGCGCAATTCAATTTTACACTTATTATGTACTTTATGTAGAATTACACCATGCAAACAAAATTTTTCAAAATCATGATAAATTAATATTTGTCTTTAATTATTGAAACATAACATAGTATGCAAATAAATACCTTTGTACTTAGTAGTTTAAACGTATACAAAAACCTTCAATCGAAATACACTATTTGTATATGCAAAAAGCAGAAGAAAATATTCTACCAGAGACGTGATGTTCAGCTTTCACTGATCAGTGCCACAATGGATTGCGTGACACGCTATCTACCAATTATGAAGCAAGTAAAACCACCGCTGAGCTTCAAAGCAAAATTAATAAGGCTGTTCAAATGTTAAAAACAAAAATAGCAAGAAAATGCAATTTTTGGAAGCTTTGGCTTTTTTACGTTATTTTATGCATTTAATGTATCATAAAATGTTCGACAATACACATGGTATTGATAGCAAAAGAGAAGTCTAACAATGATTCATTATTTTGAAAACTCACTTTTCGTAAAAAATAAAACTTGTTCCAACTCATGTTTAACATAACCGATCGTCAAAGACTGACAAATAAATAACAAAAACTACATATTTGATTTACAGCCAGAAAGATCAATATTGTAAGAACCAGACTTTACAGATAAAACTTTGCATACATTATACATTACTATTACTGGAAAGATACCAAACACATGATCAACACATTTTTACACTGCTGGATAATAAGAGCTTCGACGCGCTAAATCGCAAGACTAAATTTCATAAAAATTTTCTCCAAGCTATTTGTATTGAATTTTGGCACAGTATATTTATGAACTTTTATTACGTCCCTAAATACTTTGCAACTTTAAGATGAACTATACCTCCGTTATTCTAATTCCAATGATTACCAATAAACAACGTTAAGTACCTCCATAAAATGAATATTTAGGTAATTCAATATTTTCAAAACTTAGAATTTAAAGTGTCAAAATATATATTTTTTCTCTTTCAAAAAAAGAATTAAAAAAAAATACACACACAATGTGCTTATATTGGTGTTAAATATATACATACTTTCATTGCCATATTCTTAGGAACTACCACAGCTATCCACAGGAGGTAACTAGGCATTAGTACCTTTAGTTATTTTCTAGTTAATAACTATACAATTTCTATATAACCTTTTAATTTTATGCTCATCAATCGAAGTTAAAATTTTAATAAATGTTACTAAACAGAAAATATTAATAGTATTTTCTGTATAATTTCTCATTTATATAAAGCTCTTTAGATAATCATACCCATTTCTAAAAATCAAAAGATCTTTATAGATTGATGCTTTTGATTTTGGAGTGAGAAGAAACTGGATTTCTTAAATACACTACAATATAAAATTTCCTAATATCGTATAAATTATTTTATAGCACTCATTAATAATTACTGAAATATTAATGATTTTGCATAGAAGGGAAATATACTTTCATAATAATTGCACGCAAAATTTAATCAATTTTGACATTTTTGTACAGATTTCATGCGAGGAAGTTTTGAATCCAATACTCCATTGGGTACGACTAGAAACTCGCATATGCAATCATCTATTGTTCACTAGCGATAAAATCGGCACATCTAAAAAAATGCGAAACAGACAAAACGAATTGATCTATAAAATCTTAATTTAAGGTTCTTACCACAAAATTCGAACAAAGGTAGTGTAACTAATGCGAATTATTAAAAGTGAAATATTTAAATTTCATAACTTAGAAAAAATTTTAATCTTTAATTGCACGCTATTAATTTAGGCTCCAAAAATAATTATAACATTATATATGTTTTGCACAAAGTGGGGCATTCAAGAGTGAATTCGTTAAAAATAGAATAAAACCTTTTTTTTTTTTTTTTTTTGAGCTATACCATTATTGTCGCCGCCGGTGAGCTATAAACAAAAACATACCTTTGTGCATAAACGCTTTTAAAAAAATAGAATTCAAACTAAGAACTCATTATTTAAGCAGAAAAAAAGGGAAAGAATTTAAGTTTAGATACTTCCATCGTGATTTTTTCCCTTTATATATTCCTGAGGACTTAAGTCTATGTACATTATCAGTGTCCATTTCCCAGTACAGCACATTTGATCGATTTTCCATGCCTTGAAGGTATATAAAACATATGTTGATATTTCAAAGACAATTCAAAATGATTTAAGTAAATTTTCCATACGTTAGTTCAGTGGAAAATTATCGATATTTAATGAGGAACCTTCAGCATACGATGACACGTATTTGATTTTAGACTCACGCTGGAGTTTCAAGAGAAAAGTGACATGTTTGGGGGAGGGGTAAAAAGTGGATTCTTTACTGGAGCTACGAAAAATTGAACGTTCAGTGAAACTCACATGTATTGAACCTCTGTGGTTTTTCCCTTTTTAGATCAAAAGCTCATATATTACCAAAATACTTTTGTCTCCTTTTAATGCCCTTCATTCCAAAAGAGAAGATAAATTGACACCAGTCGACATTAATCGGTAGAAAGTACATTAACTGGACACTCATTCTTTATTTTGGTAATTGGACCAAAATCAAGAACGACCATCGCAAGTGCAGCAAAAAGAATTGGGAACGATCACTAAAGCTCAAGTTTAGTGGTCGTCCCTTGCCATGTGGCAAGAAAAGTAGGGGACTAAGTTGCAGTATCTGACTTCTCTCATCCAATCTGTTATCGATTAACTTGAATGCCACTAATTAGCATTTATCTGTCCAAACTCATCATTTTAGATTTAGTAGCAATTTAAAAACTTTTTTTTTTGTTTAGCTGCATTTTTCGGTTTTCAATGAGTGGCGAAAAGCAAGAGGAGAGTGGCAACTAGTGTAGTTGCAACGATTCGCCATTAACGATCAGTACAATTTCTCCAAACGTGATCTTCATGTTTCACCTGTTCTTCTCGAACCTGTCCGAACCGACTCAAGACAACGGTTTCTAATGTTGAAGAGAACTTTTCTGACAAAGAAGTGGTTTAAGCTGTTCTTTCTGCTTCCTGCAGGTTTAATACATTTTTAACCGACTTCAAAAAGGAGGCGGTTATCAGTTCATACCGTATGTATGTTTTTTTTTTTTTTTTTGTTTGTCCACTCACAGCGTCTCACCTAGTGGACCGATTTTGATGATTCTTTTTTTAATGGATAGGGGATGGCTCAACTTAGGTCCCATTACTTTGTTTGGCCATATTTGTTCTTTAGAAAAAAAGTTATGGTCAAAAAACAGTACATTTCATGCAATTTCCCTATTAAATGATTAAATATAAAACCCATTTTTAGAAAAGTTTGGTGCCATACAACTGTAACATTAATAGTAATTGTAGTGACAATTTTGAATGAAGGCTTCTCTGAAGCAAGCATTAAGTAATTTCAGTGTCATTGCTCGATAGTGGGGGTAAACCTAACCTGGAAGCGAGGTAACGCAGTGATTAGGATCTGCTTAGCCTTCACAATGCTACTAGGTTAGTTTTGCCTCAACTATATATAGTAGTATTTTTATCGTTATAATCTATGCCAATTACAGATGATCTGAGCTAAGTAAGGAGATACAGGTTTGCATAAAAAGCAATTTGTATGCTGTGAAATTTAAATTAGTTAGGGAAAACGCAATGTTAAAAGTGTTGTAATTAAATTAACACACAAATGAATTCCAGGGACAAAGATACATTTTTAGTGTCAATCGCTTAAAGTTTTAGGCGTGTTTTTAGTTGTTTTTTTTTTTAGTATGGAGCATTTTTATGAAAAAATAAAGTGAAGTTTCGTTACGGATAGTAACTTCTTAATATTTCTGAAATACATTTACACTAAAAAGAAAGAAATTAAAAAATTTTGGAAAAAAAAATAGAACCGACTTCAAAATTGCTCTAAAAAGTGAAAAATAATTTTATCCTTTAAACACCAACGATAATACTTTTAAACGTAATTTTTGAAGTTGGCGCAAAAACGATAAATAAAATCATTCACAGCCATAACTCAGTTACAACAATAAATTAAATCACGCCCAGTTTCTTCACTACCACATGCATTACGCATTGATGACAGCATATTTGAGTAACGATATAAATGTTTCGTTCCTAACTTTGAATGATTTTCTGAAGAAAATATAAACGAAGCATGGTTACACTAAATTTTGTTCTTTGTTTTTGCGCCAACTTCAAAAATTACGTTTAAAAGTATTATCGTTGGTGTTTAAAGGATAAAATTATTTTTCACTTTTTAGAGCAATTTTGAAGTCGGTTCTATTTTTTTTTCCAAAATTTTTTAATCTTTGTTAAATGTTTTCTAAATTTTAACGATTTAATGAATTTTATAACGTTTTTTTTTTTTTGGGGGGGGGGCTCTCTTCTTATTCGCATTAGTTTTGAATACTTTCAAACGTTTGTTTAAAGTTCTAAATTTAATATATTTTAAAAAAAAAGGTTTAAAATTAACTTGATTTTAATCATAATAATTCAACAAAGAATAATTTCAGGTCATGAAATTATTACTTAAATTGACAAATAGACGAAGCTCAGCGAAGAGAGGTAGCTGAACCCCTGTGGGAAATTACTTGATTTGGAATGGCAACAGCCATTCAACGCTTCCTAGCATGAACTCGAACCAAGTGTTCAGTCGCCACTGAATCACCTTGATGAATGTAGAATTTCGATTTTGATGTGACGAAAGTCACTCCTTTTGATGGGATTTATGTTCCCTATTTTCGATATAAATTACTTATGTGCACTGTATATACGTTTCAACTAACAGTTCTTAATTAAATTGTTTTTTCTAACCTTCAATAAGCGTTTGTCGATTTTTGAATTTGATGTGGCAAGTTTACCCACTGAACCATTTTACAAGACCCCTCACAGATTGATACTAAGCCACACTGCCAATTTCGAGCATGCAAATATACATAAATGCAATGGTTGCGTGCCCCTTTTTTCCCTTCCCCCCCCCCGCAAGAGAAAATGAAATCCTACCGCAACTAATACTAGTTGATTGAAGTTGGAAGAAAACGTTTATCCAATTTTTCAAAACTACATCGAATAGTTTGTTACATTTTGGTACGTAAAGATTTATCTAATGTTTTGGCATAGGATTGAATTCTTATGCATTGTTTGAAAATATTTTTTTAAGGTTCGCTCATTTCTTAAAGATTTATGTTTATTACTTCTTTCAAACTTAACCCTTTATTTCTTGCTAGTAGGCAACCACAATAAAATCATATAGAATTTTCTTATAGAAATATTGTTCATCGTTTTTTTTTCCCGGGAGGAGTGTTCATAAATTTGAAATGTTTGGGTAACCACCTACCCCTCGGCTGCGTCCTTATGTCCATTTCCCAATTTCAATACGAAAGCGAGAACGTTTTTAGTACTGTTCTTTTAAAGTAACAGGTCAAAACCGATCATCTCAAAAAACAACAAAAATAAAAAAAAAAGAATTAGAATTTCGTTTTTCTGGTTACAAGTGGGGAAAAAATATGATCCTGTACCCTCTGTTCATCCTTGAAAAATACTTTGGAATTAAATATATTAAACGCAAAATAGATTCAAGTGTATTCTAAACCTACAAATTCTTCATTTTACCTTTTTTTTTACTAATGTATACCAATTTTTTCCTCAAAACTAACAAGAACTACTTCAAGTCATGTGGCAATTTCAGATACAGATTTGAATGGAATGCGTTGGAAACGGAGCTTCCGCGATCCTTCTTTCGTTCTTCCCTTTTCTTCTTCAAAGAGAAACATCGAGGAGGCCCCGGTCGAGGGTACCGTTAAATATGAAGAAGACAAATTGTTTTTGCATAATTATATAAGATGTGTGGAGCTAAAGTGGATCAAGTCCATGAACGACTTGATCCTCTTTAGCTTTAGCGGTAAGAGCAGAGCTTTGTGTGAATTTTCGGCATGACACTGTACCGCGCAAACGAAAGGGTACAAAGGATGCGAGAGTATTCAACAATTTGCCTAAATAAAAGGGGGAAACTTAGAAAGCAACGCTACTAGAAATCCTGACTCATTTTGTTCCTTTTGTAGAATGGGAGGATGTTCAAACTTCGCCATATTATGATTTTGCTTAATGGATATGAGTGGACGAGATTGTAAAAAGCATGTGGGAGACTAGAAAAAGAAATTCTCCAACGTTTGTAAATAAAGCGCTTAAGCAGCGGAACAATATATGTTGTGTAATTTAATAACAGCAAACTTCTAATTAACCGCGATTCTATCAACTAACATTACATTCTTCAAAGCAGAAATAAAAATGCAAATATGAAGTAAATATGAGTCAGGTGTCATATAGAACTCGGTTGATGACACTTGGCAAAGACACCTGAGAACATTGTAGGTTAACAATATTGATAGCACTATGAGGTATCCAATTTTGATTTTGAGATAATTAACCTTTGTATGCATAATCTTTGTGAGAAATTAACCATTTAAAACTTTACAACAAAAATATCGTGGATGAAAGAAGGCTGACTTAATTGTAACAAAAATGATTTTGGTTATAAAGCGTTAACCGACATCTAAATATTTTGAATCTAGATAAACTTAAGAGCGATGACTGATGAATCACGAAGTTATTTCGCGGAGAAGAGGGTAACTCTCTGAAGAGCACGAATTGATTTGAGATAGAAGAGAAAGCAGGTGTACCCCAAACCCTTTTACTGCGTAGCACTCGTGATGTTGCTGCGCCCCGAAGAGTATGACTTACTAAACTGCACTCTTACTCAGTAAAATTATAAATGTGGGCTCTTAACTTTTATTTTAATATCAAAACATTTCATTTTAACGAAAGTAAATAAATAGAACAACGCTTTAATATTCATACTTATAAACTAAAGAAGACATTTGCTTAATAATCTTGTACTGTTTTTGAAGCATACGTCCATTTAGTTCTGTAACTGCCGGATTATCGGTTTATTATACTTCAAAGGGATGGAACGGGCGTATCAGCGAAACGCTAGAAATAGTTTAGTACATTGTGATTAAGTAACCTAAAATTATATTTGCATTTGATTTATTCAACTTAATCATTTTTAAAAGTTCTTTTTCTTGGAGTTTTTACTTTTATTTGTTTATCATTTTAGATTTTAGGTTCTCTCTATAATTGTTTTTTCTTCCACATTTTAAACTGGATTATTGCTTTTTAAAATGTGAGATTTTTACCACTGATTCAACTTCATCCAAGTTACTAACTGCTTTACGTTTCCTGATCGAAGGGGTTCAAGTGATGAATTATCAGTCAATCGTGCTTCTTAAATCATTAACTTGAGAAATTTTAAACTCTTACCTGTGTACAGGGAATTTTACATATGAATCACTTGACCTGTAAAAAGAAGTACCAAACATAAATACGTTGAAATTTGATGCACTCAACAGAAACAACTTTCATAAATCAAAGTTCAAAGAATTTTGAAATAATTTTTTCAAAACTTTTTTTATTTTTTCAAACTCCTTGTTCTGTAGTTTAATACTCCATGTTTCTAATCTGAAGTACTTTTATCAAAATAAAAGATGGCACAGACTTTGTTCTTCAGTTTAATATTATCATCGGGAAAAGAGTAACTACTAGAGCTTGCAATACCGGACCAAAAATTCAATATCGGTACTCTGTATTTTTAAACCGTGATACCGGAATACCGTTATTAATACCGGTATTTTAAAATTTAAAAAAGTGTTTGAAAACATTGTTTCGTTGCCACATTTCATAATTCTGTACAAAAATTGTAGTATTTATGAAAACGCATTGTGAACAAGTGTAAAATGAATGAACGAAAGTCATAATAAAAAATCAAAATGTAATAGTAAAAAAAAACAATGCATATATTGAATTGTCTCTAAGCCTACAACTCATTTAGTGCTTAACTTTCCAACAGTTAAAAATACTTGATTTCACACAGGTCGGTGGAACTGTTAAAAATGCGCGATACACCCCCTCTAATTGTATAGAAGTCTCATCTTCAA
This sequence comes from Uloborus diversus, assembly GCF_026930045.1. Classification (NCBI taxonomy): domain Eukaryota; kingdom Metazoa; phylum Arthropoda; class Arachnida; order Araneae; family Uloboridae; genus Uloborus; species Uloborus diversus. Next base: position 136,724,017 of record NC_072740.1, read on the forward strand.
ATAATTCGGTCTCTTGCGTGTTATTTTTGAAAAATCCTTTTGTGTATGTATGTTTTTTTGTGTGTATTGTGTGTATTAATTTTTTTACAGATTGATATTTAGTTGTAGTATAGTATCTTTCCGAGAGACGATACTTTTCCATTATTGAGATCATTTTCTTTTAGACAGAAGAAGTTTGTGCTTGATTTTTATTATTAGCCCTTTGATTTGAAATTTACGATAAACTTGACTAAATTTAATCTTGTTTGTTTCTCTACCTAGTTTTCACGTACTTTTCAAAATTCTTTACAATTACAATTATGCAAATAAATTTAAAATATGTTTTAAATGACAGAGTGGCGACAGGAACTGTGAAAAAAAGTTCCCTGACTTTTCCCTGATTTCCCTGATTAAGTTCACCAAATTTCCCTGATTTACGTTACCAATGATAATGGTTTTCTTTCTTTGCTCTACTTGGAATCCATTGTATGTTTGTATAAAATGCAGTATTTTAAACGTTTTAAGTTGTTGAATAAAGATATATTTTTAAAAGATGCTACTTTTTTAATAAAATTGTTAAAAAAAAACATATTAATTCAAATTTTTTGGGGGGAAAAACCTACAAAATAGTATATTAAATTTTTCTATATGGAAAGAATATAGAAAATTAAAATAAAAAAAAAACTTTACTTCCAGAAACCACTTAACATAAGAATTTTAAGAAGAATAGAAGTAATGTAGTTATTCTTATATAACTAACTGACATATTTATGCAAAAAAGATGAAACCATTTGACATCCATTCATAGGGAGCTTTTCTCTAATCAAGAATATAGGTTTTAATAAATGAATACAGCATTTGATAAAATAAAAAAAATAAAGATATTTACTTAAGTAAACAAGTTAACTCTATTTCAAATGATTTCAGTATGTAGCGAAAAAAATCTTAGATTGCTTTTGTAACAAACAACTTTGAAATGATAGGAAAAAAAAGAAAAAAAGCAATTAGGTAATTTCAAAACATATAAAAGAAGAATACAACTAGGTTATAAAATAAAAGTATCATTTAAGACTGAAGAAAAGAAAACCTTTATGATCTGTGGTGACTGCAAATAGTATAACGGCAAAAAAAAAAGTTTTTTTGATTGAAAGTTTAATTTTAGCAATTAAATTAAAAACACGAAGCAATAACTTAAGCTTTTGTAGTATTAATTCAAAAACCAAAGATTTCTTCTTGAAATTGCGATTACAGTATGCTAATTACTTCGAGACAATGGAATAAAGGCAAAGGAACTAAGGCATTAATGAAGGCTTCCTCTTTGCCAGGAGGGTTGTTTATTTTACATAGCATTGAAAGAGTGAAAGGAAATTTCAAGCTAGGTAAAATAAACAACCTAACAGACACAGAAGCAATCTTAGGAAGTTCATCCTGTGGTTAATAAGTAAGATTCAATATTTTGACGTTGAGGAAAAAAGATGCGCAAATATGTGGCAGTGTATAATTGCACCTCATTAATTTTACTCTTTTTTTTTTTTTGAACAGATAATTGGCGGAAAATGCATAGGGAATTAGAGAACTTAATTTTGTAAAGCAAAAAAAAATTTTTTTCTTGATAAAATCAATTTTCCCTGATTTTTTTTTTATTTTTTCAAAATTCCCTGATATTTCCCTGACTTTTCCCTGATTAATAAACTTCCCTGATTTTTCCCTGATCTCCCTGATTTCCCTGATCTGTCGCCACCCTGAATGATTATGCTTAAACTCTATGCAAATTTTCAAGGCACTGTATAATTTCTCAATATTACCTTGCCAAGTATAAAGCGAGACATAGTGCAGTTGAGATAAATGAGGAAAATATGAAGTTTTTCTGCAATTGATGGTTGGAATAAATTATTTGTAGAACAAATACATTCGAAATTGCATTCGAAATTAACTGTCACAAAAGGGAAAGTGAGTGATCATGAAAACAAAAATTAAAAACATGATGCATAAAAATTATTGTAATTTATCTCGCCATCTAGTAATGAAAACATTTTTTCAATCTTTCTGCTGTTTTTATTTAATAATATTCTAATAAATCGTGATTTTTAAGCCAAATTTTTGCATCAGTAGATTGATTTCGGTTCTGTATCATGGAAAAAGAAATGTACATTTAAAATATAAGTAGAAATTTAATAAGTTAAAACTTGAAAATTATTTAATTAAAACTTATTTTCAACCAATACCAAAAATACCGGAATTTTACCTCATAAAATACCGGTATTTCGAAATTGCAAATTTGCTCGAAATACCGGTATTTGGTATGCCGGTATTGCAATCACTATTAAATACTTTTTGAAGCAAGAGAAAATCCAAGTTTTAGCTGTATTTTAGCTTCAAACTAGTGAAAATCGTGCATTTATTAGGCCTAATATTTATAGCAAACTGTTACTTCATTATTACATTTACATAAAAGACGATTAAGTCAAGTGTATTAAACAAAATGTGCATTGTTTATTTTCGCCGAAAGCGAGGGAACATCTTTATGAAGTTTGATGACGTATTAATAATTTAATGACTTACCTACCTTTATAAAAAAAACCTTTGAGAACAATATACGACAGAAATATGAATAGATATGGATGGATACAGAGATGAATTTAAATATGAATATAAGCACTGAGTGTTACAATCGTGTCTTAGGAGTATATGATTTAAAAAGCTGCGTAAAATTAAAAGAGCGGAAAACATTCCCTATGTATTAGTTTTAACGCCTTGGGTGTTACACGCAATATGATTGCTTTCAATTTGCTAAAAAGGCATAATTTCCAAATACGAATTGGAACATTTGGTTGTCAACCGGTGTTCCCACTTAACAATACAAGCAGAAGGTTTCAATGTAAATTAATTAATACATCCGTTTTTACAATTGCATTTTATAAAAAAAAGCTCAGCTAAAATGTGAGTTCTTTATTTTTAACCGACTTCAAAAAGGAGGCGGTTATCAGTTCATACCGTATGTATGTTTTTTTTTTTGTTTGTCCACTCATAGCGTCTCACCTAGTGAACCGATTTTGATGATTCTTTTTTTAATGGATAGAGGATGGCTCAACTTAGGTCCCATTACTTTGTTTGACCATATTTGTTCTTTAGATAAAAAGTTATGGGCAAAAAACAGTAAATTTCCCTATTAAATGATTAAAATCATATTGTAGCGAAGTTCGCTCTTTTCATCCGTGGATAACGGTGGCTCAGTGGTAGAATTCTCGTCTCCCACACGAGCAACCCGGGTTCAAATCCCGACTAGGACAAAGTGAATTTTACTAAAATTTCGTTTCTACTGTTTCCCGTATTTTCTCGAATGTTCTATTAATTTCTGTATCTTTTCAAGTCTGGAAAGTTCCAGCACTTTTTCAAGTTCTATATAAGGAGATGTAACGTTCATTCGTGGTTCTGAATAAAGATCTCGAGTTGAGACTAACGAGTATTCGCTTCATTTGGCTTTCACATTGTCTTCGGTATCTTCATCTACGCGACAATATGAAACTCACTGTTATAAAAGTTTGGTGCCATATAACTGTAACATTAATAGTAATTGTAATGATAATTTTGAATAAAGGCTTTTCTAAAGCAATACAGTGATATAGAGCCGCACTTCTTACTAGGTAACTTCTTACTTTTACTGAAATATCTACATTTACACTAAAAAGAATGAAATAAAAAAATTTTGAAAAAGAAAATAGAACCGGCTTCAAAATTGCTCTAAAAAGTGAAAAATAATTTTATTCTTTAAACACCTTCGATAATACTTTTAAACATAATTTTTGAAGTTGGCGCAAAAACAAAAAGTAAAATCCATTGTAACCATGCTTCGTTCATATTTTTATCAAAAAATCACCCAAAACTTAGGAACGAAACATTTATATCGTTACTCAAATATGCTGTCATCAATGCGTAATGCATGTGGTAGTGAAGAAACAGGACCTGGTTAAATTTATACTTGTAGTTGAGTTATGGCTGTGAATGATTTTATCGATCGTTTTTGCGCCAACTTCAAAAATTATGTTTAAAAGTATTATCGAAGGTGTTTAAAGAATAAAATTATTTTTCACTTTTTAGAGCAATTTTGAAGCCGGTTCTATTTTCTTTTTCAAAATTTTTTTTTACAGAACACGAGGAAGAAAATCTATAGTATGATTTCTTACACATAAAGTTTCATGTTAAGGAAGTTAGAGTCCACAAAAAGCATTGTGAGACATACGACTATATCTGATGTACCCGAATAAAAGATACTTCCACTTTTTCACTTAAAGTGACCTATTTTTTTGGAATAGCTTTAAATTCGATAGTTTTAACTAGTAGCTTAAGGAAAAGTAGGTTGACCAATACTTGGTCTAAATTAAAAGTAGTTGCACTGCTCGCTGACTACTAGTTTCAACTAGTTTTAATTAAGTAGTGACGAACACATATTAAAATTACAATCTGAATCACTTGAAAGAAAAGAAAAGGAAATAACGGAGTTAAACACCCAACGGTAAGTTTAGAAACCTAGACTGCACAACTTTTGGTAGTTTTGGTAAAGATTAAATTAAGATCAAAAAAGATTCGGAAAAAGGAAAAGTTTCAAACTTATTACAACAAACATTTAACTCACCTATTCAGGTGTGATATTCGACACCCCGACATCATCAACGGCACTATATTCTAATAATTGAAACGAAAAGTAGATAAATTTATTCATTTGCACTTTCTGAAAAATGTACATTAAAAATAGAAAAACACTACAATATTAAATATCGAGCAACGAGCTCACATTTTCAGCTAGCGGTTTAGCCTAAATTTGGGGAATAGAGGTAACCACCACTTAAATTGTGTACTCGTTAAAAGCATCACATATGCAAAATAGAAAGAAAAACAAGAAATAAAGTCTTCTAGAATGTTTTGAGACATTTCCACTGCTAAAGTGGGAAAATAAAGTACAAAAGTCGCGCGATCGTTTTTCATGCTATTTAAAAAATATACAAGGTGTTGAGTTTTAACCTGCAAGTCCTCTATTTCAGCAACCGTTAGTACTAGATGCATACTTTAAATTGCCAAAATGTTCAAAATCAGATGCAGGGTTGAGATGTTGAAAGTATAAAGCCAAAATAAAATCGAGTCAAAAAATACAAAATTACTTTTTATACGGGTCCTAGGTCCCCTAACGTATATTCAGGGAAATACTCTCCATTGAAAAATAATTTCAACACAAAAAGTTTGACATTGGTACGACCAATATTCACCAAGATATGAAACGCAGCGTTCTGTAACTTACACCACCTTACACTAGCCGGCAATAACACATTTTGGGGAGAAATATAGTAATTAACAAGTGTTTAATATAATAAGTATGTGTGCATGGAGTGCGGTTTTTCAAATTGATTGAGGTTTTGTAGTGTTTTTGCTTATGACATAACATTTGCATTTAGTTTTGAATTGCAATGAAAAATATAAAAATTACGTTTTTTGCTTCGACAGCCGGTCATTCTTCTGAAAGGGCGGTAAGTTTCAATCTCATCTTCTATATGGTCCCTTAAAACTATGAACTTAAATATCTCCTTGAGTTTTGGCCACAAAAATGTCAAATATTTTGTGTTACTAATATCTTTCAATGGAGTTTATTTTCCTAAACATAAGGTAGGGGACCTAGGGCCCGTATAAAAAAGTTAAATTTTGTATTTGACTCATTTTTAGTTTCGCTTCAAACTTTAAATATCTAAACTCGGCAACTGAGCATTTTTGCAATTGGAAGTAAGCATCTAGGACTAACGGTTGCGAAAATAGAGATCTTGCAGGTTAAAACGAAACACCCTGTATAATCCTGTAAATGATGGCAATGTGAAACTAAGTGCTTTATCAGTCGTTAGTTTTTTTTTAAATTGAATGGGGGCCTGATAGTTGACACATTCAATATTCTTGAAACTTTCATGATCTTTAACTAGTATTGTTATAATAATAAGTGCAGCTTATTTCCTTTCAAATTTGACTTGTTGGCAATTGAATGGGGGTCAAAGTTTAAGGTCGTGTGAAGAAAGAGCTAAATATATGATTGCTTTGCTTCAAAAATAATGAGTGAACCAAGTCAATTCTTTTTAATGTGGATACTACTTGATACCAGGTACATCCTAGCATAAATATTTTGGAGGCTCACTCATGACTTTGAGGGAAAAAGTCAATAGAAAATGCTACTTTTTTTTAAATTTGTTTGGGCCTGGATATCTGCTAAAGCCGTGAGTAACCCTCGGAAATAAGTACATGATGAACTACTCTCCACAGTATAATACTAAGAAAAACATAAAATGGCATAGCATTGGTTTCTCTTTGCTTTAGTAGTTAAACGGTCACAAAGTCTATTTTTTTTAATGGCTAAGTTTATAGGTGAATAACTTTGCGCGACGGGTCAACGATTTTGGGGGCATCTAATCAACTTTCTTAATTACGCGGTCTCAAAATTTATAATTTTAAACAAAAAGAATCAAAGTTTTATGTCAATTACTCTAAAAAGGTTTGAGTCAACAACTTTGAGCAAGCGCTGCAATTGTACTCTAATTGGTGTAGTTTTAGACTCAGGTCAGAAAACCATGAGATCTAATCATCTTGCTAAATTAAAATGTTTTAAAAATGTTGATTTTCAGTGTAAGAGTTTTCTCACGAGTTTACATGCGTGCTACTCAAAATCTTATGTACTCTAACTCACATAAATACTAGAACAAATTTACAGGAAAATGCACTTTAAGCTCCAAAAATTTCATGCTTCCAGTGTGATAAAATTTTCTGCAACCTTAACCACAGCATGGCAATTCGTCTCAAAAAGCTGATCCACTATTTTGGAACAATGTTTTTTGACGGTCCTGGATCCTCAGGATTCGGATCTTGGAAGCTGAAATTTTGCATAGGCTAGTTTCAAAGACATCTCTACACATCTAAAAAAAACTTCTTCGAGGATGATCGAGCCGGGACAATTTTCAAAATCAGTTCATTTTACGTGGAATGACTGATATAACATTGTGACGAAGAGGATTGCAATTGGGTAAGTGATTGAATTGATAGTTACAGTAGAATTTTGCATATACACTAATCAGTAATAATCTTTAAATAAAACAAATTAAGGCTCAGAAGTAAAAATATAAATATAATGTCAAACACACTCGCATATTTGTTAGACAATAACAAAAGCTGCTGGAGAAATGTGCATAATGTTATATTCGAGTCATTCCACGTAAGCAGACTTAATTTCTCAAATTGTCCCCGCTTGATCATCTCCGAATTGGATAAAATTTGATAGGTGATAGAGATGCTTTTGAAACTAACCTAAGCAAATTTTCAGCTTCTGAGCTCCGAGTCCTAAGGATCTAGGATCTCCAAAAAATAGTGCTCCCAAATGGCCGATTAATCTTTGCGAGACGAATTGTCCCGTTGTGATTAATGCTGCAAAAAATTATGTCCCACTGGAAGCATAAAATTTGAGAAGCTTAAAGAAGATTTAGCTGTTAATACTTTGTAGTATTTTTGTGAGTTGAAACTTAGTCGATTTTGGGAAACACGCATGTAAACTCGTGAAAAAGCCCTCTTTTTGAACTGAAATTAAGATTTTTGAGATTTAAATTAAGAATGCTTATTAGATCCCATATGTTTCCGACATGATGCTAAAACTACAACACGTAGAGTATAATTACAGCTCTTGCTTAAAGTTATTGACTCAACATTCTTTAATTGACCAAAACATTCTTTTTGTTTCAAATTATCAACTTTGAGGCTGCGTAATAGTGCGAGATCCGGCTGCAAAATTCTTCACTCATCGAGTATAAAGTCAAAATCAAATTTTTATATTACATTATGCAAGCGGCAATGTGTTTTGATTAGGTTGCCTATCAAGAAGTGCCCGCAAGCATTTTTTATCAAATTAATATTCTTTGAAATTTTGGGGTAAAAATGACGCATTTGTTATTAAAATGAACTATACTCTATTCCAAACAAATATGCCTAAAGAGCTTGAAAAGTTATGGTTGCCGTTGCGCAACAGGCCGCAATCTATTCGCAGCCACATGTAAACGGGTACTATTGGTGCACATTTATGCACTCAAAGTGTAGTCATCATTTATATATCAAATTAAAGCTAATTTTTTCTGAACTTGATAAACTAAGGTTGTCTATGCAAAAATGGCCGCAAGTGGGGGTTGCCAGCTGTTAAAAATTGCTTAGCGCTTTACAAGATTCGTTCGATAGGGATGGCGATAGCCAGCTCTATGCATGTCGTATTCAGACGGGTAAGGGCACGAGGGGGGGCAAGGTTGGTCACCCCCCCCCACTTCAAAAATAAAAAACATTTAGAATTAAAAAAATTAATTGACGGTTGTTTCAATTTCTAAATTTATCAAAGAGTTCAAATGTAGTAACTTGTTCCTGAGTTTAAAAGTGTATACATCTTCTTTGGGAGCCTATTGAAAAGAGAAAGTAATTAGTTTTTAGTTGGGTTAATACCGCATTTATTTTGGAATTCCATTTCTTACAAAATCTTGGAATAAAAAATTGTGTTTGGGGGGGGGTGCTAAATACCATTCTCCTAACTTCCCAAATGATGGGACTTTTCAGGTGCGCCCCGAACTTCAAATTTCATCAGGGTGGAAACTCTCAATGGGCCGAATGGAATTCCAAATTTCCCCGAATGATCATAATTCGCCTAATAGAACTCCAAATTTTGCCGAATGCTATTTTTACCACATCGTCAAACAAAAATTTCCGAATGGTGATATTTTTGCCATATCGTGAAACAAAATTTGCCGAATTAGATTATCAGGGCTTCCCTACGGCTGCCCCCCCCCCTTTCCTTTCATGGTTGAGCTGGATACGCCCTTGGCTGTACGAATTTTTAAAGTCATCGCGCATGCGTCAATTGTTAGTGTTCTCAACCAACGGTGCAAACAGTAGTAGAAACGAATTTCAAATGCTCCAAAAGAAATGAAATTAATAAATTTTTGTAGGTTACATTTGAAATCCCATATAACATGTATTCCTTTAAAAGGTAAAATGTCTCATCTATAAAATTGGAATAAAATATTAATATTTGTGAAACAATATGACCCCAATTATTGATGACAAGACAGTTATATTATACAGAAAAAGTTTCCGAAAAACAAGATAATTATTTAAATATTTTTACAATACAAATTAATTTTACCTTTTATTGAGGAATACATGTTATATGTATATGGGATTTTTTAAATGTAACCAAACAAAAATTTATTAATATTTCTTTGGAGCGTTTGAAATTTGGTTCTACTACTGTTTGTATCGTTGGTTGAGAACACTAACAATTGACGCATGAGCGATGACTTTAAAAACTCGTAAAACCATGGGCGTATCCAGCTTAACAATGAAAGAAGAGGGGAGGGGGTAGCCGTAGGGGAGCCCTGATGGGAGGTCACAGTGACCTCCCAAAAATTCATATTCGGCAAAATTCGGAGTTCCATTCGGCGAATTATCATCATTCGGGGAAATTTGGAGTTCCATTCGGCCTATTGAGAGTTTCCACCCTGGTAAAATTTTAAGTTCGGAGCGCACCTGAAAAGTCCCATCATTTGGGAAATTAGAAGACTGGTTTTTAGCCCCCTTCCCCCACCTTTTTTATTTCAAGATTTTTGAAGCAATGAAATTCTAAAATGAGTGCGGTATTTAACCCAACTAAACAACCAATTACTTTCCCTTTTCAATGAGCTCCCAAAGAAGATTTATGCACTTTCAAACTCAGAAACAAGTTACTACACATGAACTCTTTGATAAATTTAAAAATTGAAACAACCAATTGATTTTTTTAATTCTAAATATTTTTTATTTTTGAAGCTGGGGGGGGGAGCTGCCGAACTTTGCCTCCTCTGGATACGCCCATGCGTAGAGCTAGCTGGCTATCGCCTTCCCAGTCGAACAAATATTGTAAAGCGCTAACTCTTTCATTCTAAGCAATCTTAAACAGCTGGCAACCCCCACTTGCGGCCATTTTTGCATAGAGAACCTTAGTTTATCACGTTCAGAAGAAAAAAAACAGTTATGTTCGCGATTCCTGCAAATATTTTCCCCTCACGTAATTATATTCTCTACCATTTTGTATTATTTTAACCTGTTTTTAAACTGATTTGGTGACTTTCCTGAAGGGTGCCCATATTTGCACCCCATTTTTTCTGGTGCTATTGTAAAAACATTTTGTAAATCCCTTTTTTTTAAACAAATTATTGATGTTAATCAATTTTACGCTTTCTCACATGTAGGATACTTGCCATAATTGTTATTGAAAGACAAAAATCTTTAATTTTTTGAATTAAAAGTGACTTTGAATCAAAAACAAAAGAGGGTGCCCATATTTATCACCTTTTCCTCTAAGCTTTAATGAATTTAATTGATCACGCAGCAATGGATCGCGTAGCTTGCTATCTACAATCATAGACATTTGAAACAAAACGCGTCAAGACACGGGAAAGTGTCATCAAAAAGCAATCTTTGCTGCTCAAAACATGTCAGTTCTACGAGAAAAGCTTTATGCTGAGTTTAAGTGTATTACATTGATGTTCGTAAACTGAGTCGAAATTTGTTACTCACTTCAACGTCTGGGTAAAGGAGAGATACTTCGTCATCCATAGCTGATTCATCAATCCAACTACCATTGCCAGTATCGAGATTGGAAGTAGATGGTTCTGCAAAAGAGGAAAACATCTTAAGTTTGTATGAAAGATTATACATTGACCTTTTTTTTTTTTTTTGGCGCCCAGAGTTAGAGAATTGATTTTAGAAATGTTTGGAGTTCCGAATCGAAATATGAATTTTTTTCACAAGCAGCTCCACTTTGTTTAGTTTATTGCTGAAGTTTTACCAAAAATGCGCAGATTTAACTTCATTTTATACACTTCTAAAGCAAGTATAGACTTCTGAAACAAGGATTACTTCCATCATATTTGCTTTATTTTAGAGGTGCGCAGCGTCGTTTTCTTTAATGATCCGATCATCAGAGGATAGTTCATTCTTTTGATCCGTTCATTTACCTAATTCATTTGAATGACTTCGTTCATTTTAAAAAGTTGCAGGTGATCTCTCTGCACGACATACTCACATACATTCGATATATTTCATTCGATCAGTAATATTATTTGAAGGAAAGATAATTAAGTTTTTCCAAAAGTAAAAAAAATATGCGTATGAAAAATGAATCGAAAAACTTTATTCCTGTTCAGATGCATTAAGCAATTATAGTTCATTTTATAAGATATTTTACAGTTGCGGAATGGTAAGATATGTTTTCCATTCCAAAAACCACAGGTTCCATTTCAGCATTTCAAAAAATTAAGTTATTAAATTTTTTTAGCTGCAGCACTAGACTGGGCAAAAAAAAAAAAAAAAAAAATGAAATTCTGCAAAGCACTTGGCCTTAGTGCGGAAAAATTTTTTGACTCCCTACCACTAATTACTGTGCAAAATTTCGTGACTCTGAGTTAATGTCTTCGGCTCTGGCAAGAGACTTGAATTTGAGATTTTTAGAAAAGCATCAAATAAAAATAAAATTTACAAAATATTTCAAATTCTGCTGAACTTTAAGCTTTAGTGCGGTAATTTTTAAACTTCCTAACACAAACTACTGAGTAAAATTTCAAGCCTGTGAGTTATTTTTTTTCTGCTCTGGCAAGAGGTTTGAATTTTGAGATTTTTATATAAAATTCCTTAAATACGAATGACACATTGCAAGGTAGCTACATACCTAGTACGCTGCAATACTTCGAATTTTTGCTCACATCAACAGCATAAGACCTCCAGGTGTTGAACCAGGTGTTTCCTGTCAGGGTTAGGGTGAAGGGGATCAATGGCACCCCTTACTTTAAAGAAAAACTTAAGTTTTTTTCATACAAGTCAGTGTTGTTTTGTAGTTTGTAAATTTCATAGAGTTCACACCCTTTATTACCCCCCCCCCTCCCTTTGAAAGTATCGAAATAACGGGCCTGTTTTGATCTGAAATAGGCTGTATTTCTTTGTTTATGCTGGGAAAATGATAAGTCAAATTGTTTAAATATTTGATAAAAGTTGTCTGTTGTACCTGATGCATATTTCAAAATATTTTCAACTCAATAGATGGAAATCTGAAATCAATCACCATTTGGAGCAAAAGCTTCGCAGACCCCTCCCAGTGGGCTGTTTTCCTTTTACATTAACGAACTCTCATTGCGGCATCACTTCCACTTGGTTGATGGTTCAACGTCAAGCTCTAAATCTTACTTCAGCAAAATTAGAAAAAGATAGTGAGACTCTGAAAAGCGTCCCCTAGATGTTTTAAGCCATTAGAATGCAAATTGACCCGACGATATTGTGTAAAGGCTAACAATATCTGTTATTAATATCACATGCAATGAAGTAAGGTGTTTTATTGCACTTATCTTCCTAACCGCGATCTGGGTGAGCTAAATATCTGTCTGAAAAGAGCTAATAGAATATTGAGATTGTACACCTCCACTATAAAACCACCAACTAAGTATCAAATTTTGGTCAAATTTATTAATGTACGTACTCCATCTTGGTTTACAATAAAAACCAACCACTCTATTAGAGACGGAGCTAAGCATGCGTGGAAATTCCTTCGTGCATCAAGATACTTGCCAAAAAAGGTATCTGTGTAATTGATTCCAACCATTGCTCGAAAAAGTACATTTTTTCGTTCTAATAATGCATAGTTAACAAGTTGTATTAGTAATTTTATAATTTTTCCTCAATGAATAGAAATCTATGTCCCAAATGCAGTTCTAATTTCTTGCTTATTTCTCAGAGAGTTTTTGTCACCGTATAAAAACATGGATTTTTAATCGAACTTGTTCTTACATGCTGTTAGATTATCATAAAAGTTCCTGCAAATTTTTAATCTCTACCCACCTCAACAGACACGATTAAAAAATATTTTTGTGCATTGAAATTCAGACCTCTTGCCAGAGCAGGGGAAATTAACCCAGAGATAGGAAAACGTTCATAATATGTGTTAAGAGTCTACAAAATTAAAAATAGGGTCGTTATTTCAAATTTTTCGAGGGGGGGATAAAGGGTGTGAACTCTATGAATTTTTATCGGTAAACCATAAAATCATGCCCACTTATGTAAAATCGTTAGTTCTTTTAAAGTAAGGGGTGCCATTGACCCCCTTCACCTGAAAGGAAACACCTGGTTCAAGGGGTGGCCTTATTTCGTTGATGTGATTAGAAATTTGAAGTATTGCAGCGTATTAGGTATCTCATAAAAAAACAACCCTGTTGTAAAAATTTCCCCGATAAGAAAACCTTTAACTTTTCCGCACAAAAAAGAAGGCCTTCCTAAAACCAAAAACCCTCAGCCTTAAAAAGTTATATCAAGTTGGCGCGCCAAGTATCTGCCAAACTATGATCCTCCCTCTCCTCTTTCATCACACCTACTTCCATTAGAACCTCCTCCCACCTTCAACTCCTCAGAAATTTGGATAGATCCTTTAAATTGTTTATCTTGTTTGGCGGGAAGCTTTTTGCTTACCAAGCAACCACTTCACTTTGAAAAGCTTCCCACCAAACAGAAAAAACAATTTGAAGGATCTATCCATATGTCTGAGGAGTTGAAGGTGGGAGGAGGTTCTAATGGAAGTAGGTGTGATGAAAGAGGAGAACAGGGAGGATGATAGTTTGGCAGGTACTTGGCGTGCCAACTAGATATCATAACTTTTTAAGACTGAGCGTTTTTGGTTTTAGGAAGAAGGCCTTTTTTGTGCGGAAATGTTGAAGGTTTTCTTGGCGGGGAAATTCTTACAACAGAGTTTTTTTTGATGATATGAGATTTAGATATTTTTTTTTCCATGCTCTGAAAAGTTATTGCACACACATTATACTAAACAATGTTTTTTAAGCACATGGTAGGCGCAAAAGAACGACTGGATTCCAAAAGTCACTTTTGGAAGTATTACACACATTAAACGGACTGATATACGAGATTTTAATACATTTATATATATTTTTTTTTCAGTTACAATTGTTCAATGTGCGAGTCTCGTAACACACAGCAAACAACGAATTTGTAATCCATTTCGAGCCACGCGCTGTGAGATTTTATTTTGAGTTATTTCAAAAGAACTTTTTATCAATCAACAATGTCAAAATCATAAGAAAGTATTTGTACACTAGGGTGCATTGAAAGTTATTTTAGAAACTCAAAATGTCAAGGTGATAAAAAGTTGCTTTTGAGACCAACATGTCACAAAAAACTTAATATGAATAAAAATTATTAGGTATTCCGCACGAGACCTGAAATTTAGAACTTTCTACAAAAAATGCTTTTTTTGGTATATTTTTTCTTTTTTTTTCTTTTAAAGTTCAAATGGACTGCCGTAAACAATGAAGTCGGACATTGTAAAAACTTTGCTCCTATAATACTTAGTTCTAGTAATACTTAAGTCTTCATTGTACTCAAAAATAAGGATTTTTTTAAAGTAATTTTTTTTCACTATAAACAGGCTAACTGCATTGGGAGGCATGAAAAATTCTAACACTATTTCTACAGGTTCTTATAAAACTTTCTCCTTAATCCAAATGTGACCGTTTTCTCCACATCACTAACCACTTTTTGAAGAAGTTGCCCCCAATTTTTTTCAGTTTTCGGCAATTTTATTACCATTATTTTGATTTGGAGTAAAACAGAGCATCATAGTAACACAAGCACACGATTACGTACCAAACGATATTTTGTGACTTTGTAAATACTCTACAATTGGTGTACAGAATTCGAGAAAACTACTAATGGAAGTATAAAGCAGCCCTCTCTAAAAAGCTTCTTCTATTTGACATTGAAGTTTAATATTTTGAATATCAATCCTGCGGGAACCCGGGACTTCTTACAATCCCAAAATTCAGGGGCATCGAGGTCGACACGAGATTGGAAACGCTAAAGAAAACTCAACACAAGAACCAGAAATATAAACTAGTTATATTGTAGACTTATCTAATTTTCAATCTTTATTATATCCGCCGATGTTAATTTTCTTTACTGAAGATCTAGTGTGCGATTCGAATGCTATGGTTGATGCTTCCAAGATATTTTTTTTTTCAATATTTTTACAACGCGTACATGTTTTTGGATTCGAAGCTAACATGAGGGTCATTCCATACAGATTCAACGGATGAGTGCGCTCGACCATTTTTAATTTTTTTGAAACTCATATCCCAAAAAGATGCGTATGAATGATGTTTAAAACCACTTTTTTTTTCTCTTACCTTAACCCTTGATTTTTTAGAGGTCATCAAAAGTCATTTTCGCAGTCCAAAATGGGACTTTTAGACCTTTGCTTTTTGGCCAAAATCTATTTGAATTACATTTATGGCAGTTAATTTTACGCTTTGATGTTGAAGTGCATAAGATGATAGTCTTACATGCTGAGTTACGTGACTGTAACTTAATTAAAATAATGGCAGAAGGCCAAAGTTCAAGGTCAAATGTAAAATTTTTACTCATTTCAAAGGGTCATAACTCGCTTAGGGGATAGAAAAACGAAGTGAAATATGGCAAAAACTAATCACTGGAGTCACACTAATGGAGACAATATAGCTGTAATTGTGTATTTGTTTACCCTTTACAAATTACAGCCCCTCAAAGATCTGAAAATTGAGAAAAATGACATTTTTAGACCCCTGTAAACCAAAAGGGGATGAAATTAAAAATAAAATTTCTTGGCTAAGTGAATATTCCATTCAAGTACTATACATGTTATATATATTGTTTTGTGTATTTGGTTTTCAAAAAAGATACAGGTTTTTGAAATTGAGCAATTTTGCTAGTTAATTCACACACTAAAACAGAAATAAAAAGTGTGAAAACTTCATTGCACTTTCTTAAATTACGTATAGTGTGCTCTAGGTAAAATATTATACTGGAAAAAGGTAGTATAAGTATAAAAATAATTATTTTAATTTGATAATTTAGAAATATTTGGACACAAATGAGTAGTTCATACATGATTGACAGCTTAAGTAGTTAATTTATAGACTATCTACACACACAAATTTTCAATACATACAAACATACGCTCTGTTAATTAACTTATGTAACTTGCCTAAACATGTGCAAAAGCATTATCTACATAGTTGAAAGGGAAAAAAAGGTGCGTTTTTCATTTCTTGCTTCAGTGTAGTTTTAAAAAAAATGAACTCACACAGTAGTACTATAATTCTGGTGGTGACACAGCATGTGGCGTACTGAAATACTTTACTCAAATACACAACAAAAATAGAAAGAACTTTCTTAATTTATGTAATCACGAAACGGATGTCAACATGAGAGCTGAATGGCATTTCTATGCAATATCACACGGTAATGGACATTGTAACAGAATCAGAAGAACCGCAAAAAGAATTGATACTACTAAGACTAGCTTGCAAAGAACTACTAGAAGTCACATTTTAATTCCTACAGAAATGCATACCTTGTGCATTTTTGCTACTAAACATTGCATGTATCCTTGTGAGCATTCAATATATTAAACTAGCTGAAAAAATGCTGCAAGAAAGTTTTGACTCTGCAAATAAAATTCCCAATACAACATTTAATCACTGCTTTATGCCACCGTATTTACATATTATCTCTGTAAAATTATTGTCCCCTAGCAATAGGCATGAAGAATAATGTGTTACTATAAAAGATTATCAAATGAAAATGCCCATTATTGTCAAAAAAGTTATTACACAGCTTGTGTTGATCACTACATTTAGAACTCCTCTCATTGCCTTGCTCCTGTTACATTTTCAAAGTATCAAATTATGAATGTGCCTTGGTAAAGCATTCCAAAACGCCATGTACTTGAGTCACCATTACAACTATAGGACGACTAGAGGAGTTCATTTTTTCCAAACTACACTCAAACAAGAAATAAAAAACGCACGTTTTAAAATTTAAATTTTATATATATAATGTTTTTGCATATGTTTAAGGCATTTTAGATATGTTTAATGTACAGAACATATGTTTGTATGTATTGAAAATTTGTGTGTGTAGATAGTCTGTAAATTAACTACTTAAGCTGTCAATCAAGTATGAACTACTCATTCATGTCCAAATATTTCTAAGTTATCAAATTAAAATGTTTTTTTTTATACTTAAAATATGTTTTTCCAGTATAATATATTATATAGAGCACACTATACGTAATTTAAGAAAGTGCAATGAAGTTCCCACACTTTTTATTTCTGTTTTAGTGTGTGAATTAACTAGCAAAATTGCTCAATTTCAAAGACCTGTACCTTTTTTGAAAACCAAATACACAAAACAATATATATAACATGTGTAGTACTTGAATGGAACCACTTAACCAAGAAATTTTATTTTTAATTCCATCCCCTTTTGGTTTACAGGGGTCTAAAAATGTCATTTTTCTCAATTTTCTGATCCTTGAGGAGCTGTAATTTATAAAGGTTAAACAAACACAGAATTACAGCTATATTTTATCATTAGTGTGACTCCAGTGATTAGTTTTTGCCATATTTCACTTTGTTTTTTTTATCACCTAAGCGAGTTATGACCCTTTGGAAATGAGTAAAAATTTTACATTTGACCTTAAACTTTAACCTGTTGCCATTATTTTAATTATGAAGTTACAGCCACGTAACTAGGCATGTAAGACTATCATCTTATGCACTTTGACATCAAAGCGTAAAATTAATCGCCATAAATGTAATTCAAATAGATTTTGGCCAAAAAGCAAAGGTCTAAAAGTCCCATTTTTGACTGCGAAAATGACTCTTAATGACCTCTAAAAACTCAAGGATAAAGGTTAGAGAAAAAACAAAAGTGGTTTTAAACATCATTCATATGCATCTTTTTGGGATATGAGTTTCAAAAAAATTAAAAATGGTCGTGTGAACTCATGCGTTGAATTTGTATGAATGACCCATGAGGCTGATGCTCCAGTTATACACTGAAAAATAAATGAAAAGAGAAATATACCATAAAGTTATTTTCAAATGATTTTTAAAAATCTTTTAGGGGGACCTCCCACCTCAAGTCTCCTTGCTACAAACTTGTCTTTAAGCTTGATCTCTCGAACCATTCAGAGGATGTTAACTGTTAATTTAACGTACTGTTCCCCTCCAAATAAAAATGGCAATGCAATTATCGAAAACGGAAATGCAATGATCGGAACCACGTTTTTCCGATGCTATGGTTTGCGATGGGGGTAAACTGAGGTTCTATTTGGATCCAGAATATCCTTTTGCAAAATAACTAGCAGGAATTGAGTCCGAAACATTTTTCATTTTACTTGTAAAACTACTTAGTTTTTAAGGGCTAACCTTAGGTCATGGAAATAAGCGTGCGAGTCATTTACAGGGTTCGGTCATTAGTCAGGCAGAAAACGTTATTGCTCTGGGTATCTTAATAAATTATGACTTCGGGTTTAGTCAACTGTGCAGCATTGTAAGTAAGAAAGTCAACAGTATGCTTGGGTATATCAATAAATTTCAAACAAATCTAAGAAGATTCTGCCTTTGTATAGGAGTTTAGTAAGAAATCATTTTTGAAGTACGCTGTTCAGTTTTGGTCTCCTTATCTCAGGAAAGATATTTATGTATTGGGAAGGATTCTAAGAATTGTTACTATATTAGTAAGGGGACTTTCAGATTTAGACTATGATAACAGACTTAACAGGCTTAATGTGTATAGCCTGGAGCAAAGAAGAGTCAGAATGGACATGATTCAGTTGTTCAAATTTATCAAAATAAAAGATGTTAACTGGTTAAATTTTTTCACGGAAAGCAGGACGAGGGGTCATTGTTCTAAGGTATTCAAATCTGAGGCTAACCTGGAAATTAGGAAAAATTACTTCGTACCTGAAGAGGCGGTAATGAGCAAGGGGGTGGATAGTTTTAAGAGGGCCATTGATCTTGATTGGAGACTTATAAACTGACTAGGACCAGCCTAGCTAGGCCCAGAGCCTCTTGCTGATCGTGACATTATTTGTAATAATATGCGGAGACCCAAATATTGCAAAAGAGCAAAAGTTTATTTTTTCAACAATGTTTGACTTCACCATTTACATTCGTTAACAATTTATTTTTAATTTCATCAATTAAAAAAATTACAGAAAAGAGGTTTTTTTTGTAAAAAATTACTACAAATCTAAGACTTTGTACAGAATAGCTATTTTTTTATTTAAATAAAATTTTTGTGGTACATTTGGGTCTGTAGTAGGACCTTTTTATCAACTTGACATTTTGAATTTCTCAAAAAAAAAAAAAAAAAAAATACTTTCGATGCACCCTATTGTACATCATTTAAAAACTTACGCAAGGATGCTACAAAATTGTGCAACAATACGAACTGTTGAAGCGTGAGGCCGAGCAACGGCACTTGTGCAACTTTTTTATGTTACAGGAGACAGTATTTAGCCTGCTGTCATAAAAATTTGACGTGAAAAGCAG
Source organism: Uloborus diversus (assembly GCF_026930045.1). Taxonomy (NCBI): domain Eukaryota; kingdom Metazoa; phylum Arthropoda; class Arachnida; order Araneae; family Uloboridae; genus Uloborus; species Uloborus diversus. Next base: position 136,743,459 of record NC_072740.1, read on the forward strand.
TTCTCTTCAAAACCAAGGTTTCAGGTCTGTTGACACATCAAGGAAACAAACTCAGATTCAAGAAAGGAGATACAAATTCCAAAGTTGCTCTAAAAACCCAACTTGACTGAAATTGCGCGAGTCCCGTTGTTCGACCGCACGCTTTAATTAAGTGATCCTACAAAATGTGTCCGGAAAAATTGAGCTGAAGATAAGATTTTTTTGTGCAACGAAAGCCTTACACAGTTAACACTTGTAAAAAAATCCTTTCAGTGCTTTAATTAATTTGACAGTATTAATTTGAAATATTCATTTACCACCCATTTTACTAGTATCTAAAAAAATTCAAATGTTTAAGATATTCTGGTCTTTTTTGTGCTAATCCCGTATTAATCTGTTTCTTGCCCAAACAATTATGATACGAACAAGTGTTTTAATTCGAAACTATTAATATTTATTGTATGCTTTCGCAGTTCATGACCATTCTTTATGTGGAGAAGCTATAATATCTTCGTATTCTGACTCGATTAGGGAAGGAATTTAAGTTGAAGACTTACGTTTTTGAAATATAAGAGAATCACTTATAAAATAATACAGGAGACCTCTTAGTTTCAGAGCTATACCCTTCAAAAAGTGCCAAGAAAATTTTCAATGAAACTTTTATTCTAATTTTAAAAAATGCTAGAACTAGTAAATTCACATCTATAAATAAAAATCAAACCAACTTACGATAAATGACGCCATCTGTGCTTAATGCTGGTCTAGTCGATGTACGTCGTCTTGGGTCCTTGGGTGAAATCTGGCGGAATTGATGGGGATGTTTTCTTTTAGGGGATGATTTTGGTGGAGAAGATGAACTGGAGGATTGTCTGCGAGATGGAGGGCTTGAGTGATGAGGGCTATGAGATGGGCTTGAGGTGGATATTTGTTGTACAAAAATCTTCAGTTTTCTATTTTCTCTTTTTTTGCCTGTTTTGATGGATAGTTTTGAGACGGATTCGCCTTCCGAAATTATTCCTTTTACATAGTCTAAATATTTTTTGCTTGGTTTTTTACTTTTTCTTCTGTTGGATGGAGATGGATCGTAGCTGAGTATGGATGGGGGCTTTGAAACTCTGGATGATCTTCTTGGTGATACTGAAGGTGCTGGGGACAAGGGAGGGGTAGAAGGCTGGGGCTGTGATGATGAAGATGGTCCCTGGATCTCTTCTTGAGGTTGCTCTTGAGCAACTTGTACAGGCTCTTCTTGCCTTTGCGAATTTTCATTTTCAGCAGAAGCTGAAAAAAAGAAAACTTATGAATATGTATAAACTTTCTTCCCGGAAGAGTTTTGGCCACAATTTTGAATATAAGCGTTTTATATAAAGAACTTTAAACCTAATAAGGTTGATATTGAAATATTTCATTTTATTTCAATCAGGGTATTTTTTTACAAAAATGCATTTCACAGAAAAATAAAATAAAATTTAAAAAAAAACAAACAATCAAAAAAAAAAAACAAACAAACAAAACTAAGCATATTTCTCCCTGTTTATTTGCATTTCCCTAATTGAGTAAGTGTAAAAGCTATAACAACCTTACTAGCTCCCACCACTCAGCAAAGAACTTAATTTATCGTCAGTTTGTGACATAAGATATAACAAAAGTAAATACATAATCGTACAAAAAACACAAGCACAGCACAAATAATGCAAAACAGTATGTCGAAATTCATAACAAAATCAAGGTACACTATAACAAATATGCTACTTTATCCTAAATTAATTGCAGTAGAGTTGAGTATAAAAATTTTTAGCCATTTCTTAAAAAGGCATAAATAGTAAAAATTTCTTTAACAGTTGGGTAAAGAGTTTCGCAATCTCGGTCCATAAGAGTTAATGCCGTTAAATAACGGATTTAATTTTGTACCAATAGGTAAAATATTTTCACGGTTTCTAGTGGGGTAACTAATGAACCATTTCACGGATTGTTACTATTTCCAAATTCAAACCATTTATTTCTGAAACATGCATAAAACCACCTACATTACATTTATAAATTTGATCAATGGTCTTTAAAAATCTATTACTGTTATCAACTATATTATCTCTATTAATTATTCTGTGAAATCTTAAATAAAATATATGGGTAATTCAACGAAAATGTCAATCTGTGCATCAAAATTTCAATATTAACATAACTAAGTATTGTATATCATTTAAAAGATTGAAATATATATTTTAAAATTTTATCAAGCTAGATTTCAATTTGTAATTTTTTGTTTTGAAAGTAAGCCGTAACAGATGCCTATATCATTCCGAATTTTTCGGGGAAATCTGACATGCAGTAATCAAATTTTTTCCTAAAACAAATTCTAACTAAAAGGAAAACAGGTTAATTTTGTTATACTCATAATACAGTTTTATACTGTAAGCTTATATCAAAAAATATCTTTATAGTGTTTCGTTCAGAAACAATCTTAAAATCAGTTTATGAATGTCAGACAGTTACCATTAAAAAAGCAACTTTTTTCCCCTCAGCATGAAAATAATTGGAAAATTTCCAAAATTCATATCCTCTGCCAGCATCAGGAGTATCTATATGCTGAATAAGTAAAATTGAAGTTTACAACCAGAACACCGAAAATTCATCGGTAATTGACTGACATTCTCTTTCACTTTAAAATGGTTGCAATGTATTAAATTTAATACTCTTAAAAACAGATTTTTTATTTTTAGCCTTCTCAGTGATATCAAACACAACTCTTAATTTTAAAGAATAACATATTTTATTGATTTTATTCATTACTAGTGGCAACCTCACGGCTTTGCCCGTAGTAGAAAATTAAAAGGTCTTTTGGTTCGCTGGTATATTTACAAATAGTGTATGGTGAATTTCTCGCCAATTGGCTTGCCCATGTTACGGTTCCCCGTTATCATAACTTTGTAATTTACTCGTCCATCTTACGATAATTTTGCTCGGGAAAATGTTCTTAAAATTAGAATAGAAAAAAAACAAAATCGAATTTTCGAAAAGTCGCTTCGAGGTGGACACCCCCATGCTACAAACTTATTCTGAGCCAAATTTCATGAAAACTGGCAGTAGGGTCTAGGCGCTATGCGCGTCACAGAGATCCTGACAGAGAGAGATCCAGACAGACAGACCTTCAGCTTCATGATTAGTAATGATTCATTCTAACACAATTTAATGTTTGGGCCTAAATTTCAAAAAAAAATTGCCTAGTATTAAAAAAATACATCAATTCAAAACAGAAGAGAAAAGCATTTTACAGTCAATACAGCCAAAAGACAAATTTACAATATCACAACTTTTACAGGGGAGAAAAGAAATTCAAAGTATGGGAAGCGACTGCTAGTAAAGAACATTTTTATAGAATTACTTGTGATCTGCAATGTTTTGAAGAAAGACTGATAGATGGTGAAAGGGGAAAGGCTAAGGTAAAATTCTTGAAAAAAGGACTTTTTCAATCTAATGAGTGAACAAGATGTAGAGGAAATAGAAATAGTTTACCTTTTATAGCTCATTAGTTATACAAGGATGTGATCTATTTTTAAACACTGAAAAAAAAAGATTTTCAAATCCTCTAGCAATTAAAAAAAAAAAACTATGAAGGAAAAAAGAGGTTGATTTTTAAAAAAAAAGTCTTATTTCAATTGCTTTTCTTTTGCGTAGAGTTTTATTTACAAATTTTAAAGCTGTTAGACATTCGGTCAAACACATTTATAGATGCTGCAAAAAAATACTAGCGAAGGAAGTGCTGCAAGCGTCTACAGTTTTTGTTAATTCATACACTACAGCTAGGGTACACTGAGGGTGTAAATTACTTGAACAAAATACTATGTAGCACAAAATTGTTATTTTTAATATTAAAAATCAATCTTTTTATACGTTTTGTATCGCCCTTGCTTTTAAACGTCATAATTTGCATATTAAAACTATTTTGTAGTAATTTTCTATACGGTTTATTATTTTGAGGGACCACATAGGCTGAGGGTCTCCTGGTCTTGCCCTAATGGCAAAGAAAGCTCTGCTTTTTTTTTTTTTTTTTTTTTTTTTTTTTTTTTTTACACGTGTTTTATGTTTTACTGCGTAATTCTGAATTTTTTATGTTAAGATATATAGAAAGTTTAGAAATGTCAGTCAGCTCACAAAGCTATTGTAATTGCGGTAATTTTGTTATTTTAGTAATATTTTTGAAATCAACTGTCATATGCCGGAAGGTTATTCATTTTTTGTTGATCCCAATCCCCCCCCCCTTCTCCAAGGAGAATCTTTTATTGAATCTATCTTTGTTTGCGCATGTTGCATTCATGTCATTCAGCTACCATGCTTTTATTATTTTTTTAATCATCTAAAATGCATTTTAAAAATTCGATTAGGCATTAAATTCAGATTGAAGAAATCAATAAAGTTGGAGAAAACATATGTTTTTAATTTTTCAATGGGTATTTTGTGTTGCATGTTTGCAATATCAGTGAGTTACCAACTTGTCGTAAACACTGCAAATATTTATTTTAGCAATACATGGGTCACCGATTATATGAATCACATTTGTTCTAAACAGTTTTGATTCCATAAAGCGGCTGATTCAATAAAGCGGCTAGTTTAATAAAGCTGGATTTTGTTCCGTTTTTGGCAATTCGATTCATTAAAGCGGTTGACCCAATTAACCGCTGATTCAATTAACCAAAGCCCACTGTATCAAACCTAACAAATTTCCATCGCTTACCTTTTATCTAAACTTATTTGTTTTACTGCTTAGTTTTGAACATTTGCATTAGTACAATTAGAAAATTCCAGAAATGTCAGTCAGTTACCAAGCTATTCTAATATTAACTGTTATTGCTTATTGTAGGCATATTTTCCAACTCAATTGCCACAGGTCGAAAGGTGATTCATTGTTATTTGATCCTGATTTGAATTTAATAAAAAAACCTTTTACTTTCAGAAAAATCTCTTATTGAATCTGTATTACTTTTCACATAGGTTGCAGTCATGTCAATCAGTTACCTGTCAGTCAGTTGCCCATGGAATCGCCCATATATTCTATTTAAATTATTTTTAGTTGTTTGGCTCCAAGCAAGAACAACATAATTAAGAACTGAAGATATCAAAGAAAAAATAAAATATTCAAAACATCAGCAGGAAGGAAATTTGACAAAATTAATTAAACCTAAATTACGAGTAATCTTTTTTGCTACAAATTCAATATGATTGTCCCAACTTAGTTTATTTTGAAGCTTTAACCAAAAAAGTTTATATTCTCAACAAGTTGATAGTTTTTCCATTCAATTTTAGTTCAAAACTATCCTTTTTTTTCTTTTTCCAATGAAAAACAGTGATATTAGTTTTTTCATAATTAACAGCCAATTTATTAGTGATTAACTATGTCATGACTTGCTCTAAAATTACCCGACATTTATTACGTAAGGAAACTACATCTTCTTCTCAAATAAAAACTGATGTGTCATCAGCATAACACAGTAGGGGACGTTGCTGTACCCACGGACGTTGGGCGGAAAATTCTGGGTATTGTCGCGAAAAATTGTATAGAGGGTTTGACGTGTCTCAGCCCTCTCCAGTAACTCAGGAGGTTTCAACGCCATCGAACGAAAGTAAAATTCTATCGCAATTTTTAGGTTTTAGTAGAATTTAAGTAAAAAAACATGTACAATTTCTATTTTTTTTACGTCGTGGATTGTATTCATTTTTGCTGTAGGTATCATTTTTCCTATATTTCGAAGATGTTTCTGATTTTTAATGTCGTGAAACTGTGGTCCTGTCGCAGTGATTGGCCTGCAAAACCAAAATGGCGTGCCTTCGTACACAAAGACACAACCATGTGTACCCACAGACGGCAATTTTCAGTGTCCTTGAGTCACACCTAAGTCTTCTTATAGTGAGAAGTACCTCAAAATGGTGTCTTGTCATAAACGTTCGAATTTAACTTTCAACAATGATGATGAAGTAGTAGTAGTAGATTTGAAGTAACCAACACTTTTTGTTTAAAAACATTACACTCTTAAGAATAATATTGTTAAACAGTTCACTGATGTTGAAAATTAAGGATATTTAAAAAAAAAAAGGGAAAAACCTCAGGTATTCGGTTAATTTTCAAATTCTGATTCCTGTTGGATTTTTTTTTTTTTTTTTGTTCAATGTTTTATTATTTTCAATGGATGTTTGAAGTATTTCAATGTAAAATGGCTTATGAATACGTATTGAGCAATTTAGTTCCTCAGACCTATTTATTTTTTTATATGTCCATGGGTACAAAAGCCCTTGTCCGTGGGGTGAACAGGGTGTTGTATCCACGGACAAAAAATTGATTTTAAGGGAAAAAATGCAGTTGAAAGCTTCGAAATTTCACCTGAGAAAAATTGCCAAGTTAGATAAGTTGTAGATTCTGCTAAAAAAAATTATCGATCTGATTATTCATTCACAGAGGCCAGCAAAAATTTAAAAGTAAATTTTGTCCGTGAGCACAGCAGCTTCACCTATTATTGAGATATTTGCAATAGAGAAAATATCGTTTAAAAAATGATAAATAGCAGTGGGCCCAAAATCGATCATTGAGGAACACCATGAGTAACATTCAGCAATCTCGATTTTGTATTTTTTTGCGTAAGCATATTGATTTCTATTCTTTAAATAACTCTGGAACACTTGAAATGGCCCCCTAAAATACCATAAAACTTCAATTTGTGCAGCAAAATATTGTGACCAATAACATCAAAAACTTTTGTAAGATCAAGAAAAAAACCCAAGTACAATATTCTTTTTTAATGTCAAATTCTCTGAATATAATCAATTGCTCGAATTATATCTGCTTCTGTTCCTTTAGTTTTAGTGAAACCATACCGGTTTTTAAGTAATAAATTATAAAAGTAGTTCCAAATCCTAGTATAAATCAATTTCTCAAGAATTTTGGTGAATGTACAAGCAAAAGAAATTGGTCTATAATTTTTTATATTCTTATATATTTTTTAAAGATGGGTACAACTTGACATTTTTTTTTAATTATTAGGTATTTTAATCTCAAAAAACATTAAATAACATTGTAAGTACAGGATAAAATCCATTAATATATTTTATCACTCTAGGGTGTATTACATCATGACCAGCACTTTTTGATGTATTCAATTAATCATCATATAAAGCTCAGTACTAATAATTTCATTAAGATAAAAGGAGTTGGCACCGATTCCAAATTCTCTAAGTACCCTTGGAATGAGAGATCATTAGAAACATCGATTTAACAGTTGTTCGTGTAATTTTCAAAAGCATAACACTATTTACATAAAAGTACGCGGCAGTTTACCTTCAGGACTAAGCACCAATTAATTGCGTATGAGAACACTGTACTTTTAAAAGTATTAACGTAATCTTGTTGGGCGTTTTGTTTAGTAGATAAAAATTTTGATAATCGTATTGGGGTGTAGGGGAAAAGGACAGTGGGGAATCCAAGGGCAGGCTAAGGATGCTATAGCTCCCGCCCCCCCTCGAGATCTGAACATTTTCACTAGATAAAATCGAAATTTCAGAGATTTTTTATACTGTAGTACTTTTACGAATGTAAGTTGGTATTATATTTAAATAACTATATATAATAAACATAGTATTGTATTAATGGAAAGGGGGGGGGGGGGTGAAGAACGTAGCCTCTTCTCCCATTTTGTCTAAACTTAAAACAGATTAAATTGTGATCTGCAATGGAATGGAAAGGTTTGGGAGGAAATAGTTTCGTTCTTACATCCAGGATTTTTAATCTGAAGTAATTAATTTCAAATTAGACCATTTATACAAATTTTACTTTGCTCCTAGGCTAAGGGAACTCTAGCCCCTCCCCCCCCCGTGAGGTCAGAACTTACACTAGATAAATACGAAATTTCGAAGATTCTAAATACGTCAATATTTTTGCAAAATTAAATGTGCGTTATATTTAAATAAATACACTATATACAGTGGCAGATTAATGGTGGGTTGGGAGAGGAAGGGGCTAAAGGGATCTAGCAAGGCCTCCGCGATGTTTCTCTTGAGCTTGGAACAAGTGTCACCGCCGCCGTTCGACCCGAGCTAAGCAAGGGGGGGGGGGGAATTTGTTTACTCTTTGGGTTAGCTTTAAGCGTTGCGTTGATTACTCATCGCACGTGTTTCGACATTTCAAGTGGTGAGATTTTATTTTAAATTTTTTTTTTCTCCTGGGTTACGAATACAGAATTAAATCCCGGGATATTGAAATATTCAATGTGAGTACCTATAGCGGGGGTTAACTGTGCTTCCTTAGTTCATCTGAGAAAACTAAACAGAAGAATCTAAATCCGTGATTAAGTGTTCTTCAAAGTTGATGGTAATTTCAATTACACCCAAGCTATGTTGAGCGTCAAAATTTAGGTTCGTTAAAAAGTTTTTGACGCGACAAATGCCTAAGCTTTCAAAGGTAAAATGACTCTGCATATAAAGAAACGGCCGAGTTCATACAAATAATTAACAAATGGTGGAGCATTATGAATGAAAAATCCTCACAAAGGCTATGAACAATTTGACAATAGAAACATTTTAAGCTTGTTTCAGAAGAGAGATTGATTTTTCTTAGAAAAAGGTATAGAATGGGTCAGTTAATGGAAAAGGATCACGGGACGCGGGAGCGTCCTGCCCCGCCAAGGAAACCAAACGTCAGCAGCCAACAGAAGCAAATCCACCGCTAAAGACGAAGGAAAATAAAAGCGACCAAGAACAAGATTACACGACAGAACAAGTTGGAGTTTTTTGGGTTTTTCACCCCTCTGTATCTCAGCCCCATGAAGACCCCCAGAGTTGAATTTTGGTATACTCAATCTCTAGTGGCCCCTGACGCCGCAAGCCAAAATACAATCCCCTGGACCATCAGGGGGAGGAGGCACTAAAGTTATAAAATCGCTGTTCAAAAAAGTTTTCGATTTCTTTGACAGGGCTACAGCTCAGACGAAAAAAGGAATCAAGCTGAAATTTCGCACAGACATTTCTTGTGCCCTACTGATGTGCCTTTTGTACCATTTGACCCCCCTCTCCTTCCCCCCTCGTTTTTACCCCCCAAATTGTACCTTCCCGGAGTTCTATCACAGCCCCCGGAGGGCTACGGTAATGATTTTTTGTATACATATTCTTGGGGGGGGGGGGGGTGCATTGAGTACATATACAAAAATTCAACCCCCCAGGGACATCATGGGCCGGAGTAATTAAAGTTTGAAAATCACTAATTTTCCCTAAATTCTTATGTACTTACTCTCAGCTGTTAGGGCTTGTTTATCTCGAATTGCAATTGCATTTCTATTTTGTTTATACTTAAGCAGAGAAACAAATTAATGAATGAGATTAGAATGCTGTCTCCCCCCCCCCCCAAGTTTTGCCGATACGAAATTTCCTTCCCCCTGTTTTTTCAGTTTTGATATATTTATGGAAGGAAGAAATTTTAAATGTCGGCGCGAAACTGGGGTTAAACCATTAAAATATTTTACTTGACAAATTATATGAAACTGTACGCATATGAATACGGCACATATAACTTTTTAATTGAAAGCGAAAAAAAGCACTTTTTTATTGGTTTGCTTATTTTCTAAATTAATGGATTTTTCACAAACACATAATGAGTTGAAAATATATGACATACGTGTGTGGATATCCGTGCTTTGCAGTAATTTGTTAGCTGAAAAAAAATTTTGCAATTAATTTAATCAAGAGCTTTTCAAAGTGAAGTGGTTGCTTGGTGAGCAAAAAGCTTCCCGCCAAACAAGATAAACAATTTAAAAGATATATCCATATTTCTGAGGAGTTGAAGGTGAGAGGAGGTTCTAATGGAAGTAGCTGTGATGAAAAAAGGAGAAGAGGGAGGATGATAGTTTGGCAGATACTTGGCGGGCAAACTAGATATCATAACTTTTTATGGCTGAAGGTTTTGGGGTTTAGGATGCAGGTTTTCTTTTTTGTGCGGAAAAGTTAAAGGTTTTCTTGGCGGGGAAATTTTTACAACAGGGTTGTTTTTTTATGAGATTACGATTCCAGGACTGAAAATGAAACTAGGGAAACTGACATCGGAAACTGTTTTTTTTTCCATTTGAACATACCACAAAAATTTTATCAGAGAAATAATGATTTATCAACTGACATTTTCTGCAAACACTGACCCTTTATAATGTGGAATTCGCCAGTATCGCCAGTTATATGTTGTAAATTACAGTATTTCTGTAAAGTAAGTTTTGCGATGCTGAAAAGGAGAATAAACAGCTTACTGAAATTGCTTTCAAGAGAATGTGGCAATTTTTATTTGAAATATTTTTTGCGTGAGTTTTCTGAAAGTGAAACTCCAATAGATATGATTGAAGTTTATATTAAAAGGTGTTGACTTTTGTAACATGACTGAAGAAGATTTAATATCTCTATTTACCTTTCTGGTTACGCTGTTCATGAATTAAAACCTCATTTACAGTGCAGTGCTCAATCACTGCACTGTAATGTCATTTCACATCAAGGTTAAACTTATTAGCAGGGCCAAAAGAGTTATTTGAAATAACAAAGTCTATGACAAAGGAATGTTTGTTTGATGTAGATCGAGGTAAACTGACTTATCCAGATTCAGATATTGTGAAAATATTTGTAGCAAGTTTTAAAAATTCAGTTTTTTTATCAAGCGATGAAAATTCTCAACTCAAAAATATAAGAACAGTGTTCAAAAATAAATCATATTGGATAAAATTCCCGATAAGACAATACAGGAAGATGTGGAAAATGCAACAGAACAAAGGAAGAACGCAGCAAAAAATTCATATCTGTTTTAATTAACATGTGTTTAAGAAATTTTTCGAAACTGAAAAATAGTAATGCTAAATTAAGCAAAGGTCAAAAAAGGAAGTTAGATTTCATTAGCGCATCTCAGCAATAATCTTCAAAACAAGCTAACAGATTCGTTTTAATTATTCTCAGAAGAGACAATATATACATCTAACCCATAAAATAGAACAAAGAACAAAAAAACAAAGGAAACAGGAAACGAAAGAACAAAGGGAAAAAAGGAAAAAACATTATTTGCAACGTAAAGTCCAACCACACCTTGTAGTGCTTCTAGGTAAACACTGATTTCGAAAAAAATCAAATGGCTGACGTGACTCTAGCAGTTTTATATAAAACTAAAACTATTTTCATTAATTACCATTGCAGTAATTTTCTTCTTAGGTAAAAAATTGTTGAAAAGTAATATTTTTAGAAGTGCTTTTAATTTAACCTCTTGATAGCAATTTTTAACGCAAAAAAAAGCAATTTTAATTCTTAAGATACAAGTATTCATTGATCATGAATAAATTATAAATAGGAGTTAATAAACGCAAAGATAAATACAAATGAGCTGATGTGTGCATCACATGACTTCCTTTTAAGCCAATTTAATGATAATAGTGCCTTGGAGTAAGCAAGAAAACACTAAATTTTTTCACCCCTAGTTTCTTGCGAACCGAAGCAAGAAAACGTTTTACACTGATTTATTTCCCCATTATTAACAATTCTAAAGTGATTCATTGGTTAACTCTTTAAATATCACCACATTGACCGCATTAGTACCAGAATTTAAAAAAAAAAAAAAAAAAAAAAATGTGCCAAATATTTCGTCAAGTTAGCGACTAAACTTGGCGGCCAAAAGCTTGGCGATATATCGCCAAGTGTTTGACAAATTATAACACCACTTGAGTTAGCATTAAAACTAACAATGATTTCCCCCAAAAAAGGTGAAAAAGACCCCCTTAGGAACATCCGAATGCAACCAAAAGAGAAGATGCACAACTAGACCCCCACTAGGAGTCTACGTACCAAATTTCACCTCTAGGACATACCGTTTTTGAGTTATGGGAGATATATACGTACATATACACATGCATACGGACGTCACAGGAAAACTCGCTGTAATTAAATCGGTGATCGTCAAAATTGATATTTCAGGTGTCTATACGTTCGTAGGCATATATCCACGTGTGGTCGGATCCAAAAAACCCAACATTCATGCGGGGGTGAGCAAAATGGAAATTAAAGACGATTTTTGAGCGAAAATTTTTTCGCGAATACAATACTTCATTTTTTGTAAAAGAAAGTAAATATCGCAAACTTTTAAGCAAACGGTACGAAACAGAACGTAAACATCAAGTTCGGCGAAAAGCAATCATCGCTTAGTGGTTTTCGCTTACTCCCTGTTCCAGGCGCACTAAAAAAAGTATCGCGGAGGCACCTACTGTAGCTTCTTTCATTTGGTGAAAACTTACAATGTGATTTGAAATGTTATGGAAAGGCTTGGAGAAAATAGCTTCGTTTTGTTATCGAGGCTTTTTAATGATAAGTTACTCTCAAATTAACACAGTCATAATTTTACTTCGTTTCCAGTCAATGGGGGTAATAACTCGCCGCTCTTCTCATAAGGCTAGAAATTACACTAGATCAAACCGTTAAAGATTACTTAAATTGCACTTTTAGCACACTGATTTCGATTATTGCTGGAGGAAATTTCTAGCTTTTTTCTAACTTACTCATTTATTCACCTGTATCTTGGTCAAACATAGAATAAAATGGTACTTTTGGCACTTAAATTTCAAACTATTTCCGGCGGGGAACTTCTCTTCCCTAAGTATTTTTATCGACACCTAACTGATATTTGAGGCCCCTAGTTTCAAAACCGGATACTTGTAGAAAACCAAATTTTACAGGAGACGTAAAAGTCCGGTTTTGAAACTGAGGCAGACCTTCCCGCCCCATTTCAAGGGGAAAGAAGCGGTTTTTGAACCTAATATTGAGCAGGCAAATAGGCCTTATGATTCTCTACAAGATTAACAAAAAAAAAAAAGAAAATCGAATTTTTTGCAAGTATCCGGTATTGAAACTAGGGGCCTCATTTAAAATATGCTTTTAGGAGGGAGAAGCGCTGCCGAATCTCCTACACCTTCCCCTAAAATTACAGTGAAAAATGCTTAATATTACTTTTTTAGTCTAGAGCTTCAATGTCGAAAATTTATGGAGAAAGTCCTCAAATACTCTCCGTTCCCTTAACGTGACTAAGAAGTGGTACGTTTTTAGACCTTCAATCTTAAAACATTTCTTTGGGCAACACACTCCATCATAATATAACCTAAAGTTGTGTTTACAGAACTTCAATGTCAAACAATTTGGAAGACATCCCCTAAACGCAGAAGCCTCTTTTAGCATCGTAAAAGAGCCAAAAAATGAGTATTAAAGACTTCGTTTTCGAAAACATTTTGGAAAAAAATCTTCCAACCCCCATTCTTAACATTACTACCAAAGATATGTGTTTTAATTGTGTTATAAGATACTAATGTGAAGATCTACTCATATTTATGAGGTTATTTGCCTGAGCATGCTTTTGGCTATTCCACACAGATGAGCAGAAAGCTAGGGCGCGTTGCAATCTCTGGATGCTAAAACTGACCTTTAAGGTGTTTGCTTGCAACCCCGCCTTAGCTCCGGCTATGGGGCGATAATTTATAGCTTTATATCCAATTTAGGTGTATATAGTGCTTTCGGCCCTTAAAATGTTCGAGATGATTATTTCAAAGTATGTATATTCTTCAGCGTAAATATATAAGATTATTTTATGAGTAAAAACTATAAGTATTTCAATCTTAACTTTTTCGCGAGAGGGACGAAGGACCACCCCTTGTAAAGAGAAAATTTCAAATTATTTAAACATGGATTTATGTCCCTCTAAGAGCGATTGCTCTGTTGGGTTAAATTCAAGTTTTGTACCGTGTAATATCGAAACTGTTATAATAATCGCAAATTAGGTACCTTGTAATATCTAAACCGTGTTGTAGAAGTACCGTGTTATACTAGGGACGCCTGTATTTAATTTACTACTTCCCTGTCATTTTAATAATGTTGGATAATAGACTTACCTCCATACAACTGTTTATGTATTCCGTTTGTATCACTAAAAGTTGCTGTAAAATCGTAAGGTAATCTCTATAAATTTAAAATTTAAGTAAATCTCCCCTGAGACTTGGAAATATGTTCTCATAAATTACCCTCCCAAACACCAGAGGGAATTATGAAAAACAAACGCTAAAGTTCATGAGGGTCAGTCAATAAATAACGAATCAGAGGCTGTAAAACATTTTGTTCGACATTGTTTTAAAAATACTAACCGAAATTGTTTAAAGATTTATCCCACTGGGAAATTAGTCGCATTTTTCCGTGCTCATAGAAGTCCTAAGGCTGCTGCTGGAATCAATTACACGCGCACTCCTTTACTTCATCGTCTGAATGAAATCGTTGTCCTCGAATTGCCTTCTAGCGTCCCCCAAACATGTGGCATCACGTGGGGATAGATCTGGACTAAGGTGGGTGGTTCAAGACTTCCTAAATTTCTGTAAAAGTTCCTTTTTAGCATTGGCTGTGTGTGGTTCCGGTGAACTTTCACGCGCTTTTATCCTGTTGCATGGTAACGCTAGACCACAGGCAGCCAAAGCAAAAAAAAAAAATTACATTTTTGCAGAAATTTAAGTTAGAAGTCTTAAATCCTTAAAGTCCAGATCCATCCCCATGTGATCCCTCATCTTTGGGAACTCAAGAAGGCGAAGGCACTTCGGGGACAACGATTTCATTCGGACGATGAAATAAAGAGTGCAATCGTAATTGGTTCCAGCAGCAGCAGCCAAAGAACTTTTATGAGCAGGAAATTGTGCGACTTATTCACTAGTGGGATAAATGTTGAAGCAATTTCGATCAGTATTTTTGAAGAGCGTCGAATTAAATATCCGTTTTATAGCCTGACTCGTTATTTATTGGCTGACCCTAATATCTCGCCAAGTGTGCAGCTAATAGAAGGATGAGACAGCTACCCAACTCCTTAAAACATTTTTTTTTATACTAACAAAAAAGGTTTATTTTTCTGGAAATTCAGCACAGTTGAGAAACATAAACGGTGATTCAAAAGTCGGCAGACTTTTAAAAACCCACATGACTATTTGCAATAAAAATATACGATTTACACAGACTTGCTGGAAAACACGAGGAATTATTGCTTATAACTTATTTTTCTTTTATCAGTTATAATTTGACCAAAAAGTGGCAATGCAGTAGAACTAATGAAACAATGTTACAACACATCTTATTTTAAACAAGTGTTTTAATTACAAATATTTAATGTTTTTTCCATCATTGATATTTACAACAGTCAGAAGATAGAAAACATCTTCATCGAGTTAAGAGGCATTTTAGAGGGTAATTGACGTATCGTTGCCTCGGAGCAACAGTAAGTTATCCAATCCCAGAACTTACACTAAGATAGCTTACTGTTGCTTTAAGGCAACGATATGTTGTTGTGTAACTTACGGTCTCTTCATTTTTTGTAAAAGTTTTACTAATAGAGTTTAATCAAATCAAGATGACGTGATGAGGCACAGAAGTTCCAAGACAAAATTTCAATAAAATCGGCTTTAAATTCAATTAGTGGAAACCTCGAAACTAGCCTTGTTTCTTAAAGCAACATCCTGAGAGCCTAGATATTATGAAGCTAACTCCTTTGCTTCTTTCGAAGATTGTATTCCACATAAAACATTAGCACCCTCATTAGACAAAAATGCAGATATAAAATATTTCTTATTACAAACGAAAATCCCCGAGTCTCTAAGTAGTAATGTTCAAACTGCATCCTCTTATTGCAAACTGGTGGTAACCGCAGGGCATTGCCCGTATTAGAAAATTAAAAGGGCATATGGTTCGCCTGTATATTTACATATATTGAATGGTGAATTTATCGCCAATTTGCTCGCCCGTGTTACGGTTCCACGTTATTATAATTTGGTAATTTAATCGTTCACGTTATGATAATCTGCTCGGTAAAATGTCCTTAAAATTGGAATAGTAAAACAAAATCGAATTTTTGGAAAATCGCTTCGAGGTGCACGCCTCATGCTACAAACTAATTTTGTGCCAAATTTCAAGAAAATCGGCCGAACGGTCTAGGCGTTATTCGCGTCACAGATAGCCAGACAGAGAGATCCAGACAGAAAAAATTTCAGCTTTATTATTAGTAAAGATAGTTCAAGTATTAGGCTTTAATGAGCCTGAATTTTGGTTCACCCTATAGATTTAAATATATTGTATTACTGCAATTGATAAAAGGATAAATTATTCATAATATACAAACACATTTTAAATATACTTGAAGTTAACTTTTTTAAAAGGACAACTGAGTGATGGAAGTGAAGTGGAAGGGTGGAAAATCCTTTTGTACATAAACGCATCGATTCATCGCCTGCATTCCATCCGCTAATCTTAATTTATCCATACTATTAAAATCTGTGCGCATTTGTCTCCGTGTGGGCGTTAGTAATCGTATCTTACCGTGACCATCGCTAGTGACCTAGCGATGGTCCCGATCTTACCCGAAATGACAATGTCTACCAAGTCAATACTGGTACCGTTTTATACCAGACATCCAGGGAAAGACATTTCCGCCCTGTCTCATCACTCTAACCTTAAGACGACTGACATCTAGTCCAGAGGACGTCCTCTCTCCTCTATGTCCTCATGGAATGCAAGGGTGAAAGCAATTGCTACCAGCCGCAGGCGGCATTGAACCACCACAGGTTAAGAATGGGGGTTGACGAGCAGGAGGCGGAGCCTCCTACAATGTTAAAACTACAGGTTGCGATTGGCACCTTTCAAGGGTGAAAAGCTTGTTCACCAGCGACACCCTATACGGTGCCGAAATATCACCCTTAAAATGGGTGAAAAACTGGTACCCTTAACCACCAGCGTGCACCGTAGGTAAAAAGATGGCATACTAGGAGTGAGAAATGGCACCCTCACTTTTCCCTATTGCAGGTTTTAATATTCAGTTCTTGCGGAAAGGGCGCTACCCCTCCCTCAATGGAAAATATTTAGCCCCTCATGTGGTACGGGGAGGGGGAGGGGTTTTTTTTTTTGGGGGGGGGGGGCAGGGGGCTGTTCCCCAATACAAGATCTTAAAAAATCGATAGTTTTTAAAAAACATCCCCTTTTTTGACTGAAGCAGTCTGCGCTATGACCCACTCCGCCCCCCCCCCCATTTGGTACACCCCGCTGTTTTTAATCTTATTGGAATATACTTTTTACTATCCAGATGGCCGATGGCTGTTCCCTATTGCAGTTACTTGCGGAAGGAGATGTTCCTCCTACATAGTAATTCTCCCCCCCTCATGGGGGGTGGGGGGCGATTCCCCCCCACCCAAAAAAACGAAATAATAAAAAAAAACTAAAATTTTTCAAAAACCAACCTTAAATATTAAGTCTGCGCCACCCGCTCAACTACCCCTCCCCCCCCCCATCGCAAGCCACACTGCTTTTGTCCTTATTCGAATAAAATGCTTAAATTTTTTATCCAGATGGTCGATGCCAGTTCCCTATTGCAGAGTTACAGGGCGTAAGGGGATGCCCCCTAAATAGAAATTTACCCTACTCAGGTCATGGGGGTGGGGGGTGGGGACCCCCCTCCCTCCCCCCAAAAAAATATGAAAATTAAAAATTTTCAAAAACCAACCGTAAAAATCTGAGTCTGCGCCACCCGTTCAACTATCCCCCCCCCCCGTAGGTCACACTGCTTTTGGTCTTAATGGAACAAAAATAGCTTGAACGTTCTTTTATCCAGAGGGCCGATGGCTGTTCCCTATTGCAGAGTCACTTGTAAAAGGAGATGTTCCCCTACAATAGGATTTCACCCTCTTAAGTATTAGGGGGGGGGTCTGGGGCATCCCCCCCTCCGTCGGAAAAAAACATAACTATCAAAAAACTAAAGTTTCTAAAGGAAAAACTTTAAAATTTTGAAGCTTGCGCCATGACCCGCTCCACCCCCCCCCCCCCCCGTCGTAGGACTCACTGCTTTTGATCTTATTGAAATAAATTGCTTGAATTTCTTTTATTCAAAAGGCCGATGCTTGTTTCATATTGCGTTTACTTTCGGGAAGGGGGTGCTTCTCTGAAAGTAAAAGTTAACCCCCTTAGGTAAAACGGGGGGTGGGGTGGTCAACCCCCCCCCCCAAAAAAAAAAGAAAATCACCATAAAAACTGAATTTTTTAAGAAATAAACCTTAAAAATTTGAAGTCTGCGCCATGATCCGCTCCATCACTCCCCCCCCCCGTAGGCCCTACTACCTTTTGGTCTTATTCAAATAATAAGCTTGATTTTTTTTTAATCCAGAAGGTCGATGGCTTTTCCCTATATCAGTCACTTGTAGAAGATGTTCCCCCTAAAATAGGATTTCACCCCCTCAGGTATTAGGGGGTCTAGGGCATACCCCCCCCCCCGTCCTTAGAAAAAAAATTAAAACCATCAAAAAACTGAAATTTTTAAAGGAAAAACTTTAAAATTTTGAAGCTTGTGCCATGACCCGCTGCAACCCCCCCCCGGAAGGACCCACTGATTTGATCTTATTGCAATTAATTGCTTGAATTTCTTTTATCCAAAAGGCCGATGCCTGTTCCATATTGCATTTACTTTCGGGAAGGGGGTGCTTCCCTGAAAGTAAAAGTTAACCCCCTTAAGTAAAACGAGGGGGGTCAATCCCCCCCCCGAAAAAAGAAAGAAAATCACCACAAAAACTGAAATCTTTAAAAAATAAACCTTAAAAATTTGAAGTCTGCGCCATGACCCGCTCCATCCTCCCCCCCCCCCACACCAATAGGCCCTACTACTTTTGGTCTTATTCGAATAAATAGCTTGATTTTTTTTAAATCCAGAAGGCCGATGGTTTTTCCCTACTGCAGAGTTATAGCGGAAGGGGATGTTCCCCTTTAAATAGGAATTCTTACCCACATGTTATGAGGGTGATAGCACCCCCCCCAAAAAAAAAAAAAAAATTATAAAAATTAAAATTTCTTAAAAACAAACCTTAAAAATATGAAGTCTGCGCCACTCGCTCAACTCATTAATGTGGTTTGACTGTAACAGGAAATTTCTTAATTGACTGTGATCAACCACTGGCACTACGGTACACTGAATTCCACTTAATGGTGGTCCGAAACAATTTTTACTCGTCTCGGTACAACAGACCACCAATGGTTCTGAATGCTAGTCAATGCATAAAAAATTTTATTGCAAATACAAGCCAAGGAGCAAATTTGTAAAAAGTTGCTAGTACAGAATGTGCTCTAAATAAAATATATATAAACAAAAAACAAGCAAGTGTTACAGATTTCTTCCAATAGCCCACTGGTAAAGAGTTGAGGGGGGGATGTTACACACACTCCTCCAAGTGAAACGATACCTCTGGGGGTGCTGGACCAGGGATTGCTCATTTTCTGGTCTTAATCAGAAAATCAGAGCTATCTTCAGGGTCACATCCAACTGGTTAAACTACAAATAGTGGCAGGTACGGATTCGATTCTTTACCCTAGAGCGACGAGTGGTAAATAATCGAATTTTTAAACAATATGCTTAGATACTGTTTAAGGCTTTCACGGCCGGCGTCAATATGAGGAGATAACATTTCCGGGCTCATGATGGCTGCAGCAAAGCAAGCCAAAACGTCTGGAATTTCTACTCCAACTAGACCACGGCCAATAAGCCCGGAAATGTTATCTCCTCATAATATGCTTAGATTTTTAAGCCCTGCAGACCCTTATCTGATACAATATGTAAACTCTGAGTTCTACTGTGTTTTTTGAAAGCCATATCAATTTTTCAGATTTTAGAATATCTCTTACAGTAGAACTTCAATTATCCAAACTCCAACTTTCCGAATCACTTTCAGAATTTCTGAAACAAAAATACAGTAAAACCTGTAAAGTTGATCACCCTTGTAAGTTGACCGCCTTTTTTCAGGAACGTAATTAGCCTTTATCGTATAAATCAACCTCTATAAGTTGACCATCTGTTTAAATTGATCAATAAAGTAGTGCACCGCAAGTGGTCAACTTACACAGGTTTCACTGTATAAGATAAATTTTTAAAGATTAGACTACCAATCTAATGTAGGCGCAGCATAAACGTTAATGGGATGATAAAAGTAAGATAAATTTTTAAAAAGATTAGACTACAAACCTAGTGTAGGTGCAGCACAAACATTATTGGGATGAAGAGTCAGTGTCATAGTGCAG
The DNA here is from genome assembly GCF_026930045.1 of Uloborus diversus. NCBI lineage: Eukaryota > Metazoa > Arthropoda > Arachnida > Araneae > Uloboridae > Uloborus > Uloborus diversus. The sequence continues at coordinate 136,763,544 of NC_072740.1, forward strand.
AAGCTTCTAATGTACAGCACAAGTAAATATACTCAGCACACACACAAGTTAATGTGCTGACTTTCCTTTCAATTAATCAAAGACTTTCTCTAAAAATGTTCTTTTCTCCCCTTTTCAACACAAATATTGACTAATGAAAATCCAATCATCCGAATGGGGTTCAGTTTCAATTGAATCGGAAAATTGCAGTTCCACTGTATTGCCATTTCAATTAATATTTTTATGTTATTCTATTAAATTACCAACATATGTATTCTAAAAAAATATCATTCACATAAAAAATGTTAATTTAACCATGAAGAGTGTAGCAATTAATGAATTTAAAGTTAATTTTCCAAACAACATATTTCTATACATTTTTTTAGTCAATGTGTCGAGAAAATTTTTGTTCCATGAAAACAAGAAACAAGAAAGGCACAACAATGTGGCATTAAAATGTTGTACAACAACTTCATGTAGACACACATTAAAAATAAAACTCTTTTACAATGCAATCAAGATGTGAACTTAAGGAGAGCAGGATTGTAAACAGCAAGTTTCCCCCTTTTTTATGCGTGCTTGTACCCCAAAAAAATTTTCCAGTCAAATTTGAACTTAAGTTTTTCCTAGCAATATTTCAATAGAATTTCTTTATATTTTCTCCAGTTAGGCCTGAAAAGTCAATCATCACTTAAGCTTACAGTTTCTATAAAAGTGAAGTTCAACAATAATAACACTAAGTAAGGAAAAAAGATTTTAAATTTATTTTATAGAAACATTTTCCCACTATACCTTCTCTTACGTATTGCTAAAGACTTCGTAACTAATGAAAAAATATTTTTCACCACGGGGGGGGGGGGGGGGGTCACCCTTTGACCCTCCCCTGAATTCGCCCTTGGAAACTCACTGACAGTGTGGCGAGATCATGCGTAGGTGGTTGAACCGTTATTTGCTTTGAGAAAACCCTGTAGTCTGTTGTTATGTGAATATGAATGCTTGATAGACATAACTTCAAACTGCACCTTTAAATCTACCTTACAGATACTTCACTTGAAGGTCTGACTAAAAAAGAAATACCTTGGCAATTAGTTATTTCAGAACAATATTATTCTACAAACCATGTTATTATGAATTTCCTCACAAATTCTAAAAACAATTTGTCAGGAGCCCACCAATTTTCCTTGCCTAAAAAGATTTTACAATTTTTGTCAGTCTGTGCTTACCCATTTTTGGTTTTGGCTGGACACCAAAAAACCCCAGCTGTTGAAAACACAAAGCATGTTCTTCCAACTGTCATTACATATGAAAATCTGAATTTAACTTATGCAGTAACCAAAACTATATACTGAAGCTGTATAAATGCTGATCCTAACATTCTACTCCAGATATCAACCATTAAACCCAATTTATTAAAATTGCATCAGTTAAAACAACTTCACATTTCAATTTTGAATTCTAATCGTTTTGTTGTAACAATTGTTTTCTGTCTGTTCAACTTGATTTTTGTATTTCAGAATTTGTAAATAAAATTAAGCATTATAAGCTACCTTTTATTAAAAGTACTGTAGGATGGGATAACTTTGGAACATTTTTCAAAGTTTAACTGTTCCTATTTTTATTTTCAAAGAAAAAAGCTAAATAATCACTAATATGTCAATTGAGTATTCCTCTTACAAGATATGGCAAAAGAATAACTCTAGTTATAGTGACATTTTATTTAAAAAAATCTAAATTTGTCCTAATCTTACCCCATTGATTGGGGTAACATTGGAACAGTGCTTTATCCCAATTCAAAACAGTAGGAAACATGACTGCGAACCATTGTACCATAGGTGCCCGATCTACACTAGGAACAAAGGAAATGAGTTTATATCAATCCAAGAGTCAGATAAAAATATAAAGTATCTGCGCACGCAAATCAAAAGTATCTGCAAGCTAATAATTGTCTAACACGTTTAAAAAAAAAAATGTGTGTGTGTGTGGGGGGGGGGTCGGATTACAAAAAAAAATTTAATCACAAGAAATTTCTTCATTTTGTAAAAATTCGTAATCTAAAACAACGTTATAAAGCACAAAATTGCAAATAATTGCAGGTATGTGCTTTGAGGTTACAAGGAACTAATTTTCATGCCAATTATATATGAGCCTATTTATGCAAAGACCTAAGTTAAATTTCAAAATTTAAAACTAAGCTTCTTTTAGCGATATCTTTGCATTCATAAGCTCACATAATTTTGGGTATTATATCTTCACTGCAGATCATACATTGGTGGAACCTTTCTCTTCTTAGTCTGTCAAGTCAAGAAATTAATATGATATCCAAATTTCTGAGAACAAAGGATAAACTAGCAATTCGCTGCTTCTTGGAAATGCTCTGTTGAGGGAATGGACAAAAACAAGTGCAACAAATTTAGTAGCAAGAGTTATTTATGAATACGTTATGCTATTATTACGTTTATGCTATTCGTTTATAACTTTTACAAATTAATTAAATATCACTTTAAAACAAATTAGAAATGAGAATTTGAACGATTATCGCGAGATGCGCGTGCCCGCAGCGAATACATCCACCACACGCTTGGGTGTATATACGATCTGGAAATATCTTTTACAATCTAAATAAATAATATCAACGAATTTAATATCAAAGAAATTTAAAACGAATTAGAAGAAAAGAGTATGAACTTTTACTATTATCGGACGACGTGCAACTCCGCGGCGATGTATCCGCACGTCAGTTGAAGTATCCGCGCACGACGTGCGCGCGTGCGTCTACATTATTTAGCTCTGATCAATCCTAGAATATTATATATTAAATAGATAATTAAGAAACAATGCATTCTAACTAACAAGTAAAAGATTACGATAATATTTTAAACTGCTATGAAATTTTTTAAAAAAAGATAGTGTAACTAATACTATTTAAACACTTTGTAAAGTTTAGTTTTTGTCAACCAAAGCCAAAATAAGGCTGTAAACTTACAGCCCTTTAACTTTGAAAATTTCTCAGTCCCAAAGTAACCTCGTGAAAAGATGAAAATTTACAATGTACAGGCTGTAAAACATAAACATTGTTATTATACCTTACAACATAACCAGTTATCATGATTGTCAGTTATGAAACCCTATATCCCCAGAAAAGAAACTAATCAGTTTATGCAGAATTTCTGATCAATAGAGACGTACCGAGTAGCACTTTGGCCGAGTAGCCGAGTACTCGGCCTTTCGCTACTCAGCCGAGTACCGAGTTCCAATTATGTTTTAAGAAGAACCACGGACACACACCTGACAAATTGTGAACTCATTGGAATAGTAGTATAGACCTCCATATAAAAAAAATAGTTTTTAAAACAAACTTCCAGATAAATTTTAATTATGTATTATTTAAAAGATTTTATTTGTGTCAATAATTTTACAAATAAGTTATTTTTTAAAGTAAAAATAAACAAATACATAAAAGTTAGGATTATCAAGTTTGAATTAAAACAAATTATATCAATCTATACTTCTAGTCATACAAATGTAAATAATTTTTTAAAGCAAATGAAACAATGTTAAAAGTACAAATGTGCAGGAGCACTGCAGACACATTCTTCTGCATTACAAGGAACATCTTTTTTAGTGCATAAAATGTGAGCAAATGAACGAAAAAAAATCCGACTTTTGTCAGATGTCTTTTAATCCATAAGCTCACTTTTTGTGCATTATAAAAAGCATTCCTTGTAATGCCAAAACACGTGTATACAGTGTTCCTGCACATTTGTGCTTTTAACATTGTTTTATTTTTTAAGAAAGGGTATTTTTATGCTTCTTATAATTTTGTTAGTGGCAAAAATCCATTTAATAATATAAAAATTTCATATTTTCTGTACTTGCCTTTTTGCCCCATTTTTAATATTTAAGTTTCATTAACTTTGGGGCATTAAAATATAAGATTTACTCCATTGAGGCATAACAAACTTCATTATTCTCAGAATTTGAATTGTAAATGATTGCAGTATATTATTTATATGCTTGCACTTTTTTTATTAATTGTAACATCTGCTTTGAACATTATTCAATTTTTTACAACTACTCGGTATTGGCCGAGTACTTGATCAAAATTTGCCCGAGTACTGAGTACTCGGCAAATTGTCCGAGCAAGCCGAGTACCCAGTAGTTACCGAATACTTGGTACGTCTCTACTGATAAACATAGCCAAGATTAGTTGTACTACATTAAGTTATTTTTCGAATAATTTATTTTATTTTTTATTTATTTTAAATTAATAACTATGCTTTTAAGGAAAATAAATTTAGGATTTTTGATGGAAGTGCATTTAAATTTCACATAAGACACAAATTAGATAAACTACTTCAAATTAAATGCAATATACCCCGACAGCCCGGTCATCACATACTGAGACTGTAGTTTCGTTCTTACTAGAACTCCTCAGTCAGGAATAGTGAATAACAGGGCTGGTTTCGGATGTCATCTCAATTCAGTTCTGACTTAGCCCTGGCTTAAATGTGGTAACTTACTGCTAAATACCCATACTTTGTCTTCAACTCACGAGTCAAACCATACCATGCTGCGAACACTCGCTGGTGAATTCACTTTATCTACCAGTTTGTAGGCACTCTCAGCTTCAATTGAGATGATATCTGCCATCTGCTCAGTTATTCACCAATTCTGACTGAGGAGTTCTAAAAAGATCCAAACTGCAGTCTCAGGATGTGATGATCAGGCTGTTTGGTACATTACATTTTGTTCTGGGGGCCTTAGCCTTGGCTTAGAGGCGGTATCTTACTGCAAAATATTTCAAATTGGCATAAAATAAAAATTAAATTTTTGAGATTAAAAAAATTAACCAGGTATTCAACTGAATATTTTTTTACTTAGTGCATCTCAATTAATATCAATAGAATATTACTGGATATTAGGGTTGGGCAATGCATCGCAAAAAACTGTTGTACATCCTACATCTTTAAATCAGATTAGAATTTTTCTCTAAACCAATTCATCAATATAGCACTGGCTACAAATCCTACCACCAATATTCAGACACCATTCCACAATCGTTACCGTTTCAATATCTTAATTGTTTCAAAATTCTGTAGAAGCAGGGGCACCCAGATGGGAGGTTACTGTGACCTACAAAAATGCCCTTATTCCACAATCTTTTCAGATGATTCATAAAATTTAACGATTACTTTTTGAACTTACCTTTTAAAAAAATAATGATGTTTAATGTATCTTCTCATAAGATGAATTCATACTCATAGCTTATGCAGTACAATTCAGCAAATTAAAAATTTCCCAACCAAAAATTTAAGTTTTGTTATCTCTCATGGAAATATCATAAGCGAACGAAGATCTTCACTTTTCCCAAAACTTGCAGGAAATGCAGTTTTTTAAGCTCTTGACAGAAAAAATATTGATGAACAAAGTTTATACATATCTTATGATCATTCAACAACAACAAAAGAAAAAAAAAGACGCTTAAAGTGTAAAATAGCTACTAAGATTGCATGTACATATTTTGGTGTTTTGATGAACCCCTTTTTAAATGCTAAAAGACTGCTCACATCTTTTTGCATTAGGAAAATAGATTCATTGTAATACCAAAACACCTGTAATATTTATTGCTACTTGTCCCTTTAAACAGTTTTTTTTTTTTTTTTTTTTGGCAACTTCCTGCTAGCGTTAGAATCTGTTTGTAGTATCTGGGATAATTTATATTTTTTTCATCTGGAACATATTTTGTAAAATTTAAACAAGCAGTTTACAGTGAAATCTCGTTACAACGAACTTTAAGGGACCGTAATTTTTGCTCACTGTAACGGAATTTTCGCTGCAATTGAATTAGAGCAAAGTAATGGAAATGAAATATACAGAAAATTTCCTTTGTTGAAACCGATATTTAGTTGTATTGGTATTTGTTGTGACAAGATTTCACTGTATCTTCAAAAAAAAAAACTTACATTGTGATGTATTGTGGCATTGCCATGTAAGGTTGGCGATGCATCACAAGTCCAACTGAATATAACAAAGTTGTTGTACATCATTGCGGTAATTTTTAAGAAAATAATGTATGCAGAATTATAGAATAAATGAAAACTTACTTACAAATGTCAGGGCCCGCACTAAAGATTCGCCACTGCGCCAAAAGTGATAAAATTGTAAATTCAACAAAAGAAGCTGATTTGCTATAATTCTTGGCAAACGGAAAATTTTCGAAAATTTTCATAAAAAATAGAAAAAAGATTTTTCCCTCGACCCTCAAAATTATAATTAGAAAATCTGCAAGAAAAAAAAAACAAATTGGGATTTCCAAGTCACATGCATTGTTATTAGGTGCTTAGTAAAATATTAGTGTATACCAGGGTTGGCCGGATTGGACCCAATTGGGTTGGACCCAATGGGTTTTTTTAAAAAACCCATTTAAAAAAACCCATTATTTAGCCCACTTTTGGGTTTTTTTAAATTTTCTGAGAAGATTTTTAAAAAATTAATCAATTTAAATACTTTCACAATTTAAACTTCTTTTTAATTTGTTCTTCACCACAGACAATGGACATAAAAATGAATTTTGAACTTTAATAGTATTTCTTAACTCTTAATGGCATTAAAAAATACTTCAAAGATTTTAAATAAATATATTTAAATTTTTTCTTTAACTGGCCAATAAATAACTCAAATTATCTTGACTAAGTCCTGTAACGTCTGATTTTCTCAATATTTGTAGATTGTACAGAGAAAACTACTCTAGCTAAAAGGCTTTCATTTGAATTATTTTCTGCAAACCAACACGTCACAAATCTCGAATAAACAAGACATATCTTTTAAAAATTAACTTAACAGGTTTTACAAACGGTCGGACAGAAAACAGAATAGGATGTAAAGTATTTTCATTATCTTACGGAAAAAGTTAAATATTTCTTACTCTGTACAAAGAAATAGAAAAACAGGCAACATAAAATTCAAAGAAATGTCTTGATTAAGCTGGAATTCAGTAAAAAGGGATTTAAACTACTTGAGGTTCTACAGTAGGTTTGCATAACAAAATGAAATACAATAAAGTAGAATTCAAAAAAAAAAAAAAAAAAAATGTAGTAATTAAAAACGAACTAACAAACAATAGATTTTATCACTCGAGTAGTATCTTCGCCTTAACTGTTGACAATCATGGAAAAAACTAAAAAATCTGAAACTTCACCATTCCTGGGTTTCGTCGTCTTTCATACTTTTCTTCAGAAAACGCTGAATTTTTGAGCTTTTTTTACCCCAAGACAATTTTTATGCTTTGTTCATATACTTACGCTATAATATGCTACAAGTACCCACGTTCTCCCCAAAAAGAGACAAGAATTTTTGAGCTTTTTTTACCCGAAGACAATTTTTGTGCTTTGTCCATATACTTACGCTACAATATGCTACAAGTACCCACGTTCTCCCCAAAAAGAGACAAAAAATCCACATTTCTTTTAAAAACCCCAGCTTTAGTTGGGTTTTTTTGGGTTTTATTTAAAAAAACCCAAAAAACCCTGGGTCCATGGGCTTTTTTTTAAAAAAACCCAGGTTTTTGCCAACCCTGGTGTATACTTCATATTTAAAATATTAGCACTTGCATTGTCTATTTTATAAACTTACTCCTTTGTTTTCCAATTGAAATTTTCTGGAAATTTTTTTAATTCACAATAAAATTAACTAAATTTAGGTCTTTGGCTAATACAATTAAAATTTGACTAATTTGCTGGCTAACAATTTGAAATCCCTAGCAAGGGCCCTGTATATGATGCATGCTAGACAATGTTTTTTTTTTCCAACATCTTTCTTGTGCACTTTATAAAGTTATTTTTTAATCTTGTTATGGTGTTTTTTACTTGCACCAAATCAGTGCACCATCAAGACTGGTACTATTATCTGACAGCATATTGCACCCAGGTAAGAAAAAAGTGACAGAATACAAAAATGTTCAATTCCTACAAAGCAACAACTAAAAACCTAATGAATATATTGCATTATTAGTACCCACAATTAATAAATAATACAGTAGAAGACCGTTATAACGCACACCTTGGGACCAGAGCTTTTGTGTTATACAGGTTTTGGCATTATATAGGTCAATTCAAATTTTGAAACTAATATTCAGAATATATCTATATATTAGCATTTCAGAATGAGTTCTATCTGCAATGAATCCTAAAGCACTAATTATAAACCATTAGTCATTCACAAATAAATATGTTTCACAATCAAAAGAAAGTGAATTATTCTGCACTTCTGCTAGCTCCATGGTTAACATAACAGCTGCATTTTCAAGAGCCATCTGGTATTTTCTTTTCTCTGTGAATACTAATTTTTATTTAAAAACTTTGAATTAAGATGAAAAGATGAAAAACAGTTTCAAAATTGAATTTACCTAACAATATTTATATTTGCAAGACAAACCAGAGATATTTTTTTTCTTCAAAACCTATTGTTTACTTTTGAAAAGTAGTGCGGTTTATAGACAATTGCGTTATACAGGTCGGCCTTATAAGGGTATTCTACTGCACTCCTAATGTTTCAGCTCTGAGCCTAATGCTTTTGCTTTTAAAAACCCGAATTTTCACCTTCAAGTTATGGAGTTCTTTGAGCACTATTTCGTGACATCTTGGGATACAATGATGTTAAGATCATGCCTATGTGATTGAGCCATTTTCTGCTTCGACAAAACCCTGCAGTCTGTCATCATGTTAATATGACTGTTTGATAGACTTACAGTAAAACTCCGATATAACTCCACTGTCAAATCCCATCTTTTGGTGACGTTATATCGATTTTGGCAATATATCGAAATATAAAGTGTAAGATTACAAATAATGTTAAGAAATGTGATAAAATTAAAGCATGATTTTACCTCTTTAAGTTTAAAAAATTAATAGATTTCAGGCTCCAACATTAATTAGTTTATCTAAACTACCTGTTTTCTGGTCCAAAATATTAATATTTTTTAGTTTTAGTTTGACTTTTTTTTTTGCTCAAAAAAGATAGCTCTGTTCTTTTCTAATGCAAGAAGGCTGTTCAACATTTTTCTATCAGTCGCATATTCCTTTAAGAATTTTGTTAGTTTCTAAATGCGACATTCGTTTTACAGTTTCTGACTTAAAATTCCCTTCTACATTTTCAAGTTCTCCTTCAGATGAATTGGAATTGCTAACTTAATAATTTCCTCGAGAGCCATATTTTCAAAAGCTGAAACTGATTTTTTGGCATCAATGTATTTATTTACTGTTGAAGATTTTGCAAAACAATCTCTTTGTTGATGTTATTCTGAATCTCTCATTTCAACATTACTCTGCACTCTGTTTTTCACCTTCAACTAAATCCCCATATCTCCAGCTATTGACAAGTTTCTGGTGTAATTTCATCCCATAAACCCATTTAGCTAAAAGGGTTGTAAAGGTTGTGTAAAATTTAAGCCCTGGTGTAAAAAATGCAGGCACATGTTAACAAAGCCCCACTTTCCTATTCAACCACTGATAGTGTTTTTCGGTAGAGAGTAGACCACAAGTTTATTACAAACGAGCTCTCCACAAAGCGTTTTTGCCTGGAAACATTTTGGTGTACTCTACTTTTGAATAACTTGGATGGGAGTGCTTATTACACTATAGATACAGAAGAGAATAATCAGTATTTGGGGCATTCCACGGTATTTTGGACATTATGTAGAGTCCGTAACGTGACCTTTTTTTGCCATAACTTTTTAATTTACCGTTTGATTTGCAAATTATTTTAATTTGAGCTGGTGTGTTGGTAGGAAAAGATCAAAATAAAATAATATGCTAATTAAACAGTAAATTAAAAAGTTATGGCAAAAAAGGTCACGTTACGGACTCTACATAAATGTCAAAAATACCTTGGAATGCCCCATTTGTAATTAAATAATTGTTAACTTACTGCAAACATCAGAAATTTTTTTGAAAAAGCATTTTTTTGGAGCATGGTATTGGTCTGCGTCATAACAAGCGACACAATTATGGTGGCATAATAGGATTGGTGCTTTAAAGGGTGGGCCTTAAGTCAGGGTTTGACTGTAAATTCAAGACTGCTTCCTCAATCAGGATCCTTCCACAATTTTGGTCAATGGGAATACAAAAAATATCAATTGCTCCGTTGCTAGAGCAAAGCATGTTTTTCTATTTGCCACAACCTACCAAATTTGAATTTAAAACCTATGCAGCAGCTAAGAGGTGTTTCACATCATTATTTATAATGAAGCATGTTAGTCAAGATTTAATTTACTACACAAGCCTTAAAGTTTAGTCTTAAAACTTTTTTGACGAGAAGTAAACAAATCTTCAGAAATTTCAACTTCATTCGTTCAAGGAGAATCAGCGCTTCAAACCAATAGGATCGTTCGCAAGGCAGAAAATTTTCTTAAAACATCTCTGACTGGGCAACGACCCAAATAGTTTGAAACGAAATGAAAATACATGCAATTCAGCTTTCGAAACAATTGACAGCATGAAATCACGTGGGTAAATATCTCAAAGTGAAAAAATGTTTCACCTTAAATTCAGCACATATGTATCAGCACACGCGATGTAGATTCATTAAAACGAAAAAAGGTCAAAGATATTTACAGAATTGTGAGCGAAACTATATAATTTTCTCATCTCTCAAAAGAATAGCGACCGAAACAAAATAATCATACGTGAAATAAATATAAGAACAAAAAAAACTTAGCGAAGTAGTAACGGTCCAGTTTCACTTCATTGACTTGTAAACAAGCATGGAACAGCGGTTACAGGGTTACAAGCTCCTTTTAGTAAAATCGAGTCGTCAGAAGAAGGCATCTACTACTGTAATCACGAAGAATAAATTTGAAAAATAAACGTAATAATACAAAATGCATGAAAATGGCTTTTATCATTTCATGAACGCCGCCATTAAAAATCATAAATATCATGTGACAGATCACGTGACAGTTGGGCACCCTTTTTAAAGGAGCCAAAAGAACCGCAAGGACATCTCCAAGCCTCCGTTTTCACCCGGATGCACCTTGCTTTCACCCCAGGGTGCCAAAGGACCTTTCAACGGCTCCTGTAGTTCTAACAGTGTATCCATATTTCTGAGGAGTTGAAGATGGAAGGAGGTTCTAATGGAAGAAGGTGTGATGAAAGAGGAGAACAGGGAGGATGATAGTTTGGCAGATACTTGGTGGGCGAACTAGATATCAACTTTTAATTGCTGAGGGTTTTTGGGTTTAGGATGAAGGCTTTCTTTTTTGTGCGGAAAAGTTAAAGGTTTTCTTGGTGGGGAAATTTTTACAACAGGGTTGTTTTTAATGAGATATGTTCATTCAAGAGAAAACTAATGATTAGACAAATTAGCTGCCTATTGAAAGTGTAAGTTCAACAAAACACTGCGTCTGTTTTCAGGCAAGTGATTAAAATTGGCATGCCCCATTCTTCTGGAAAGAATTGAAATAGTACGTTGAATCATTACTAAAAAAGAATAAGATTTTCGATCTGTCGGCGTAAAACCGTAATCTTAGTCTATCGACAAAAACTTGGAAGTTCTTATGAACTTCTAAAACGGTCGAAAAAGAAATTTCTATCTAATGAAAGATAGCTACAGAAGAAAAATATTGGGTAGCAATATATGCATTGAACTTTTTCCCAAATATCCGGCAAAAACTGAAAACAGTTTATGCCTCTTCACCGGCTTTCAAATGAAGTCAAAAAAGTGCTACAGATACTAATTTTCGACCATCTACTAGTTAAAATATGACCCAGGTTTAGTGCAATAAAGTCAGTCGCACAGAAACACCGTCGTAAACTACTAAATAGTTGCGTTCACTGAAAATAAATTCATTCCATTACTAGCTACAAATGGAAAACTCCTAAATTACATTTTACTTTGCAGCAAACGAAGAAGGTTTCCTAAAAGTTTTTGAAAGAACACATTTAACGATTATCAAAAAAGTTATTTACGTCAACAGTTTCAAAATTTAGTTAGTTAAAATACGACCCTGGATAATTCCCACGAAGTCAGCCGCTACAAAGACCTCGTGAACTTTTAAAAGTGCGGCACTGAAAGGAAATTCTTATCTTATGTAAGCTTGCTACAAATGGAAAATCTTTGATTCCAAAAAGCTAGATCCACCACCCCTAAAAGTTTTACAGCAACCTAAAAAAGTAAACCCCCCTCCCCCACCGAAAGAATTGGAGGGATGAGTTAAAAGTTTGGCAAGTGTCACGACAATTTAAGATTTGCGTGTTCGTGTTAACAAAACCGTTGCTTCCGTTTACTCGGGGCCCGATGTAGAAATTTTAGGACTGTAAGCCCAACTAACCTGTGGGTGGCCCCCTTGACTTGCAGAACCGAAGAACGTGCTCAATTGCCCATTTATTTGTCATTTCAGAGGTTCCCATCCTAAGAAAAATGGTGTACCATCCAAAAAAAACTGATACACTTCCACATCCATCCCCCACAAAAAAAAAAAAAAAAATCAGTGATGCAATCTGCACCATTGACTTTTTTTTAGGTTGACCTCATTGAAATTTGCATGGCTATAGGCTGCAGTAAACCGAGGATGTAAATATATATGTTTTGATAAAGTCACTGAACACCTTAAAGTTTTCCTTCCCAAAACTGATCTCAAATTGCTAGCAAAAAGAAAAAAGTGCTTTTGGGGGGCGGAGGGATGGGGTGCACCTGCACAAAAATATGTTTGTCACCTTCCAGCAAGATTTTGGCTGATTTAACCAGGTCATTCAGGAAGGCTCAGTCAGCTGCATGTATTTTGTAAGTCGCATGCTAAGTACTCCTGATGTAAACTAGCTAAATAAAATACTACATAGTAATAAAAAGTTGTTTTGATATAACGGATACAAAAGTGACAACTCACAGCAGGCTTTGGGATCAGATAACTGCTAGTCAATTGACCAACCGCCAATAAAGATCAACAGCTCTCTATTTGTAATTTGAAACTTACATAAATAAACAACTACAAAAGATTCAAACATCTTGAATTATTGTAAATAAACAGAAATAAAATAATTGCCATTAAGCAGTTGAGCTCCATACCAACATGGAGTTGCATCTGAGTGATATCATTCTACGCTAGATGTCACTCCAGATAGTTTTCTCATTCCATGGGAGAGTTTTCGTCGGAACTCATAAACCTTGTTAAAACACAGCCAGCAATAACAATTTAATTTTTAGAATAAAAAATACAAACTTACACTAGAATAAAAAAAGATTTTTTTTTGTAGTTTTTTGGGGGCCCCAAAGTCTGTTTTTCGGCCTTACACTTAAATCAGGCCCTGAGTTTACCACCTGACAGTTGCAAATGTTTTTGTCTATGGTAGGGGTAAATCCAACAGTCACAAAAAATGGGAGCTATCTTTACACTTTTGGTAACCATTGAAAAAATAATAAAAGTATGCAAGCAACGCAAAAAGTAAATACCCCATTCGCGTTCAGTAACACTAACAACAAATAAAAAAAAATATGGTAGTACTATACAGTAACAACTAACATAATTTTACTGAACATAATTCTTTAATAAAAGAAACTTACAACACAAGGAAATGGGTTACAAATTTTTAAATATATTACAATGTAGGCAATTATAACTAAATGAAGCATGTGGGGACTCATGTGGGATTTAGTTTATAAGTCATAAAAGGTCTGTCGCCTGACTTATTTTTCAGGGTATTTGAAAAGATAAAAAGACGTAAACGCAAAAAAGAACCTTTAATCAAAAAAAAAAAAAAAATAAATAAATAAATAAAATAAAGAAAGAAAAGGGGATAAGGATAAGGTAATAAGAATATAGAATTCATGGTCAATATTCGCCACTACACTTACCAGAAATATTATTTACAGCCGTACAACGTAATGCATTTCTGTTACCAATCTGATTGTCATTTGGCTGAAGTCTTGTTTTTTAATTTCAACTATGTTGATGTTTTCTCCAGATGTTTTTTAGATTTCATCTATATTGATGTGCCCTGAAGTAACGTAATTTTACACCTCCACCTCTTTTTAAAACTAAAATATGCTTAAGTCACGGGTAGAAATGCAAACAATTTGTAACCATGGCGACGAAAATGTTTCCTCTTAATAAATATGAAAACAACGAATAAGCTTATTCTCGTTATCAGAGCAGTCTGAAAAATCAGAGTAACATTAACTTTGGTCACTTAACAAGAAGGGAAGGATAAGAAATTCGTGATTGCTGAAAAAAAAAAAAAAAAAAAAAAAATCAAATTAAGAAAAAAAAAAGAAAAAAAACCGCGATCGTCAAAAAGAAACATTTTTAAGCACAGGTTTAACGTAAAATACCATCTGGTTTCAAAAATTTATGTAACGATATAAGTCCCCCCCCCCCCTTTTAAAATAAAGAAAAATGCGTACAACCCTCGAAATTCTAAAAAGAAATTCTTTGTAATTAAAATTGTTTCAGCAAATAAACCATTACGCAAACGGTAGCTTAATCCACCAACTATTGCTTATTGCTTAACTCGCCTAACCTCTGTAACCTAACCGATTAGTGAGCGAAGCAAGCCCCGATGAATTAGCGATCGGATCTTTTTAGCGAAAACGTTTAACTGAAAATCCCTATTTCTCCCCTAACCCAATAAAAAATGAATTAAAAAAAAAAAAAAACAAATTTTGTCTAGAGCAAAGGAAACTCCCTCTTTCCTGTAGAAAAAGTAATTTATCTCAAATAGTTGGCAAATATTAAAAAATTAACATTTTACACTTCAAAATAATTAAAATACTAATTGTAAACGCATCAAAAAAGAAAACATCATAGCTTAAGTTTAATTGAAATGTATACAAATAATTTAAATTTAAAAAAAACGTAAAACGCGTGCTTAAAAGCCCCCGTTTGGGAAAAAAAACATACCCAAAGAATATTAACAACCTTCTTTAAATGTTGAAGAAAAAGTGAAGAAAATATGCGAAAAGCTATCATTGGGGGCGGGGGCATTGGATCGCAATATTTACCCTATACTAAGGAGAGCCGCCCCCCCCCCCCTTTATCTACAAATTTCAACCACCAAAAATTAATGGCACAAAATAAAAGAAAATAAATTTACAAAAGACTGGTAAATAAATATAGAAAAACAAGTTATTATGGTTGCACTCATTCGAATCTTTCGCGACCTAAGATATTCAGTCAACAAACCATACGGTGCTTTAACAAAAACAGAACGCATGTAATGTGCTAAGTTTAACACTAAAATAAATGAATAAATAAAACAGGCATTTCATAATAATCATTTTCTAGAACAAATATCAACTACTTGAAAGATTCTTAGTACAAAAACAGCCCCCCCCAAAAAAAAAACCCTCCCCTGCTCCAGCGAGAGGCCTCACCCCCCCCCCACCTCCAATGAAAAATACCCCCTAAAACACGTTGTTTACAATTTCAATGTAGCAATTGGCGACATGACTTTTTGCCCCTTATAGGTGGGCACGCCTGAACAAATGGATTTCAAAACTTAAGACTAAAATTCCTGAAGACCGAGCCGGTCATTTCCCCTTGAACTCCGTAGCCCTTCCTTACACAGTACAGAACTAGTGCCAGAACGTTCCCCCCCCCCCCCCCCAAAAAAAAAAAGAAAAAAACTCTGGATTCAGTAATGAATCATTGTCGTTTAAATAAATTTAAGAATTTATCTCTGCTAGTTATAAAACTGAATGTGTCATAACATTTTCTATTAAAAGATTAGAATTTCAAGTGCATAAACCAAACTTACCCTGCATACTCGGGGATTTATGCCAGCACTTCAAATTCAATCACCGAACTTCATAAAAACTAAAAACCTTCTCGACACCACTTGAAAACAGCACCTACACTAACCAAGGGGAAACTACGAGATTCTTTCTACGTGATCAAAATTTTCACGCAGCTCAAAGCTCGACCAATGAAATCCCACATTGATAATTATCATATGCAAATTAGTTCGCGAATAGAGAGCTTCTTCTTAGAAGAGACAAATAATTACGTTTTATTTCAAAGGGATTCTTTTCGTGAAAAGTATTATGGGGTACGTTCGAATAATGTAACTGGTTAACCGGTGACTAATGAGGCAAATTCTGACAGAGCTACAGGTTGATGAAAGCTAATGAAAACATCCGATAGACACTCATCGTGTCATCAAATCAACCAACCGGTTATTTTATTCGAACATATAACATGTTATTTAAAAATTTGAAATAAGATTTGACGAATATTATGTAAATCTTATATTACCCCCCCCCCCCCTCCGTGCCATTCTGAGGATTTATTTTCAGCTCAAGCTGCAGAAAAAGTTCTCGTTTGTCTATTTGAACGTGATTCTAATCATAAATGTTAGGAATAAATTTAAATGAAAGTCCTCGGAATTTCAGCGAAAGTTCTTATCAGTAGAACGCCGATACCTTCGGCTCCTCCTCGCGGAGATAAGCGCCGGTGCTCCGTTGGAATTTGAGTTCGGATGTTGCTCTGTTTTTTTCAGCTTTCCATGACGACAGTTATTTTCAATATTTATTTTGAGAGTCAAGTTTTCCTTTTCAGGTCTTAACTCAAGTAGGTGTTATCTTAAAAAACGGATTCTTTGTTTAAAATTACTTTTTTCCAGGAAACTACTCCCATATATATTTCATCTAAATGCAAAACTTAGGGCCTGGTGGGGTCAAGTGGTCATAAAATCAAGATTTCTTAACTTAAGTGAATAACAAATTAAAGAAATTCCTTAAACATTTCAACTTTTTTTGTTATTTTACATTACATTAATGAAGAATACGGTACATTGAATTTTAGAAATAGAGAGAAAAATATTTAAGTAGGCTTATACCACTTTCTTTTCCCTATGTATTTATGACCACTTTACCCCATGGGGTGGGGGGAAAGTGGTCATAGCATGGGGAAAGTGGTCCTAGTTAAAATAAGATGCAAAAAAAAAAGTGAATGACCATAATATTTATATATTTTGGTTACTTATAATGATTAAACTTATAAACAAGAGTATATGCATGTATACACGAGTATACAAGTTTATACATGAGTATATACCTACATTTATGCAATAAATACGTAAATGTAGGTGTCTAGTCGAATATATACGTGTATACCCGAGCATTTACGCATATACACGAGTCTTCATGAGTATATATGTGTCATGTGGAAATGTGCTAGGAAGAGTATTAACTAGTATTCACGCGTATAGACGTATATATACTTGTACAGTCGAACATCATATGCATGAATGTTTATCTCTCGAGAATATACGTATGTACATGAATATATACAAGTGCATACGTACATATGCGTGTATACACGAGTATGCATGAATCTACGTTTATACATCTAATGCGTATATGTACGTGCCTACTCAAGTATATACTTTTAAACAATCGTAAATACATGTTTGTGTGTGTATACATATGTATAGACGTTTATAACTACCTACATATAGCTGTATATACGTAAATTTGTCTATGCGCCAGTATATGCGCGTCATCAAATGATTTGTATGTAGGTGTCAACTCGTGTATGTATACACTAGTATATACGCTTTTACTCGAGCATATATGCGTATGCACGAGTATATACATGAATATATCAAATACTGTTATGGACATGAATACTCGAGTATACGAGTATATATGTGCGTGTTCGAGTATTTATGTGTGACGTGTATATACGCGTATCAGGAGGTTCCACTCCTTGCTCGCTCCGCTCGACAACCCTGTTCGCCGCCAGCGGCGGGTGAAAATTGATGACTTTAATGTTTTTTGGTGATTTCATATCTGGTTACTTATCTCCGGTACTTAAGTTTTAGAGGGGTGAGACAGAGCGAAATGGCTTTCCCTGGATATCCCGCATCCAACAGGACTAGCATTGACCTGGTAGACGTTGCCAGTCCGGAGGAGATTGAGTTACAGCCAGACAGACATAAGCGTATAGAATTTACTTAAAATAAAATTAATCCTATAGAGTTGGGAGCTCTGCCCCTGCTCGCCAACCCCGTTCGTTTCCTACGGTGACTCAAAACCAAATGCAGTTGACAACTAATGATTTTAAAGTTTCTTCCCCGGGACATCAGGACCCTTAAGGTTTAGAGGGGTGAGACAGAGCAGAATGGCTTAATCTGGACGTCTTGCATCCGACGGTACCAACATTGACGTGGCAGACATTGCCAGTGCGGAGTAGATAGGGTTTGAGACACACAGACGCGCAAAGAAAATAATCGTACAGATAAGCTGGTATATATGTGTATAGACGAATTTATACCAATATAGACATTCTTGCAGACACCCAAGTAGGTATTTATTTGTACAATTATGTAAATACATTTTTTTAGTACACTTATACCTGTAAATACCGGTGTATATTCGTTTATATACAGGTAAAAGCACGTGTTATACTCGTGCCGACATGTATGCACACGTTCATACTCATGTATGCATATAATTACATTTATGCTTTTCCATGTATGTACTTTTGTATACAAATATACAGTACACGTATATACAAGTAGACAGTAAATATTTTATTAAAGCAGGTACTACACCAGACTTGGATGTAAAAGTATTCCCCTTCCATTACGCAAGCCGTCGAAAGATGTGGTAAGCCGTTCAAGTGCAGATGCGTTCATGTATACTATTTACGTACACTGTTGAAAATTTTCCGAAAAATTTACGGTAATTGCTACTGGCATCCATGTTGCCAATAACTATTACCGTAAAAATCAAATGTTACTGTAAAATTTTACAGTTTCTTCGGTAGGCCACAGCAACCAATTGGAACTGGGATCGCTTATTTTTCCGGTATAAATTACCGTAAAATTCATCGATGCATTAAGTCCGCCATTTTACAGTACCAATTACCAGAAAATCTTCCTAAATTTTTAACAGTGTAAAGGCAACGTATTTATTCTGACATGTGCATCTATTTACTATTGTACGTATTAACGTACGTATTCACCGGTATATATATATATATATATATATATATATATATACAGATATGGTAGTATCACACGTATATGTTCGTAAATCAAACTTTATTTTCCATACCATGAGCAAGGTACCACCTTGTTGCCTACTGATTATGCACTTCGGATCTTTCCTCAAGTCATGACAATAATATGAGAAACCTCAGTATCGTCTAAATTCCATTTTTTTTTAATCTAAGACCATAACACTATGCCATTCGTCACTATAATGTATGTAGTGCTTTTTTTCCCACTGCAGTCTTGCTTGTTTGTGACACTGTTTCAGAAAAGGTTTACTAGCTAACTTTTGTTTTTGATAAATCCTGATTCGGTTACTCTCTGCGTATAGTGTCACATGATATTTTTGAGCCAAGTCGAGTTTTTACCCGATTAAGAGAAATTTCCAGATAGAGCCATTCTTTTAATTATGCTATCCTCACGAAAGGTAGTTTTTATCTGCATTCAAGAGCGAATCGCAGGTTTACACGACAGAGCAAGTTGGGGTTTTCTGGGTTTTTCACGCCTCTATCTCAGCCTAATGAAGACCCCCGGAGTTGATTTTTGATATACTCAATCTCTAGTGGCCCGTGACAACGTAAACCAAAATATGATCCCCTGGACCATTAGGGGGAGGAGGAATTATAGTTAAGGAGGAAGTTAGGAAATCGCTGTTCAAAAAAGTTTTCGCTTTCCTTGACAGGACTACATCCCAGACGAGAAAAGGAAACTGAAATTTCGCACAAAAATTCCTTGTGCCGTATTGATGTGCCTGCGTCATTTGAACCCCCACCCCCTTTTTTTTACCCCCATACTGTACCTTCCCGAAGTTCTGTCACAGTCCCCCGGGGGGCAATGGTAATGATTTTGGGTATACATATCCTTGAGGGGCCATTAAGTACATATACAAAAATTCAACCCCTAGGGACATAATGGGCCGGAGTAATAAAAGTTTGAAATCACTAATTTCCCCTACATTTTTATGTACTTAATTCTCAGCTTTACTCTCGGGGTTTGTTAATCTCTGACTGCAATTGCAAGGTTAGAACACATCTAACAGTTATTCAAAAGTTGTCATAGGAAATTCAACCAGGACTAAAACAGATCCAACAGTTGCAACTAGACGTTAAATCGCGGATATCACAAATTTGCCACAGCTGCTGCGCATGCGCGCGAACTTAGATCATTGGACTTTCTGTTTTAAGATTCCATGTTTGTTTATATTTAAGCAGTGAAACAAATTAATGAATGAGATTAGAATGCTGTCCCCCCCCCCAAGTTTTACCGATACGAAATTTCCCTCTCCCTGTTTTTCAGTTTTGATATATTTAAGGGGGGGGGGATTTTAAATGTCAGCGCGAAACTGGGGTTAAACCATTAGAACATATTGCGTGACATATTTTATGAAAGTATACGCATATGAATATGATACATCTGTCTTTAAAATTGAAAGTGGAAAATAGCCCTTTTTATTGGTTTGCTTATTTTCTAAATTAATGCATTTTTCACAAACCTAGCATATTATGAGTTGAAAATACGTGTGTGAATAATCAAAGTTTTGCAGTAATTTGTTTACAGACAAAATTTTTGCAATTAATTTCATCAAGACTTTTAATGAGCTAAGTCCGCGTGCATCATGCGCAGTCGCTGTGGCAAATTTGGGATAATCCGCCATTTGACGTCGAGTACAGTTGTGTAGATCTTCTGACACGTTCAAATTTAAAATATTTTATGGTTCAGTTTTTTTTTTTTTTTTTTTGCTTGGTAATGACATTCTTTATTTCGTCTTTTTAATGAACTTTTAAACAAAACTAGGTATTAAACAAGACAAAGACCTCCATCAAAAGAAAGATAAATCTCCAATCATTAAAAATTATCCCATAAAACGTAAAATATACGATTCAAGAAAGAAAAGCCATTAAATAAAAAGTCAAAAGCTAGATTAAAATAGCCCGCAAGATGTAAAACATTTAAAAAACCTTCATGAAAATGTTGAATAATCCGTCAAATTAAGAAACTAATAGAATTTATTGCGAAGTTGTAAAATACTCGAAAACAATATAATTTGAAATATAGTATTTTATTATTCAAGAAGTTTTCTTTGCTACAGAGAGGATACAAGGTGATACTGATTCGGTTACTGTCTGCGTATGTGTCACGTGATATTTGAGCCAAGTCGAGTTTTTATCCGATTAAGAGACAAATTTCCAGATAGACGAATCGCGACACTTTTAAACCTGGTATAAATTTTAGTACCATCATAACTTATAATATGTAAGCCGTCTAGTGAAATTCGTTGTTCATTTAGATATTCACTATGTCTTTAGCTTATCCGGAGTTTGGAGGCACTTGGCTTCGCTTCAAGTTTACAGATTTAAATCAAGAAATGGCTACATAAGAGCAACATTGAAAACCAGATCAGTTATGCCCGAGTTTTCCAAAAATTTGGTTAGTGAGATTCAACAAGTCACACTTAAAATAATAAGACTTGTGTACTGGATTGTAGAAATTTTGCTAAACATTTTATCATCTTCTATTACCTGAAAACGGCTCTTTCTTGTAAATAAAGGGAGTTCTGTATAATTGAAAGATACTGCCGAAGTCGAGAAAAAAATTAACATTTATGTGTAATATAGTACTTTTTATAAGGCTTTTTTCTATAATGTTGGGGGAAAAATGATAACAGTTTTTTAACTGAACTTGAAATTTAAAGAGGAGAATTTAAAAGAGGAAACTTTCAATTTTTCGATTTTTATGGCTTGTTACTGAATTAGGAGATATTATTTGATTTCAACATTTCTTTTTGATTTATCAAGGCTTCACTCTTGTTTTTTGAGCAATCACGATTATTTATTGCTTTCATTTGACTGTTTTGATGTGCTATCATTTTATTTTCCCGCCAGCACCCTCTGCTAGCACCACCGTCGATCGGCTCCTCACGATGCTGTTTCTATAGCGAAAACAGTCTCCAGGTTGCATCCATATGCTACATACACTCGCATACATACACAACTACACTCACAGGAGCGCGTACACACAAATACATACACCTACACACATACACAAACACCATACACACACACACCCAAACACATACATACACACACGCATACATACAGACACCTACACATACATACAGACACCTACACACAACTACCCATACGCTCATCACACTCATGCCTACACACAACTACCCACACACTCACGCCAGCACACAGACACATATGCCTACACACACATACACATTCCCCACCACACACAAACAATCGTACACACAACTACCCACACACTCATACCTGCATACAGACACAAACACACATGCCTACACGCAAACCCCCTACACACAAACACACATTCCCCCACACATAAACACACATGCCTACATACACACACTCGTGATTGCGAAAAACATAATTTGAATTCAAAAGGTCAAAATTCAAATTAATTTTTTTAATTTTTTATTTTCAGCATTAGCACTTGAGCATAGGAATTCATTGATAGAGTGCACTTTGGTAGTGCACTCAGCACACATGAAGAGAGTACAATAGTTGTTGTACTCTCTCTTCATGTGTGCTTGAGGTGTAATATAGTAGGCCTCCTCGTGGTGCATCCTGGTTAACACTAAATCCACTACAGCGACATAGCATTACATGGAGAGTTTACAGTAAATTGGCTGTAACTACGTTAATTCTTTTTAAATTAATGTCATCTTGTCTTTTTGCAAATCGTATTCTGAATTGCTTTTAAAAACATTAGTTCTGTATTTACTTCAACATTTGTTTTATAATATATCAAGAAATGATTTCGCCTTGTATACTTGCTGACTCGCCACGCGTTCTGAAACTTGTGAGGCTCCTTTTAGGGTATGCTGCTCCCACCCGCTGACGAAAAAGCAGCTTAATTGTACTTGTCTGAACGTTCTACTTCTGGTCCAAAATAAAATAATTTTTAACTAATATTTCATACACATATTTTCTTACTTAGAGATAATTTTAGTTATTTTTGCTTCAAAGAATATTACTGAAATAATGAAACATTTCGGATGTACGTCAGCATGTCGTGCAGAGCGATCACCTGCAATTTTTTTAAATAAACCAGTTGAATGAACGAATAAAAAAAATGAACGATCGTCTGATGAAAGGATCATTAAAAAGAACGACACTGCCCACCTCTACGCCAAACCCAATCCTGAAAACATGGTACCTTACGAATTGAAGGAACTATTATGACGCTCCCCCCCCCCCCCCCCGTCGGTAAATTCTGGCTAGCTAGTGTCTAAAAGCATTGATTTATTTTTCACTATTCAAAACATGGGTGTACATAATGATTTCGTTGTTTAATAAAATCATTTGAGTTAACGTCCACCACCAAACCTAAAAAAAAAATAACAATGGGGACAAATTCTAGTTATCTTACCTTTTGGTTCTCAAAAACTAAAGATTTGTAGGAAATCTTGTCTCCTACTTAAAAAAAAAAAAAAAAAAAATTAAGAATAACGCTTAACAATTGCAAGCGTAACAACCAAGTACTATTATTTAAGAAATTACGTTCTCGGTTACTATAATTTCGTTAAAATGCTTTTCGTTTGCAGGAAGTTGACAAAGACACTTAACAGCAGTAAGTGAAATCGGGGTCATCCCATACGAAATGAGCAAAATTCGCAAAAAAGTGGTGGCCGTATGGTAACGGATTTTTATGAAGTTTTGTATACAGGTTCCTTTTATGCCTACATAAAAATATCTAAAATATTTTTACTTAAAATTTTTTTAATTGAATAGTTACATGCCATTGAAAATCGGTCAAATTGAACAGCATTCTCATAAATGCTAAATGTTGCATTTTTGAAGGCTTGTATCTTTTTAAGTATTTAAAGAAAAAGTAAAAGTTATGTTTTTGCAATCTATGGAGTAGGGTAATTAATCTGATTTTAGTGTAATTTTCGAAGTTATTATAGTTAACTTTTAACCGAGTTTCAAAAACTTAAAATATTTCAATTTTCTCATAATTAAGCATTTTATTTTTTAATCTCCATCTTTAAGGAATGCATTAGCTTTGATGAAATTAATACCCAATAATGTGCTATGTATCATAAAAGAAATACCTTACTTTTGAAGTTGTATTTTATCTCCTTTGTCTTCAAAATCAGTTTTAATCTTAGTGACATTTTGTGAAATGATTTTCCCCTTCATATAGATACAAAAATTCAAATGAGGGAAAATTCAGACAACTTTAAAATTTTACAAGAATATAGAGCTGTGTTTTTACTTCCTTTTACAAAAAAGGAAGTATTGTATTCGCGAAAAAATTTTCACTCAAAAATCGCCCTTAATTTCCATTTTGCTCACCCCCAAATGAATGTTGAGTTTTTTTTTCGATTCGACCACATGCGGAAAAGTGCCTAAGAATGTATAGACACGCGAAATATCCATTTTGACCATCACCGAGGTAATTACAACGACTTTTCTCGTGACGTCTGTATGTATGTGCGTATGTGTGTATGTGTGTATGTGCGTATGTGCGTATGTATCTCGCATAACTCAAAAATGGTATGTCCTAGAAAGTTGAAATTTGGTACATAGACTCGTAGTAGGGTCTAGTTGTGCACCTTCCCTTTTGGTTGCTTTCGGATGTTCCTAAGGGGGTCTTTTGCACCTTTTTGGGGGGAAATCATTGTTAATTTCGATGTAAACTCAAGTGGCGTTATAATTTGTCGGACACTTGGCGATATATCGCCAGTCTTTTGGTCGCCAAGTTTTGTCGCCAACTTGGCGACAAATTTGGCGGAGTTTTTTTTTTTTTTTTTTTGGTTTCAATTTGGCCATTGTTGGTGATATTTAGAGAATAAATATTGAATCACATTAAAATAGCGAATAATGGGGAAATGACATTAAATTGGAGTAAAAGGAAGTCATGTGATGCACACATCAGCTCGTTACTATTTGCTTGAAGAAACTCGAAATTGGTTTTTTTATTTCCAAACGTGAAATAAAATTCAGAAAAATAGCATTTTCTTTGTGTTTTATGGGTCACAGGTTCGACAGATGGGTGCGCTCGACCATTTTTAATTTTTTTGAACTTCATATCCCTAAAAGCTGGTTATCAAAGATATTAAAAACCACTTTTATTCTTTCTCTCAGCTATGCCTTTGATTTTTTAGAGGTCATCAAAAGTGATTTTCGTAGTCAAAAATGGGAATTTTAGATCTTTGCATTTTGGCCAAAATCCATTTGAATTACATTTATGACAGTTAATACGCTTTAATGCTAAAGTGCATAAATTGATAGTCTTACATGCTGAGTTACGTAGCTATAAGTTAATAATTAAAATGACGGCAACAGGTTAAAGTTCAGGGTCAAATGTAAAAATTTTACTCATTTCAAAGGGGAATAGCTCGCGTAGGGGAAGGAAACACAAAATTAAATACGGCAAAAACTAATCATTGGAACCATGCTAAAATGAATATGTAACTGTTGCTGTGTGTTTGTGCACCCTTTGTAGTCAAAAATAAGTTTAAAATAATCGTTTGTAATTTTGCGTATAGACGGAGTAGTTGTACTGTAAGAAATTAATTTTTAAAACATGAAATTTTATTCAAGTACTTCTCAAACCACAACGAAGCTCGAAGCTTTCTTTTTTGTGAGTTAATCTCGAACAGTTCTTAAAAACAAGACTTTTTTTCTTTTCTCATTTTATAAATCTTTTTACACATTGATTGATTGAACGAGCAAAAAAGTAGCAAAAATCTTGTTTCCGTGTTGATGACTTTCATTTCTTTATCAATCAATCATTCTAAGTTTGACCGAATAAATATCCTGTTAACTCGGAAAACTGCATCCTAGCCGTACGGATAAAAGGTCGGAATGCTGATTATTTGCGATAGACACGTAAGTAAATCCAAAATACAATAAAACAAATGGTTGCTGTGGGTACGTTGGACTCCCCCCCCCCCCCGCATCCTCCCCCGCATTTTTCTTGCACAAAAGAAGTGATTTTTTAAAAGTCTGCAACAAGTAGATGCAGTCGTTAAAACTTGACTACGGATAGATGGCGGATGACCTTGAAGCAAAACATTTTTATCAGTCGTAATAGGTAGCCAGAAAATACCGAATAGTAAGAGGTACGGTCTCGTTAATCCTATCTATTCCAAAATAATACTAAAAACCTTTTACAGGTGATACAAAGGATGTTTTTGCTTCAAGGTCATCCGCCTTCTTTTTGTGGTCAAGCTATACTACAAATGTCTGCTTTTTATATACAGAATTGATAGTCAAGCGCACAATTGGCTCTGGGGGTGAACCAAAGGGTAAGACTTTAATCGAAAGGGAGTGGAAATTAATCACAAATAATATGAGACAAAAGTCTTGAATCGAAATAAACATATTGTAAATAAAGAAGCACTGAAGCTACGTTTACTATCACTCGAAATAAAAATATATCGAAGGGATGAAAAACACTCGGCTGAGAACGTAGAAGATATTTTTTAAGCACGGGGCGTTCAACTAGAATTCTTGCGAGCCAGAACACATAGAACATTAAATACCTAAATTTCAAATATGGGAAAATATGGAAAAATAAGGAGAATTACAAACCGATAACTTGTTGTACTATGTTTTCTTTACTAAGCGCATCTGTTTTTCAGAAACCAATTTCTAAATGTTTGGTTCAAAATTTATAACATTGCCACTAATTGTGCTTTTCGATTTGCATCATTAAACAAAACATTGGTCGACAAGGGTCAGTTTCGAGGGCCGCAGGTTGGGCCTCACTGTTTTAAGCAATAAAAGGTGCTGAAACATCCTAACTAGGCGACAAAAATAAACTTAAGCCAGCATTAATTTCTTTTAAAGTCAACCAAACAATAATGCGAAATAAGAAATATAAAAAAATACAAAACTTTTGAAGAATATTGTTCATAAAAAAACAAAGTGAGAATAATAATAGTAAAATGTATTGAGAAACTAAGTCAATATTTTTATTGGTGAGGGAAACAGTTGAATATAGTCGAATCCCGTTTTAGCGAAGTGCAAGGGACCAGCAAAATCAGTTCGTTGTTACGTAATTTCGTTATACCGATGTCACGAATGTTGTCATTGTTCCTATGTAAATAGGGGACCCCTCCTCGTTTTGCTCGCTAACTCTCATTCGCCACCTGTGGCGGGTGACAATGATTTTAATGCTTTACCCATGGAGGCCTTCGGGACATCTAGAGGGGGGGATGTAATCAGGACATTCTCAGGACAGGATGTCTGGCCTCTGAAGGCTTCGAATGGTGAAACAGGGCGAATTGTTTTTCCCTGGATATTCTCTAAGCAACGGTACTAGTATTGACCTTTTATGCAGTTACAGTCCGGAGGAGACAGGGTTAATGATTCACAGACTGACACTCTCCGAAATTAACAGTATAGAATTCAGTTGGAGACTACCAGTCTTCGTCGAAACGAGATTTTCGCTATAGGGTCATTCCATGCGAAATGAGCAAATCAGCTGTAGCTGACACGTCACAGATTTCAATGAAAATTTTTATTTAGGTAAACCATACATATCTATGAGGGAATGCAAAGTATGGAAGTATAAAAACGGTTTGCTGCTTTGTTATTGAAATTAGAAGTTGATGCTTACGCTAAGCCTAAATTTTCAGAGTCCATTGCTACGAGTTTGTGACTCAATAACTCCATAAGTTATACACGTACACTTGAAAAATATTTCCGCATTCTATAAACAATTCTCTATTGAGAAAGAGCAAAGTAAAATTTATTCGGATCTTTTTTTGAATCTGAGATATTAACAAAGATTGAAATTTTGCCAATTTACTTCAGATTTTAAATCACTCTTCTAGCTCTTTTAATGAAAAAATAAGAGAAAAAATGATTCAGATTGAAAATCTATCTATAACTAACTATCTGCTCTAATTTAGTAACTGTTTATGAATTTCTTGATGACGAAATTATACTTCGAAAAATCGAAAATTTCCAAAAATTTCATTTTTTTCCTCTGTTTCAGATGTTTTTTTTTTTTTTTTGAAGATGAGGGAACGCTCTAAATTTACTCAATTCTTTTTACGTAACATATTGAAGTATCTTTTAGATGCTACTAAATTTTAATCATTGGTATCAGCGTATTTTTGGTACTAGAGTAACTTGAACTAAGGTAAAATTTCATTAGTTACTTCTTTTTATTTTGTAAGTTTGGTAAATCTAACCATTTCTTTTGTGTTTCATTTTCTCAAAAGCATGTTTATGAAGTACAGTCTGAAATGTATTTTTTTTTTAAATTGAAATAAATGTTAGTTTTACTTGCTTTTGCATCAATTAGTCGTTTATCTAATTCTTTGAATTCTCGTAATTTCACTTAAGGGTCAATCCATACAGGTTCCATACAGTATAAACTACTCATTCATGTTCAAATATTTCTAAGTTATCAAATTAAAATAATTATTTTGAAAATTACAATATGTTTTTTCAATATATAGGACACAATATACATAATTTAAGAAGGTGCCATGACGTTTTCACACTTTTTATTTCTGTTTTAGTGTGTGAATTGACTAGCAAAATTGCTTAATTTCAAAGACCTGTATCTTTTTTACAAACCAAATACTAAAAACTATATGTATAACATGTATAGTACTTGAACGGCATATTCAATTGGCCAGGAAATTTTATTTTTAATTCCATCCCCTTTTGGTTTATAGGGGCCTAAAATGTCATTTTCGACATTTTTCCGATTTTTGTCGTCGTTTTTCCGATTTTTGAGGGGCTGTAATCTATAAAGGGTGCACAAACACACAGCAACAGTTACATATTCTTTTTAGCATGATTCCAGCGATTAGTTTTTGTCGTATTTCATTTTGTGTTTTCGTCCCCTACGTGAGTTATCTCCCTTTGAAATGAGTAAAATTTTTACATTTGGTCTTGAACTTTAACCTGCTGCCATTATTTTAATTATTAACTTACAGCTAATAAATTCAGCATGTAAGACTATAAACTTATGCACTTTAACATCAAAGCGTTAAATTAACTGTCAGAAATGTAATTCAAATAGATTTTGGCCAAAATGCAAAGGTTTAAAAGTCCCATTTTTGACAACGAAAATCACTTTTGATGACCTCTAAAAAATCAAAGGTACAGTTGAGAGAATAAATAAAGTGGTTTTAAACATCTTTCATATGCAGCTTTTAGGAATATGAATTTCAAAAAAAAATAAATAAAAATGGTCGAGCGCACCCATCCGTCGAACCTGTATGGATTGAATCACAAAACAAAAAAAAGCTATTTTTCTGAATTTTATTTTACGTTTGGAAATCAAAAACCAATTTCGATTTTCTTCAAGCAAATAGTAGAAACACAGCTCTATATTCTTGTAAAATTTTAAAGTTGTCTGAATTTTCACTCATTTGAATTTTTGTGTGTATGTGAAAGGGAAAATCATCATTTTACAAAATGTCACTAAGTTTAAAACTGATTTTAAAGACAAAGGAGTTAAATTACAACTTCGAAAGTAAGGTAATTCTTTTATGATACTTAGCACATTATTGGGTATTAATTTCAAAGTTAATGAATTCCTTAAAGATTGAGATTAAAAAATAAAATGCTTACTTTTGGGAAAATTGAAATATTTTCAGTTTTTGAAACTCGGTTAAAAGTTAACTATAATAATTTTGAAAATTTTACTGACATCAGATTAATTACCCCACTTCATAGATAGCAACAACATATAATTTTTATGTTTTCATTAAATAGTTAATAAGATACATGCCTTCAAAGTGCAACATTTAGCATTCATGATAATGCTGTTCAATTTGACCAATTTTCAATCGCATGTAACTATTCAAATAAAAAATTTTAAGCAAAAATATTTTACATATTTTCATATAGGCATAAAAGGAACCTGTATATCAAATTTTATAAAAATCTGTTACCATGCGGGCACCACTTTTTGTCGAATTTTGCTCATTTCGTATGGAATGACCCTGTAACGGACTTCGATAAAACGGGGTTTGACTGTATTACCATGGGAGAAAAATAATTCATTCCTTATCCGACCGAATTACTGTTATGAATTTAAAACTCTCTGCGACTACTTTTTCCGTCTCGAAATTAAAATATTTTAAGTACAAAAGTCCTCTATAAACAGTACTTAACATAAACATGCACCAAAGTTTATAAAAGATTACTTTAGTTTTGTTCACTTTTATAGTTTCCACATTTCTAAAAAATGAGCCTATAATATTCACTATTATTTCGCCATCAATTGATATAATTTCAAAGAAGTTAGTCATTTTAATGCCGGCGATTGGGAGTAAAAAGTGGGGGGGGGACAAAAAAAAAACGATTTCTAAAGCTATAGCTGCAGCAAAAAAGAGGGGGGGGGGCTGGGAAACGAGGGTATAGAAGAACAAAAAAAAAAAATCTCTAGGGCTGTTTTGAGAGCAGATGATTTGTAGTTAATGCAAATCTTAAAACTTAACTCACGCTTACATTAAGATTTTAATGAATTTTGTATACAATAACTTTCTCGGAAGAACGTCGACATGAATTATGCTTCCATTATTTACCCCAAAGTATTTCGAGATGTCAAAAACTTGGTAATAATTTCATTGAACAAGTATGGCTTGTTTAAGTAACACCATTGATTTACTAATATCTAAATATAAATGAAAGTGACTGTTTGTGCTAAATAATGTAAAGTTAAAAAAATTATGTTCTGAAAATGTTGGCATTTCTGTTTTTTTTTTTAATTTCTAGTTTTGGTTCCTAAATTTGAAAAAAAAATAAATGAACCGTAAAAAATGAGGAGGGGGGGGAATTGACCCCCTTGCCCCTCGAATCGCGGCAACTGCACTAACTCAATTCCCGAGTCTTAATGTAACAAAGTTTACAGAACAAAAAAAAAAAAAAAGGGAAGAGACCTGCAATAGCACTTATTTTCACGAGGCGAAACTTTTCTCGAGTTAGTCAAAATTGTGAAAATTTAAGCCATGTGAAATATTTCAAATTAATACAACTAAACAACTTTGTTCTGTTTATATAAAATTCGCGAAGTATTAAGCTCACGAAGCCACATATCTACTCAAAACTGCCGTACGTGAAAATAAGCGTTTTTACAGTACGCATAAAAATTTAAAAAAAAAAAGTAATATAAATTAATTTGAATTTTTGGCATCTTGAATTCAAATTATGTTTTTCGCAATCACGAGCGTGTGTGTTTGTGTAGGCGCATGTGTGGGGGTGCGTGGGTGCGTAAGTGTATGTATGCATGTGTGTGAGTGAGTGTTGTGTACGTGCGTATGTGTGTAGGCGTTCGTGTGTGTGTCTGTGTGGGCGTTCGTGTGTGTGTCTGTGTGGGCGTTCGTGTGTGTGTGTAGGCGTTCGTGTGTGTGTGTGGGCGTTCGTGTGTGTGTGTGTAGGTGTTCGTGTGTGTGGGACATGGACGCCACCGCCCAGCAAAAGTGGATTTCGGGGGACAGTGGTCAGGAGCAGCCGCGCCACCGCCGGTGGACGGTGGTGCTGCAGGCCTGGTCCAAGCTGAAAAAGGCACGGACGCCAAAAACGGTCAAGTGAGAACAATAAGCAATCGTGATTCAAAAAAAAAAAAACATTTGTAATGCAAGTAACATTAAACACAACAAATAAATAAGAGATATGTTTAAAAACAGACAGCAAAAATAAATGACGAAGCGAAATCATAATATCTTAATTCAAGAAAAAGGCGGAGTGAAATGAAGCAGTTCCCCTCCCACAAAGATTGTTTAAAATATCTCGCCAATGAAAAACATCGTGAAAACTCATTAAAAGAACAAATAAAAATAAATTTTCATATGTTCACTCCTAAACAACTCATTACCAAATTGAGTGAATTCAATAAAAATCTTTCTTCCAAACATCCCCTACCTCCCTATAGTGAGAAAATACTTCCCCTCAATCTCGAAAAACCACGAAAATTCTCATAGATATGAGCTCACAATTAAAGCAAATCATTTTTACAATTTTTATTACTAGACCCCGGACTGTATGCACTTAAAAATGACGAAAATAAGTTTGCAAATATGCACTGAAAACACCTTAAACACGTTAAACAGTGAAACATATGTGCTAAAAACTGAAAATTCTACTTTTTCTGATGTATAAAAAATAATTTGTATTTTTTTAAAAATAATTTTATAACTAAAACCGTCAACAAGTATCAAGGCAAATATTTTCACAGAATGTGGTATGCATTTATATAAAGTATGCAATCGCGTATGCAAGAGAAAAAAAAATGCATTTAGACCGCGCTTTATTAATTACTACAGTAGAACCTCATTAAACCAGAGTAATAAGAATCCAGATCGTCGGAATGAATGTAAGTACAGATTCAACATCATAACCTATAAATTGAGCCAAGGTACATAAACAAACCACTGGAAACAGTAAAAGTTTTATTTTTAATTCAAGAGAGATAAATATGAAACTGCACAAGACAGAAAAATACAAAAGATGACCTGCAAAAACTTGCCTTTTACTTATACAGTATGGACATCTAAACATTTTTCCGGGCTAAGCAAAGTACGGTTTAATGGGGTCGGTTAAAAAAGTAAACCGCTTTACTAGCAGATCGCATTGAGTCTTAAGGAGTGAACACAACATCGTATTTAACTGTATAAAGAAACAATGTTAAGCATTCAGAATCAAACTTACCCGTTTTCCTGGCGTGAAACTGATCCAAACAAGCAAAAGTTCTCAACTTATATGTTCTCGATTCACAATCAACTATACTTCAAGTTTTCAAAAGTTTGGAGAAGTTGTAAACGAGAGCGTTCATTGAATTTCACAAAGAAATTATTTTCCCGTTTCACGGTCAACGCAAACAGCACGTAAAATCAAGATTCGAAAAGGAAGGCGAGCAAAATTCCTAACACTCCACACGAATGCTCAACCAATTGAATCTCGCCAAAGAACTTCTGAAAAGATCGTATGCAAATAAGTTTCGCGCAGAAGATGAAAAAACTTTCTTCCGCTACAAGAAAAAAATGAATCTCTCTTACAAAATGTTGCATAACTTTAAATCTTAATTTTTCTTATTATTCTGGAATATAATTATATAATTATTCCTGTTTAAGAATAAACATCGAAAACGCTTGAAAAGGTAATACAATGTGGAACATAGGCTACGTTCGCCGACCTCGACCGGTAACTACCGGTCGATAAACTAACGCAAGCAAATGGACCTGAAATCCTTCTAGGCACACGCATTTCAAAGAATAATTCTGAAATAATAAATTTATATAGTTCGTGTTTGTGGGGACTCAGGCAATTTGAAGCTAACTTAAAATAAAAGCGCACTATTTTTGCACTAAAAAACAAAATATTTCGGGGAACGGCGTTCCCCTTGATTCTGCAGAACTGACTATATTATGTGAGGTCTTCAAGTGTTTGAGCTGAGCAGAGCCGCTTGGAGCTATTATTTTTTCTAGGGGGGAAAATTCTCAATTGGTAGAATGAAATTCCAATTTTACCGAATGTTATAATAAAAGCATGATCACACATCTATTGAAAAAGAATATTGTGTATCATTAAAAGACAATTAAAAAATAGCACAAAAGAAAAAAAAAATCAATGTTGCAATAGTGTCTCCAAATTTGGAGAAAAACCAGTACAAATGGTAGGCGAACCACTCCTTTTTCTTGGAAAAAGAGATAGTACTAGTAGCATTTAGGTGCTGCTCTGCAGCATTAAATAAAAAAAGTTCAATAAAAGTCTACCTAGGATTTTATCTTTAAACAAGTTTTACTCAAATTTTGAACATGTCCTCTTACATCCCTTTGCTTCTCACTGCCTCATATGTGTATGTATGTGTTTCCGTGTCAGCCTGATTGGTAAGGCGTTGTAATAACTAGAAAGTAGCGGGTATCGATGACTACCGGTAGAAGATCCTCCAGGAGCGCTAATGGTGATTGGTGACAAGTTAAATTTTTCGCGGTCAACCTCTTAGTTCTCCAAAAACGCATTTCAAAAATCATCTGGGTGCTGGACCAGGAGTCACTCGTTTCCTTGTCTGGATCAAAAAGCAGAGCTGAATTCCTTGCTCCCTCCAATCAGCTAAACCACGTGTTGTCGTAGATACGAGGAGCCCTGGAGGCCCTCTGGGATTGGAGTAAATAACTTGATAAATTTGCTCTCAATGAAGATTTGTTAAGAATGTACATGACAGCCTGAGTGTAAGAGCAGGGGTGAGGGAGATTGACATTCTTACCTTTTTGACCGTAATCCTCATGACTGACATAGTGCGCAAGAGAAAGAACAGGAGCTAAAGCCTTGACCGTTGAATTTCATGGGATTTTTTTTAAAAAAAAATATTTTATTTACTCTTGCAAGTTGTGAGTACATCAGTATTATGCTCCAAACCAGATTTTTTTTTTTAAAAATTGGGGGTTTACTCGATCTCCCCCCCCCCTCTTCCACGGGATTGATATGTAATTTGAAGGAAGCGAGAAATAACAAATAACAAGAGACAAATTTATATTATTTGTGAACAATAATGTGCGTAGAAAGAAGCGAGCGGGACAGGGGGTAACTTTTAAGGGTCGTTGGTTTTAGCACATGCTGCCAACCGAAGTATGGTATATTAAGTATATGTTACGACTGACGTAACCCCCCAACCCCCAAGGAAAGTTCTGGGTGTATTAATGGTGAAAAAAGCAGATTTAATAATTTTTTTAAAAGTTTTTTTTTATTATTATAACTAAAATTATGTTCCTTCGGCAGCAATTCATTAATTTCCGTTAACTTGTTATTGCAAACAAATCTGAGGAAGGTAAATCAGACTGTGTCTAAAAGAAGAGAGGAGGGGCACACAAATCAATGAGTAATTCGGTAAAAATAATGTACCCCCTTTACTAATTAGAGAAATAATAATAATTAGCTCGCCTTCTTTTAAACAGAAAGATTTGACTATACTTCTGAGCAAGAGAGTAAAGGTTTGTATAAATCGATCCTTAAAAATAAAGGCAAAAATTGTGTTAACGCTAAGTGAAAATTGATAAATCTTCAAAATATTCGGTTGAATATCGTTTCAGAAAATGGAGTTTTGTTCGCGTTCTCGCGTACTGTTGAAAAAATTACAGATGGGGTAATATAATATGTTTCATGGTATTGTTGACCAGAAAACCCTTAATTTTATGCCATATTGCCAATCCTAGTATCAGGGTTGCCCTAGTGGGAGGTGACGGGAGATCACTCTGACCTCCAAAAAATGTTATTTGGCAAATTTAAGTGACAATTTGGAAAAATTATCATTCGGCAAAATTATTAGTTCAATTTGGCAATTTCAGAATTTATCCATCCCAAAAATTTAAGTTATGGGCTCCCCTGCCTTGTATATTAATTTATATGCATGTAAAGTTATTTAGTGACTAACCAATACTCTGTAGAAGGAAATTCTAATTTCTTAATTATCCCCCCCCCCCCCGCTAACAGACTCACAAAGAAAATTTAGGCTTCGTTGGCGCTGTCGCTTTTTAAATAGAACCCAATGTTTCATTACGAAATAACATACCTTTTACTTAAAGATAGGTAAACTAAATTTAAACTTTCAGATATTACAGTTGCGTAAAACTTTACGATAGAAATTAAAACAGGAATTTTCAGAAAACATTCGTCTATTTTAAGTTGAAGTAATATGGTTATTTTCGATTATTCACGAGGCATCGTTAATTCGTACCATTTCCGACATCACAAACGGGAAAAAATGTTGCGATAAGTTCTACGCCTGACTCGCTTGCAGTAAAATCCAAAACAGATTTCATAGGAAGGTTTTAAAAGTTTTTGCACGAAGCGGTTCAATTTGTTACTTTCGAAAACTTATCAGTGTAAGCTATTTCTGTATCAAACGTTTATTCCTACATAAAGAAATGTAGGTTTACCAGAAGCATTTACGTTAACGAACAAATACTTCTCAATTTCAATTGTTTTAAGTCTAACTAATGCGATGAAAAGCAAAATGTCGTAACATTTTAATAGAGTAATGTTTTCATCTGGCCATTTGCAAGTTTACAAAACTTAAACTTGCAAATACACTTGCCAAATCTGAAAGCAAATGGAAAACGCCGGATAGCGAATCTCAGATGTAGTCTCAACAAACATCTCTTATTGAATTTGGAATTTCATTCTTTAAATTATCATATTGAGAGCAAGTAGTCCCGCAACTGACCTTTTTTTCTTGTAGTGGGAGGAGACTCATGACAGCTCTTATATTTATGTTATATATTAATATCTTATGGTTTTCAACCGTGGATCCAGTCTTACAGGGGCGGACTGGGTCCTCCAAGAAGACGGCAACCTTGACTCCCAAGTGACGCAAAAAAAAAAGAAAAACTTCAAAACTCATTTTTGCAGATACAGCCGTTTACCCGCCCACGGCAGTATACGCTCCCTAATGCCTCCCCCCCCCCCCGACTATGCTACCTTCTCGCTGCGCACCCGTGACATCCACGGACAACGTAGAAGTAATTGAGGAGTTTACTTTCAAAACGGATTAATCCACTTTTGGGAAAAAAAAAAAACCTATTTTTTCGTTTTCAGAATCTCTAATATAAGCCCTATCGATAAATTAATTTCTTCTCGAAGTGGTTTATATCTGAGGAGTTTACTTTCAAAACGGATTATATCCAGTTATATATATATATATATATATATATATATATATATATATATATATATATATATATATATATATATATTTGGCAAAACGAAAAAAAACGTTTTACGCACAAACACTTACTGTTAGAATTTCGAATTTTTCGTTAGTTCGTTTCATTAGAATTTCGTTTTGGTAGAATAACAAGTGACTATTGGCATGGGTCTAGGAATTTTTCTTCAACTTTATCAGACTTAAATTGCCAATTTTATTTTGGATATATTCCCTTTTGGTGTAACACAGTGGAAATCATCACTTTTGCAAAAAAACACGCATTTTCTTCAGAAATAAACTTTAAATTGAAACAAAATATTCAAAAAATTTTAATTTGTTTTTTTATTCTACTTTACTCCTTCCTAGCTATTTCATTATTTTCACTGAATATTTCAAAAAAAAATAAATAAAGGACCTTCGATCCCATTAAGTATGAACAATGAAACCACCCAAGCTGTTTCAAATAACAAAGTTGTATATTGGTATTAAAGGATCACAATTTTTATCACAATTAATCACAATTTTTCAATTAATCACAATTTAATCATTAATTAATCACAAATTAATAGTAATATCAATAATTTGATATTAATTTAGTAATCATAATTTGACGTCGCGCTTGCTTAACTGATAACACACTTGCACAAGGCGCAAGGTGCTGCGATTTCTTAATACGGACAGGTATCATGCTTGATTGGAAATGCTCAACCAGTGCCTCGGTCCACTATTTTATTTGTGAACTACTATTGAATTAGAAGTGGCAATTTCAAATTTGGATGTGTGCCCTTTTGATATGAAAGTGAATGAGTGGATACCAGCAAATAAGGTATAAGTTCCACTTCGCTGTTAAAGACCTGGCGAGAAATAAGGGGATGGATATACACCGCTTAGGTGATAAAACCAATGTTTACGTATTTTTTAACAATCGATATAAAACACTTCGAAAAGAAAGAAATTCATAGGTCGATAGGGCCTACATTAGAGATTCTGAAATCGGAAAAAAATAGGTATTTTTAAAAGGTGGATACAATCAGTTTTGAAAGCAAACTCCTCATCCTCTATTTAAAAATGCGTAAAAACTGGTTTTTTCACCTAAATGGTGTATTTCCATCCCCTTATTTCTCGCTAGGTCTTTTACAGCAAAGTGGAACCTATCCCTTATTTGCCGGTACCCAATGTTTCATATCAAAAGGTCACATGTCAAATTTGAATTTGCCTCTTCGAATTTAAAAATAGTTTACAAATAAAATAGCAGGCTGAGCATTTCCAATCAAGCGTGATACCCGTCCGTATTAAAAGATCGTAGCTCCTTGCGTCTTGTGAAAGTGTTTTCAATTAGGCAAAGAGATTTTTTTCTGATTTATTTCTGAAGAAAATGCGTGTTTTCTTTTTTTGATTTTTTTTTTTTTTTTTTTTGCTAAAGAGATGATATCCACTATTTTTCACCAAAAGGAATATATGTAAAATAAAACTGGCAACTTAGGTCTGGTAAAATTTCCAGACTTATGTCAAGAGCCACTTGTGTACGAAAACATTGTGAGAAGTTCAAAATTCTAACAGAGTTTGTGCGTAAAACGCTTTTTCTTGCCAAAAATATATAAAACTGGATATAATCCGTTTTGAAATTAAACTTCTCAGTTGTGCTCATCCCGCGATTTCCTAGTGCTCGACGTAATTTTAAATCCTTTTTCCGCTATTGCGTATAGACATTTCATAAAATCGACAGGTTTGACTGTTAAAGCTTGCCGATTATAAGCAGCCTTTGAAATTATTAAAGTTCATTTCTGAATATTCATTTTCGGTTGTAATTTAGTTTTAAACATTTATGTTCGCAATGTTTTAGGTTATTGCTACATCAAAAGTTTGATTTATGAAAACTGCATAAAACTAGATATTATCGAATATCGAAGTAAAGTAAAATTTACTAATAAAATTGATTAGGAAAAAGAATAGTTTTATGCAGGGTACTCCGTTTTAACCTGCAAGACCTTTATTTTCGCAACCGGTAGACCTATATATATATATATATATATATATATATATATATATATATATATATATATATATATATATATATATATATAGGGTAGGTGAGGGTAAAGCCCCGCAATTTTCAGTTTTTATACCACCATGGTCAATAAAGGGCATATTTTCCCATTTTTCAAATTAGAGTCATTGCGTGGGTTGTTACCTATAATCCTTCCAAATTTTAGTTACGTCTGATTAGTAATAATTGAGAAAATTACAACTTAGCGGGAAAACAAAATTGCGGAGTTTTGCCCCAGAAAATGGGGTAAAACCCGCAATGCGGATCTTTACCCCACTCAAGACGAATGTGAATAAAAAGGGTGACTGCTTGATAAAAACACTTGAAAAACTTCCTTGAACCATTGGTTTATTGTTATTCAGCAGTACCGAACTTAAATATCTCACACGTTTAACCTTTTTTTTTCTTTTTAACTTTGTCACGAAAAATTTTTCTTCTCCATAAAAGGAGGATTAACTGCCCGGGAAAAAATGATAGCCGCAATATAAAAAATAGTTTAAATGTCTGAAGCTATAATTCAATTGAATATCTAGTGCCCAGCGCTTTAAGTTATCAGTACACTAGGTTGAGTTTTCTAAAAATGTTATTGCGTCGTGGATGGAACCGTGTCCTGCTGAGGTTACGACAATTTATTTATAACGTCTTCATTTCCAATGACTCTTCCTGTGTCTCAGTACATTTGCAGGCTTCTAGGTGTTTTATGTAAAAAAGAACCCTCTACATAACCTCCTCCTTGTCATATTGAAGTTATGTTAACCACATTGTGCAGGGATAAGCTTCGAGTTATTCCCTACAGTATCACTCGAAATTATAGGGAAATGTGTTTCTTCTTCAAAGTCCCAAGCTTTTGTTTCATTTTTCAGAGATGTCTTCAATCGATATTTTTGAACCTAACTTGAATATCTACCATACAGAACGAAGAGATGCCTGCAGTTAAGTTGTGTGCTTCATTAAGCTCGACATTTATCATGGTTCTGAATTTTTTTTTTTCTGAAGGTACTAGAACAAAAAATTAAACGTACGTAAATGTGCAAAAAAAAAAAAAAAAAAAAGAGAGAGGAGAAGAAATTGTTACATTAATAAAAGCGCATTTGAATTGAAATGAATGTAAGATTTTACCTAAAAAATCTTATCCAAATTAAAACTTCATGAGTAAATGTCCGCAACAATTATTTTTTTAAGATGAATAAGCTGTACAAAGCACATGCTAAACAAAGATATTAATAATATTTCAAAAAAGAGACAATTTTAAGTCGAGTGGAGAGAATCCTTGACCTTTTGGAGATGCGGGGTTTTACCCCAAAACAACTGAGGGGATTTTCCCCATTTTGTTACTTTATGAGAAACGCCCCATGTTGCTTTTAAGCAGCCATTAGAATAACTGTTTTCACGCGAAGGTGAAGCTTTAATGTTCCAGTATTAACATGTAATTCATTGATTCTTCTTTTCAAATTCTACATTTTACAATGTTCACATAATGTATAAGAAAAGTTAGATCAAAGTAGTAAAAAACAGACTTATCCCCCTTTCCCGTCTCTGGAGTGCCTAGTCAGGACAAAATTTCATTAATCAGTAGGTTTCCATAGGACAAACCTACCACCTAGAGGTAAATTTCTTACTCCAAGGTGATGAAGTTAAAATGTCGGTGCGGGTTTTTACCCCACGCGGGGCTTTACCCCCACCTACCCTACTTCCATCTGCAGAAGTGTTCAAAATAAGATACGGAATTAAGATATTGAAAGTTAGAAGTAAAAATTAAAATATGTCAAAGAATACAAAATTTAGCTTTTTATACCGGCCCCAAGTCCCCTAACTTATGTTTAGAAAAATAATCTTCATTGAAAAATAACTCCAACACAAAAAGTTTGAAATTAGTACGACCAATAGTCACCGAGATATGAAACGCAGGGTTTTGTGACTTACACCACTTTTCACTCGACGTTTTGGGGGAAATATAGCGGTTAACAAGTGTTTAAAACTATATGTGTGCATAGAGTGTGGTTTTTCAAACTGATCGAGGTTTCGTCGTGTGTTTTTGCGTATCACGAACTTACATTTGCTTTGATTTTTGAACAGCAATGAAAAATATAAATACCTTGTTTTTCTTACCATTGATGACCGCCCTGTCATTCTTCTGAATGGGCGATAAGTTTCAATCCTACCTTCTGTATGGTCCCTTGAAAGTTTGAGCTGGAGTATCTCCTTGAGTTTTGGTCGCACAAATGTCAAGTTTTTTGTGTCAGTAATAGTTTTCAATAGAGATTATTTCTCTAAATATTAGCTAGGGGACCTAGGGCCCGTATAAAAAGTTAAATTTTGTATTTTTGACTCCTTTTTATTTTTGCTTCAACCTTTCAATATCTTAACTCTGCATCTGATTTTGAACATTTTTGCAGTTGGAAGTATACGTCTAGGACTAACGGTTGCGAAAATAAAATTCTTGCAGATTAAAACGGAACACGCTGTATACATAAGCTTGAAAAAATTGCCTTTATTCCAGCAAATTGTAAACTTTACCTTTAGATTTTAAAGTCCGGCTTAATATGCAACATAGACTTCAAAAACAAGATTCGACTTTCTATACCAACTCATACTTTCCACAAAACTGATCGTTTTTTCAATAAAAAATTGGGTTCGTCATACTTGAGCCTCTTTCATGCATTTTCCATTATTGTAAAAAACATATTTCTTTTCTTGTCAAAACTTTGTAACGTAAGATAAACAGAAGCGGACTGCTGTCTAGTCAACTGCATTAAGCAATTTGAGGACAAATTTATCAAAAGGCAACATGTCCATTTTCCAAAAATGTTCAGGGGATAAAACAAAAAGTAATTATGCTCATGGAAAAATAGTCTTATTTTATGGGTACAGAATTGAACACAAATGCATAACAGGTTACGTCCCAGACGAAGAAATTTTTACATCAAAAAAATCTGGGAAATATGTCCATTTTAATTTTGTATATGTTGCCCTGTGAACAAAAACCTAAATGCTGATGGCTCCAATTTCACGAAAACACTAATCTATCACCCCCTCATATCCTCATTTCGAAGTACTTCTTGACTCCAAAATCAGTGGATTAAAAATTCAGTTTGGACACATGACATATTGAAAAACAAAATTTCTCGTTCAAGAGATGCAATCAGGTTATGTTTCCTTTTGTTCGAAATTAAAACTACCATACTTAACCCTATTGTTGAATACATCGCCTTATGTGTAGAAGCAAACAATGCGTATTTACAGAATTGACTTATTAAGCGTAGCCTCGTACCTTAACGTACAATAGAATGAAGAAATGTTGGGGAAAATAGGGTAATGACGCTCAGAGCATAATCCCACTCACCCAAATATCACTAAATAGAATGAATCTAAAAACTCGCAATTAGAACCGTATATATTTATAATAAGGATATAGTCAAAGTCAAATGTTTCTGTGACCTCACATAATTCGTTTGCAGTCGTTTTACTATAAAATTCTACGATATCTAACTTGCAAGTTAGCGAGCATTGTTATTTTGTAATTTTATTTTATATGTTCCTGTTATTAAATATAAGCGCCTAGCTGCACGTTCATGTTTTTACTTTTATAGTCATTTGCTACGCCAATTATTGGGCCCTGAAGTCCCAACATGGCGATGAAGGGTATTTTTTGTAATTTTTTCCTACCAATGTTGTTCTCGAAACTGGCGAC
Organism: Uloborus diversus; assembly: GCF_026930045.1. Lineage (NCBI taxonomy): Eukaryota > Metazoa > Arthropoda > Arachnida > Araneae > Uloboridae > Uloborus > Uloborus diversus. Next base: position 136,805,893 of record NC_072740.1, read on the forward strand.
TCAGCTTAAAAGATAAAACGGATGGGTGCAGTATAAACATGAATAATGACAAGTATATTTTAAAGTATTGCCTCAAGAAGCAGTAAATAAAATTCAGAACAGTATTTAACTACTATTTATAATAGGCACGTAGCTGAGCACACTTAGCATTGCAAAGCAAATGCCATTATTTGAGAATAAATATAAGTAAAAATTTAGCTTTTTACTTAAATGATTTTTTTTTTCGATTTTAAATGATATTCTAACTTGCCATATTACATAATAAACAAAATGAACTTGAGGAATAATGATTTAAGAAATTCTTTGTGCTTTTTTTCATTTTGGCACAATGCCTTCAGACCCTAACTCTTGGCAGAAAAGCATTTTTTTTTTTTTTGTTTCTTGCTCTTTTTTTCAGCAAATACGCTTGACGATAAAAGTAAACTTTTAAAACAAATTATTTACTTCAATTAATTTTTGTTAATTAGTTGTGTCAACTGCATATCGTCGGTTTAGAAGAAAAGCTCACTAAGTGCATTTTAAGTCGATTTTGATGTGTTAGCACATTTGGTTACTAAAAGCTGGGATGATTAATCGAAAATTGCAAATATGCAGGCTTAAAATAAAACTTGGAATATCAAGAAAAAAAAAAATTGCAACAAAAAATAGCCCAGCGTTTTTCTTTTTTTTTTTTTAATAATTATTTTCAAATTTTTTTCCAAATTTCCAGAATATTAATCAAAGTGCACTTAGTGAGTTTTTCCTCTAAACCGACAATATTGTTAAAGTTACAATATAGTTCGTTTTTTTTAACACAGTTAAGAAAAACCCATTAAAAGACTGAAATTAATACATCGAGTGAGCTCAATTGTACTTGATCCGCACTTTAAGATTTTTTTTTTCTTTTTGCGCTTTTTACGAGCGGGGGGGGGGGAACACAGCAAAATATGGTAATGGCACCAGTAACAGACATGTTTAAGACATCGCTCCCAAGTTAACCCAAATGTCTGAGCCTTTTAAGGTTTTTAGAATTTTTTAATTATTTTTCTTTCATGCAACTACATCTCATCTAACGTTCGGCTTTCTTCTGTACCCTTTGAATAGTTAATTTATTTTTGTCTGCTCAATTTCAGAAAAAGATTGGACAGACAGCGAACAGTAACAGACACCGATAATTTTGATGATACCCAGTAACAGATAGGATGAGGAAAGGATGAGTAATGGACAAAATTCCCTTTTTATCTTCAAAATGTGCAAAAGCTTTTTTTCTAGAAATAAGTCCCATTTTAATTCAAGTGAACATGAAACTTCTGCTGACCTCGTGGTAATTGTTTATAGCCTTCCACCACTGCCTTGTAAATACCAACTGGCTCAACAAATTCACTCTGATAACACTAGATGGTTTCACCGTATTCATAGGCCAAAACAACATCAGTTTTACCCACCTAAAATTCTTATTATTTAAATCAAAACTTACAACAGCTTATTGCTGGACCCTTGTCTGTTACTGGTGCCGTTACAATAGTATAATTCTCTTTTTTTTTGATTAAAATTTCGGGATTTCTGGACACCAAACCTTCCACCTTCTTTGCTACGTCAGAGTGTTTATCAATCTGTATATGACAAGTATTGCACTGCAGGCTGCCGTACCTCAACAGTTAATTTAACTCAAATGTACACTTTCTTTTGCTTTTGTTTTCCGAATAGGGTAAACCAATAAAACCCTCCTCTTAGGTACGGCCTTGTTCAAAAAAATTGTTTATTATTTATTTAGTTATTTTACATAACTGGTGAGTGGTGATGCATTAGCGATAATGATCAATTGTGGCAAATTTGATTTTTTTTCAATAATTAACAATGCAATACTAATTCATGCTACAAAAACCAGCCGGTAAGAATAACATTATGTTTTATATGCATTCCAACCAAAAGTGTTTTTTTCTACAAGCACTGTTGCCGGGGAAAAACAATCGCCAATATCGAAACAAAAAATATCCAGCAACCAGCATTCAATTGAATTTTGACGTCTTGAATTCAAATTATATTTTTCGCAATCGCGAATTGCGATAGGACCATACTCGTTGAGTTTGTTTCAACAAATGGAATAGAAATGGCCAAGAAATTTGCAATCGTCGACACAAATTTCTAGAATAGGTAATACGAGGTATATCCATAAAAAAGAAATGGTGACTAAGGTACGGTAATAAATAAATATTATGGCCGATATTCACCAGTACACTTATAATAAAGATTGTTTACAACGTAGAACGTTGTGTATTTTTATTTCGTATCAATCTCAAATGATGGGAATCAATAATCTGGAAGTTTTGTATTTAGATGAAGTTTTTCCAGAAAACACGTAATATTGCCCCCCCCCCTTTTTTTTAAAGTAAAATATGCTGAAGTCAAGCGTTGAACGAACGCAAACGATTTGTAACCATGGCGATGAAAAGTTGTCCTCTTAATATTAAAACAACGAGTTAGAGTTAATCTCGCCGTCGTGGCATTCTGAAAAATCAGAGCAGCATGAACTTTGGTCAAGTGAGGATAATAAGCAGTACGTGATTGCTAAAAAAAAAAAAAATTGAATTTTGACATTTTGAATTCAAATTATGTTTTTCGCAATCACGAGTGTGTATGTAGGCGTGTGTTTGTGTGTGTGTGTTGGGGTATGTGTGTGTAGACATGTGTGTTTGTATCTGTGTGCTGGCATAAGTGTGTGGGTAGTTGTGTGTATGAATGTATGTGTGTGGGGGGTACGTGTATTTATGTGCACGGATGTGGGTAGTTGTGTGTGAATGTTTTTGTGTGTGTATGTGTATGTTTTTGTGTGTGTATGTTTATGTTTTTGTGTGTGTGTATGTGTAGGTAGGTGTCTGTATGTGTGCGTGTGTGTATGTGTTTGTGTGGGTGTATGTTTTTGTTTATTTGTGTAGGTGTATGTGTGCGTAGTTGTGTATGTATGCGCGTGTGTGCAGGACATGGATGGAACCTGGAGACGGCTTTCGCTGTAGGAGCAGCATCGTGAGGAGCCGGTCGACGGTGATGGTGCGGAGGGTGGCGGTGGGAAAATAAAATGATAGCACGCCAAAAACAGTCAAATGAAAGCAATAAGCAATCGTGATTGCTCAAAAAAATGAATTTGTGGCACTTCAAAGCAAAGCAACTTTTATAAAACATATGCTTCTGAATTCTAACTTTCTTTTTCACTCCATCCAAATCAATATGTCTCCTCATTCCTCATCGCTGCTTCCGTAATGTATGCTGTTAGTATTACGGAAGTAGCGACCTAAGCCATGCGTCAAATTACAAAGAGTTCAACAATAAAAAGCATTAATTTTAGTTTCTTGTTCGGACTGCATTTTTCGTACAGTGAACGCAGTACAAAAATACAATCTTTATGTTTTCAAAAACTTTAAAAATGCATTTTTTTCTGTACCTACTGGATGCTAGATGCTTTATTCAAGAGTTTCGCAATACCAAAAAAAAAAAAAAAATGATAAAAATGTAACATAACTGCTGTATTTTTTCATTTTTTTAAAAATGTATTTTAACTATTTTATATTTATTATTTTAACTATTATTTTATATTTATATATTTTAATTTATTATTTTAACTATTTAATATTTTTAACTATTATTGCTATTATTTTTACTATTAAAAATAATAGCAAGGTATCGACAGCAATTCTCTCGAAGTTTTGGCTACCCTAAAATAGCTGCAAGTATTGCGTTATGGAAATTTTTCTTAATTTAGTAGCAAAACATTCCAAAAGATCAAGAGTGCAAGACTTTCTAAACGTCTGGGAAAACGCTACCCACTGATTGCACGTTTGCTATTCTAGCACCTTAAAAGCTCTTAAGAGTAAAGAGGGTGGTACATTAAACTCTTTTGACCAGAGGCAAGTTACTGATACAAAAGCTGTTTTGTGTAAAATTTACCTCGAAACTTTCCCAGTAAGCCATAGAAAAAGTTTTGATGAACATTATGTACTACCATTTGTATAAGAGTTTATGATTTTAACAAAGTATGTTAAAAGTTTACTTTCTCTAATAAATTGTCCAGTTTATCCGAATTTGAAATCAATCCTATTAAAATGATACTGCCCAAAACTTCATAACTTCAACCAAGGAACATTTTCTACTTTAAGATATATCAGGAAAATTTATTAAATTGAAAACTCACTAATGATTTCGGCGGGGGAGGGAAAAACGGCCAAGTTTATATCAGTAATAGAAGCTATTCAAATGAGTCGTCTATGCTTAAAAAGGAACCTTTCTAAAACAAGACAGCTCTTCCAATATATTTTGATTCTTTTTAACATCAGTTAACAGGTTTTCAAAAGTAGCAAGTGCTTCGAGACATTGAGAATCAACAACTTCATGCCCACTGACAAGGATATTTTTTTTCAAGTTTGGACACCTTTCAAAGAGTTTACGATTCTTTAAAGTCAGAAGTAGAGAATTTTAACTAACTTTATACAGCAAAAACCTTCCGAGTCAAATGATGACATTTCCTTCGACACGAGTTCTTTGTGTTCAATTTTAAAATAATATAGAGCTCAAGCAGTAACTGAAGGTGAATGACTTGACCATCTTCCCCCTTTTAAAATTAAAGGCGACTTCTGCAGTTTTGGAGATACCTAAGCTGTGTATATTTTATGTAGTTTTGTTTCTGTAATAGAGCAAAAACGATTCGCCTTATTTTGAAAAAGACCTCAGACGTACGTACAAGACGTAAATTGTTTTTGTAATTAACTCTACCGGTTGGTATTGAACACGCAAAATAATTTTTATGATGAAGAAATACTGAATATAGAACTTTGCACGCGCCGAGTGACGTTTTCACCAAAAGTGATTGATTTGGAACCATTTACTTTCAAAAATAAACTCGTGGAAATAATTTCCGCTTATAATTAAATCAACAAAATGTTTTGATAAAAAACAAGGCAATATGTTTCAACGCAATGTCTCTAATGTATCACTTCCTATTGCAGGATAAAATCAGATTGAGTGAGATTCGTACGATATAGTCTGTTACACATTTCACATGCAAGAAAAACACTGAAATATTCCATCAGAAAAAGATGCAAGCGCTTGGCCCTTATTGTGTTACACGCATAAAAATAAAATATTTAAGATGTAGTATACACTGAATGTACGCAATAATGAATGACTAATACACTGAATGTACGCAAAATAATCGATTCTAAAGTCTAATGATTGGAGATTTCTTTTTAATTGAAACAGTGTTATCCGATTAGTATTTTGAGACGATTCATTCGTTTTTTTTTTCTTGTTAAATACGCAAAGGGAAACAATGTTATTTTACGTTACATACTGTGCATGCAAGACCAGACAGTTTTTAAAACTTTAGTTATGTGTCTGTAGCATTTGCTGCGACCCTCACCAATTCAGTTAAGAATTACTCTGACGACAATACTACCGTGCTAAGCACAAAAGTCGTATCTGCACTTTTTATCAAAGTTACGATCATCAGGTGGCTCTTGGTCTTATATTTTACCGAAATACAATGCTTTACGGTCATTTGGCAGTAAGAAATATTTTTAAAAAATTATTTTTAAAAAATTACAAAAAAATTTATTAAAAACATTTCTGAACATTTGCATCCGAACCAAATACATGGAGGCGAAAAAAGTTAAACTGCAGTTTCTCATTTAGAACTCGGCAAAAGATACAACTTTTGCGCTTAGCAAGGCAGAATAATGGCACATTCAAACATTATTATTTTGAAATATACATGCAATGCTCTTTCTCACCACAATATTAGCAAAGACTTCGATTACATAGCGCCAGCTATGCATTTGAAATTTAAGCGTATAAGCGATGTAAAGCGCACACTTTTTAAATTATCGACGAGAAAGAAAATTTGCTAAATTTAAAAATACAGTGTTCAATTACGATGAAAGAACCAAATGGGAAAAAATAATTTAAAAAAGATGTTTTTATTGTTTTGGTTTTTTAATTAAAATTAGTGTAACAAAATCTTCATTTTCTCCATTAAATGTAGTCTTCAGACGTACCACTACCGTCGGTGACAAGCGTTATGCAGGCTTTACGAAGATATAATGAAACCAATTTTCAAGAAAGTTAAAATTTGACAAACTAAAAAATAAAATCAGAACAATGCTAGTATTTAGTAACGTGATATGACTGGTGTTTGGTGTTGTATAAAAGGTTTATTATACCTTTTACAACTGTTATTATATAATGGAACAGTTCAAAAATATTCCACTTTAGAATTAATACTTGCTGCCTATGTGATACACTATTAGTTAATATCAAACTACAAGAACTAACCAGTAATAGCTAAGTGCGTATTTTTTGAGGATATTGTAGAAGAAAAAAGTAAATATTCATACTTAAATTCACTTACCCATATTTTGCTCCAACAAAGATTAATTATATATGAGCGTACACAATTACAATTCGACACTACGCAGGTAGCGATATAATCACAAATGAAGCACGCGGATTTCCTAAAAAGTAGGCGGGGCCGGGTTCAATCGTTGGCGAGTTGCACAGATGCTGTGAAAATGAATTTCTCGGAGTCAAACGTTTCAGTTTGAGACGTACCTGATAATTCAAAACGAAACAAACAGATATTATTAGTTTTCAGTTAAAATGTAAACAATTTTTTTAAAAGCCACAGGTTTAAATTTGGAGGAAAATCAGCTATTTACGAACCTGTACGCCATGTTGTTACACGAAAGATTGCAGCACGTTAAACATACAGATAATCTTCTTAATGATAAAAAAGAAGTTTTTGAAAATGGTTTCTTTAAAAATATGGCGTAATATTGAATTGTTTGTTGTTATTGAATTTGTTGATAATGAATTGTGTGTGTGTGTGTGTGTTTTTTTTTTCTTTTTCAAATATAACAGACGAAACCGCTACGTTCAGATCTGTTTAGCAAAAATGCTTGTCATGGAGGGGGGGGGGAGTTGAGATTGTTATTTTTGAAATTTAAAACATTTTCTAGTGGACTGTATTTAATTATGTGTAAGGAAGCACATTTAAACTATTAGTAACATCGGAGCGAAATTTACATCACAAAAAGTAAAAATTACTCAGAAAGAAGGCGGACATCGAACCCGTAACCGCATTAATTGCAATTTTGAACTTTGAAAGTAAACCTAAATCACAATATAAACGGACTTTTTATTTAACGTGATTAATGATTAAGAATATGAATAGAATCATGCCATTTAATAAAATATATAGCGCAACATAGCCTATCAAGGCTCTTGCGCAAAAAAAAAAACATTAGAACCAATAGAACAAACAAAAATGAAAATAAATAAATAAATTTAATTCATAGTCTCCAGTTTATTTTATTTATTTATTTACTTATTATTATTACTTTTGTGGAGACTAGTAGGGAAAAACAGATGTTTGCTCTGTTAGTATTTCTCGTACAGACTTAGAAATGCTGTTAACAGCAATGATAATCATTTCAACCTTTCATTCAACTTGTGATAAACTGCAAACTTTTCGGAAGCAATAGATAAACGAAATCATAGCTGAATGGCACAAAGTGGCCGCTAAGCTGCATAGGAGGTTCTGGAACGTGACCCAGTGGCTTGGAGCTCACATGAAGCTGTTGCTTCTCTACAGTTTCATGGAACATTCGTGCTGAATGAGCGTGCAAAAAAGCACGATGGTCTGGGATAAAATGATCTGTTAGAAAAGTGTTTCAAGAGAATCGTGCAAAGTCTGGTAGAGGACCGTGGTGGCCTGATCTGTAAGACATCGGGCTTGTGGTCGGAGAGTCCTGGGTTCGATCCTAGCCGGTCAAAGATCCACCGGGCTCATTAATGGAGGCTAGAGGACATTAAATATGCTCTTAGTCACAAAGTCTTCCAAGTGAAACGATATCTCTGGGGTGCCAAATCAGGAGTTGTTCGACTTCTGGTAAGGTTCTTAATTAGCGGAATGTTAATAGAGGTGTTGCCATCTATCGTGTACTGTCTAAGCCATGTAAGCCTTATATCATATGAACTAACTATGCGTACTGGAGAGTATGGTCTCAGTTTCCACCCTCTCATTCAAAATACTGCGCCTTTGGGCGTCTATTATAATGAAATGAAATGAAAAGTCTAATTGGGTCAAATGTCTGCATCGATTGTAATGCAATATGGGTATGAATTGTACAACTTGATAACTTATGGAGAATCGCGTTACATTTGAATGCTGCAAAGCATTTTTGAAAACTCGGTTCAAGATGCTACCAATGCTTTGCAACCCCTAAATTTTCCAAACAATGAACTGTTTCATTGAAAAAATAGAATGAAACTTATACAAATTACAATTAATTTCTTGATCTATGTATTATAAAATTCTGTCGGTGCTAGCATAGCATCAGAGCTTAATTTAATGTACAAATAGTCAGAATAGTCCTCCAAACTGTAAAGAATTACATAAAATTCAAGAAACATGCAGGATATGAGCTCCCGTCAACTCTCATTCAAATTAAGCTCTCCTCAGCATGCAAAATTCATTGCGTGGAAATGTATTGTAATCTTTTCAAGACTTGAAGAGCCGTAATTTAGTGTTGTTCATATATATTGAAATTTTCTAATATTTCCTGTCATATTTACACTGATTGAGGTAAACGTTCGCACATCAAGGAATAGGCACTGTTCGAAAGGGTGTCCCAAAATTAACGCAAGATTTGAATTTGCCACCATTTTTTCCATAAATTGTTGACAGTCATGAAAAAAGAACAATTTGACAGTTGAGAGTTTAGGGTTAGTAAAAATGGGGTGTTATTGTACCATACAGCTAGAGAGAGTGAAACATTTCAATTACTGCATAATGCATTTCCTAGTCGCGTACTCTCTCATTTCGGTGATCAGAATTGGCACCCTAGATCGTGTGATTTAACATTTTTAAATTTCTTCTTATGGGGTTATTTGAATTCAAAGGTCTATGTCAACAAGCCCACAACCACCCGTGCATTACCGTGTTGCGATACCGAGCGCCAATACCAGTAACTGCTTGACCAGCCTCAACTTTCATTATTTTTGAAACAATTGTTCAATAATGAAAGCGCGTTATTGTATCGTATAACGCTCCATTTTTTTTAAACCCTAACCTCTCAGCTATCAATTTTTTTCTTCAAAGGTGCCAACACTATTTTGCACAAATGGCAACAAAATCAAATCTTGCGTTAATTTTGGGACACCCTATATATGAGGTCATACATCACCTCATTCGACAGTTAATATAAACGTAGAAATAATTTGATCAAACTGGTAGGCTGTCCGACGTATCGTCCCAAGTGATCCTAGATATTCTCTATGTGTTAAAAATCAGGGAATCGCATTGGCCAGAAGAGATAGGTGGTGCTGTGGTGGCAGTTCTGTGGTAGTCTTGTGATATGTGGCCAAACATTGTCCTGTTGAAAAATGGAAATCGGAATGTCTCCATGAGTGATAACACATGTTGCTTAAGGATTACATGTACGTACTGTACGTCTGTCATGGTGTTGTGAATCAACATCAGAGGTGACCGGTAATAGCATGCGATGACACGCTGCACCAAAGTAGGGAGATAAGGCCGTTCCTGCCCCAAGAGGCGGCTCTGCGGCTATGAGCCGCCTCCCAACTGACCTCCCCCCCTCCCCCAGCCGTTCCCTCCCTCGCCGCGTGAGTTGAGTTGTCCGTGAAAGATTACGAGGTTTCTGGTTGTCATGACAACCAGAGTTTTGGGATGGCAACACTTCGTAGAAGTTTTCGGATGGCAACACTTGTTTTTCGTAACCTTTTACGAGTTTTGGGATGGCAACACTCAACGTTTCGGATGTGAATATTTTTACGCGAACTTTGAAGATTTTATTTTTGCAATGCTCCTGGCGCCATCTATTGAGAGGTTGATTTTTTTTATTTCCGAACTTTGAATAATTTCGACGAATGGTTGTCAAGACAACCAAAGTTTCGCGAATTTAATTATTTTTATTTTTACAGAGTGTCGCTGCTCGGAATCGAACACCCAAACTTTGAGTTAGCAAAAACGTATGCTAACCACTATGCTATATTTTTCATTACTCTTTCAGTCTTAATGTGAATCTGTACCATGACAACGAATATTACAATTAAATTAATTTTAAAACCATCAGTTAATTCACTCTTTAGTACTAATCATGGCATATCATTAACTGTATTTCAGCTCATAATTGAAACTATCATCATTATTATTATTTTTCATAATAACAAAGTTTTCACTTAAGTAAAGATTTATTTAAATACAACCCATTCGAGATTTTAGATTTGGTTCAATGCTTTATGGACTTGAAATATATTTTAAACTTTGATTTTCTTTTTCATGCATTTCAAACTTTATCATTTTTATTTTTTTCTAACTTGTTAAATTTTCTTAACTAATTTCATTTTTCTTTGTCAAATTTACAAATATTTTTTCTAACTTGTAAAAATTTCGAAGAAATAATTTTCTTAACTAATTTTTTTTTGACTTTCATACAACAAAATATTTTTTCTTACTTGTTAAATTTTCAAAGAAATAATTAACTTAAATATTCTTTCACACATTTTGAACTTTAACGTTTTTTCCTGTCATTTAGCACTTTGATTTTTTTTTTTCACTATTTTAGCGTTTTTCAATTATTTTCAGTCTTTAACTATTTTCTTAACTTTTTAGTCTTTAACTAATTTCAAGCATTTCAGACTTAGATTATTTTTTCGTGATTTCGATTTTTTTTAGTATATTTTAGAGTTTGATCATTTTCTCGCTTGTTTTTACTTTATCGTTTTTTTTTTCCGATATTTTTAAACTTAGAAATTTTTCACAAGTAGTGACAGGAATCGAACCTTCAAATTTTTCAAAACGTTATCATGTCTTCAATTTTTGCAATCATGTCAAACTTGCAATCAATTTACTCGTAGTAGTAATTAACACTTATCATTAACAAATTTTCTCAGATTTTAAAAAATCAACTTAATTAATTTTTTCCAGTAAGCAAATTGCGCACTCAAGTTACATTCCAACACTGCATATATGTTTCAAGAGTTTCATTGAATTTATCACATTCCATTTAATTAACTCTAATAATTACTTTTTCATTAATACTTAACTTAATCATTTTATCATACATTTATTCCAGTTACAAAATTATGCTTAAAAGTTATTTATTTTTCTTAGCACAAGAGATTTTAACATGTTCCTACTAAAATGCTTTTCACTCTAGTTTGAGTTTACTAAAATAGCAACTCATTTACGATTTAGATTCATTTAATCGTCTTTGATTCTTTTTTCATTGTTAATATTTTAAATTATCACATACGTTATTATTTTTATACATTTATCCATTTAATTTTCGAAAATCTACAATCAATTTACTTTTCGTATTAATTAACACTTATCACTATCAAATATTTTCATGAATTTTAAAAAATTATCATTTCTATAGTTTAATGCATGCGAAGGACTTCAAATAATGCTAAGTGGAAAGTCAAAATTAGAACCGTAAAGCTTAAACATGACAATGGTTTGAAAACAATACACAGTTATATTCACATACACAAACTCGTACGTATCAATACACTTACATTAAAGAGAAATATTAAAGACTTATAAATTCTCATATGAGATAAGAACGCTCTTTCTTAACTTAGTTGGTCACATGATCGATAAAAGATCCTCACCTATTTGTGATTTGTCATGAAATAATATACATCGATAGATATGTTACTAAGTGTGTAATAGTTTTTATTTTTCTTAAATTCAAAGTTAAAACCAATTTGTTAATTGTAGGATTATATTAAGTGCTAAAAAATGCGATATTTTCGCTTATAATTTCGGTTGATAAGTAAAGTTTTATTACAAGTTCCCTCACACGAATGAACAATAACATGCTAGATGGATATTTGAAAGCTTGAGTGAATGATTTGTAAGTATCTTAAACATTATTATTATTATTTCTAATGCGTGTGTGTTAATTAATACTTAGAATGCAAAGAGTAAATGGTTAAGTGCTATTGGTTATTAATACTAAGAGTAAAGTGATATTGAGTTTTAAATTTAATTAAAGCATTTCGTTTGAAGATTCAGTTGAAAAAATTTTATTTTGTAAGTTTGAAAATTTTTGAAAAAAAAAAAAAAGATTGAAAGGAAAAAAACAATATGTTACAAAAATATTATTATTATTTTGATTTGAAAAAAATATTTTTGCGGAAAAATTTACTGTTGTAAGATTAAAAATTTATTTTTATATGATTGAAAAAAAAAAAATTGATTTTTTTTAATTAGTGGAAAAATATTACAAGTTTGAGAAATTATTTCTTAAAAACATTTTATATGATTAAAGAAAACAAAAATTTTTGATTTCATTTTCTAAGTAGAAAAATATTACAAGTTTGAAAAAATACTGTTTTGAATCAAAAATCTGTTTTTGAAAGAAATATTCTTACAAGCTGGAAATTTTTTTTATAAGTTTGAAATGAAAAAGAAATTAATTCGAAACTACGAATTAAAATCTAAAATTTTGTTTGGAAAACCTGACATCAGGCTATTGCCGATCTATGTGCTTGATATTTGAGAAACGTGAACTAATTTTAATTGGTCAGAAACAGTGACATCACTTGAAAGACGTAGGCCAGGTGGTGAATAATACTAGCACGTGGGGTTTGCTATCTGTTATCGGTAAAGGGGTAGATAGCAATATTGATAAAGTCATTTTCACAATTCGCCTCGATGTGTGTGTGTGTGGACGATCCGAAGTGCTGTGGGATTACGGTAGTTTTTTTCAACAGCCGAGTTGATTTGCGATATCACGGCATGCGTTCTGCAAATCGACGATGGGCAGCCAGTCGTATGCAGCGATTTCAAATAAAACATGCATGTAATTGTAATTTTGTGAGATTGAGTTATAATTAACAATCCACTTATTACAATTTCATTCACTGTTTTTAAATAACTTCGCGATAGCTGGTACTTGAGGGATTTCACCCCAAAAAAGGTTAGTCTTTTGTACTTAATTTTAGTCAGTATTTAACTATAACTTAATTTGTCAAAATTTAGATTAAGTTTCTTAATTTAACGTATAGCTGTCCATTTGAATGTATCGTTCGAAAAGGATAAAGACTAAAATAAATGATATCGATTTTGTTAAAGAAATTAGTTGTTAAAGTAAAATATTATTGGGAAAATGAAATAGCCAAAGTGATTCTAATTCATGAAGGTTGAAAATTTTGTTTTATTCTAACAAGAGTGCTTGTATGAAAAAAAAAATAATAAAGTAAAACACTATGCGATAAAATGACTAAGTTAAATACTAATCAAAAAAATAATTAATAGAGTTGATTAAATAAAATGTGATAAATTAAATGAAACTCTTGAAAAGCATATAAAGTGATGAAATGTAACTTGAGTGCGAAATTTGCTTACTGGAAAAAAATTAAATAAGTTGATTTTTAAAATCCATGAAAATTTCTTAATGATAAGTGTTTATTAATGCTAAGAGTAAATTGATTCCAAGTTTTGAAATGAATTTCAGTAGAAGTTATTTTTCGGTAAGTCTATTTTTAAAATTTGCTGACATGAAGTTTTGATACTCGACTTATAATTTTAACATTTCTTGGGTACTTCATTGATGTTTAACATTTTTGTGTTATGTGTTTTATTTTACCGTAGGTAAAAATAATTAAATAAAAGTGAAATTTATAAATTGTAATGAAAATTCTGTTAATGAAATTGGTTGGTTGTAAAGTAATATTTTGGAAAAGCTGTAATGAATGATAAATAGTAAAACGCAGTAAGTAAAATAGTAAAGTATGGTAAAGTAAAATAAAATATTCAGAGGGGATTTAATTCATGAAAGTTGAAAATTTTGTTTTATTCCATCAAGAGTGTTTGCATGAAAAAAAAAATAAAGAAAGGAAAATATGATTAACTTAAATATCGATGATAAAAAATAATTATTAGAGTTAATTAAATGAAATGCGATAAATTAAGTGAAACTCATGAAAAGCATATGTAGTGATAAAATATAACTTGAGTGGGAAATTTGGTTACAGTAAAAAATTATTTAAGAAGATAATTTTTTAAAATTCATGAAAATATTTGATAGTGATAAGTGTTAATTAATACGAAAAGTAAATTGATTGTAGATTTTCGAAAATTAAATGGATAAATGTATAAAAATAATAACGTATGTGATAATTTAAAATATTAACAATGAAAAAAGAATCAAAGACGATTAAATGAATCTAAATCGTAAATGAGTTGCTATTTTAGTAAACTCAAACTAGAGTGAAAAGCATTTTAGTAGGAACATGTTAAAATCTCTTGTGCTAAGAAAAATAAATAACTTTTAAGCATAATTTTGTAACTGGAATAAATGTATGATAAAATGATTAAGTTAAGTATTAATGAAAAAGTAATTATTAGAGTTAATTAAATGGAATGTGATAAATTCAATGAAACTCTTGAAACATATATGCAGTGTTGGAATGTAACTTAAGTGCGCAATTTGCTTACTGGAAAAAATTAATTAAGTTGATTTTTTAAAATCTGAGAAAATTTGTTAATGATAAGTGTTAATTACTACTACGAGTAAATTGATTGCAAGTTTGACATGATTGCAAAAATTGAAGACATGATAACGTTTTGAAAAATTTGAAGGTTCGATTCCTGTCACTACTTGTGAAAAATTTCTAACTTTAAAAATATCGGAAAAAAAAAACGATAAAGTAAAAACAAGCGAGAAAATGATCAAACTCTAAAATATACTAAAAAAAAATCAAAATCACGAAAAAATAATCTAAGTCTGAAATGCTTGAAATTAGTTAAAGACTAAAAAGTTAAGAAAATAGTTAAAGACTGAAAATAATTGAAAAACGCTAAAATAGTGAAAAAAAAATCAAAGTGCTAAATGACAGGAAAAAACGTTAAAGTTCAAAATGTGTGAAAGAATATTTAAGTTAATTATTTCTTTGAAAATTTAACAAGTAAGAAAAAATATTTTGTTGTATGAAAGTCAAAAAAAAATTAGTTAAGAAAATTATTTCTTCGAAATTTTTACAAGTTAGAAAAAATATTTGTAAATTTGACAAAGAAAAATGAAATTAGTTAAGAAAATTTAACAAGTTAGAAAAAAATAAAAATGATAAAGTTTGAAATGCATGAAAAAGAAAATCAAAGTTTAAAATATATTTCAAGTCCATAAAGCATTGAACCAAATCTAAAATCTCGAATGGGTTGTATTTAAATAAATCTTTACTTAAGTGAAAACTTTGTTATTATGAAAAATAATAATAATGATGATAGTTTCAATTATGAGCTGAAATACAGTTAATGATATGCCATGATTAGTACTAAAGAGTGAATTAACTGATGGTTTTAAAATTAATTTAATTGTAATATTCGTTGTCATGGTACAGATTCACATTAAGACTGAAAGAGTAATGAAAAATATAGCATAGTGGTTAGCATACGTTTTTGCTAACTCAAAGTTTGGGTGTTCGATTCCGAGCAGCGACACTCTGTAAAAATAAAAATAATTAAATTCGCGAAACTTTGGTTGTCTTGACAACCATTCGTCGAAATTATTCAAAGTTCGGAAATAAAAAATCAACCTCTCAATAGATGGCGCCAGGAGCATTGCAAAAATAAAATCTTCAAAGTTCGCGTAAAAATATTCACATCCGAAACGTTGAGTGTTGCCATCCCAAAACTCGTAAAAGGTTACGAAAAACAAGTGTTGCCATCCGAAAACTTCTACGAAGTGTTGCCATCCCAAAACTCTGGTTGTCATGACAACCAGAAACCTCGTAATCTTTCACGGACAACTCAACTCACGCGGCGAGGGAGGGAACGGCTGGGGGAGGGGGGGAGGTCAGTTGGGAGGCGGTGGAGGCGGCATCAGGGAAGCGGAGGGATTGGGAGGCGGCTCATAGCCGCAGAGCCGCCTCTTGGGGCAGAACCGGCCTTATCTCCCTACTTGTGAGTCTCCCCTCCCCCTACTCTTTTTTCTTTTGTAAGTCTGTAGAAGTTAATTACGCCTTTTTTGTCTTTTTTAAAATTTTTAGTTTTAATTTGATCACCCTTGATAGTTTAATGTATTAGCTATTTCCCAATGAAAGGGCGGCGAATTGAGGAACCGCCCCGGGCGGCAAACACTAGCTACGCCACTGCGGGGAGGGGGGCGCTCATTTTCCTAAAGTGGTACGAGATGGGGGAATCGGTGGTCATTTTTGTATTTAAACTGTCATTTTGCGTAATAACCAGCAAGAATTATGTCAGAAGCATTTTGAAGGTATTTTTTTGCCGCTCAGTTTTTATTAGTGTGACTTTTTATTATTCCTTTAAATCCCCCCCCCCCGCTTTTTTAAACTTTTCTTTTATTAGAAATATATTTCGGCAACCCATGTGTTTTTCTTCATCACTTTGCTTTGATGTTCGATAGAAAAAAAAAAAAAAGAAACATAAATATGTCGGCGGTCCCTATCTTGATATGATTTTAATTGACCCATTCTTTTTTTTTTGAAATCAAGGCTTGTCATTGGTTTCTACAATATACTGAATGCTCTTTTGTTCTTTAAAATTGTTTAAAGCTCACGTTTTGGCAATTCTTAGTTAAGTGTTTTCGTCGGTCATCGGCTATTCGAAACGAAAAATAATCGGCCATCGGCCCTCTTTGAACTACCGGCCAACAATCGGTATCTTTCCATCGGCCGAATTAGTACTGTTGGTTGAGCTCTACTCTTTATACATTAAGAAAAATATGTATCGCTATTAAAAGCAAAACAAGTTATTTATTTTGATATTTTTAGATAGTACGATTATGTACGTAGTCTGTCCAATGAATACGCAAACTCATGCAATCTAGCTGCCATGACGCGAACTATAGTCCCTATAGTTGCCTGACACACAATCAGCTGTCATTGCTTGGCAGTTCGCCGAACTGCGCGTATGTTAGTTTCTATTGTCCTTGTTTTTACTGTTCGTCAAAAATTTAAATCGACAAAATCACGGAGCAACAAATCAAGCAGCTTTTAAGAGATCGTGAGCGCCGTTTGCGACCAAATTTGACTCGAGGCGATGGATAGGTCCTTCACCATGACAATGCACCAGCACATTCAGCATTGATTATTTGCTAGTTTCTGGCAAAAAAATCAATCACCATCCTTGATCATCTTCCTTATTCGCCAGATTTCACACCTTGCGACTTTTTCCTATTACCAGAATGCAAAAATATGATGGACATCGCTGGGAAGATTTGGATTCAATAAAGCGAGAAACGACGAGACAACGAAAGAGCCTTACTGCTGAGGACTTCCAAAGGTGCTTTAAAGCGTGGGAAAGAAGATGGGATAAATGCATAGCAACTAATGGAGAGTACTTTGAAGGGAACAAAATCGACGAGGACTAAATTTTGTAATTTTTTTTTATATGGCCTCAGTTCGCGTATTTATTGCACAGACTACGTGTGCCCGAAATCAGGGCACTGTTGACATTAACCCGGTGAAAATCGACATTCTTCAATCTCCAATTTCGGTCTTTCAAGGTAGTAGTTTCTCGTACATATTTTATTTATTTAGAAAAGTATATGTTCTGTCCCTAATTTCGAACTTCGAAATCTGGTCGAACTTCGAAATCTGGTCACCTTATGCAAGAGAAATCTCTGAAAAGACCCCCTTATGTCCACTATTTGAAAATTATTCTCTTAGGCGTTCTTTATTATATGTCTTGAGAAGTAATTCGTAAGTAGTGTAGTTCATTATATATTTTTTGATATCTATCTGCTCAAGAAATATCTTATACGTTTTATTTGATTGATGCATTTTTGTTTGTTGTTATTTTTATTATTATTAATTTTTTTTTCAACCCCAACAAAGAGCCTTGTGATGAAAAACATTTTGATTAAGTTTCAAATATACATTTCAATACATTATTGCTTCGCTCCACATTAAGAAATCGTGAAAACTGGTGAAAACTGAAATTTCTTAAATGGTGGTTTTTTTTTTTACTTTTCTGCTTCGAAATCGTTTGATATTTTCTAACGTCGTAATCGACTTCATTTTGAAACCAGCGATCTTTTTCTGACTAACGATTTTGGGTGGAATTGTTCATTTAGATAATTTTTCTCCTTGATTTATCTGCGTTGTCATCAAATTCACTTTTTCTGGAAGGTCAACAATTTTTTTTTTCTTCTCATTGCTTAAACTCCAAACATCTTCAAAATTCTACTGTTTTACACTTTACGTTAATTTACACATACATAACATAGTCAAGATAATGTTTACCGAATTCTTGAAAAATTCAACGTTAAACAAAGAAAAAGAAAAAAGCCTTTTTTTTTCACTTCCATCTTATTTTACTTTCTAAAAGCTTTTATCATTCAAATTTATCAATAAAATTTCAGTTCATGTAAGATTTTTCGGTAGTCAATTCCTTTTGTTCACATTTCTTAACAGTCAAGAAAGAAAAAAAATCTTTTCTTATACTTATGAATCGACGTACTTCAACCGCTATTCACGAAAAGTGATTCTTTATTGTATTATGTTTTCTTTCTCACTCTTCTTCAGTGCTTCTCTAGCTACTTGATTGAAGCCTTAGCAGGGAAGGAGCTATTGGATTTCTTTTCCTTTTACAATCGCCAGAATGACTTACTTGAATTCACTTTTTTCCGTCTAAGTATTTTGTATAAATTTTTATTTTCCTAAGACTTCTATATTTTGTCCCAGTCTGGAAATAATAGTGGCTGTAAAGTGGCTATGTTAATTTTGCTTTTTAGATAGTGAACTGAGACACAGAGACTGATTTATACTTCTATTGTGCTTTTTTACTTCCTTTTACAAAAAAGGAAGTATTGTATTCGCGAAAAAATTTTCACTCAAAAATCGGCCTTAATTTCCATTTTTCTCACCCCCGAATGAATGTTGAGTTTTTTTTCTCGACCCGACCACCCGTTGATATATGCCTAGGAACCTACAGACACCCTAAATATCCATTTAGACGACCCCCGAGTTAATTACAACGAATTTTCTCGTGACGTCCCTATGTATGTATGTATGTACGTATATATGTGTGTATGTATCTCACATAACTCAAAAATGGAATGTCCTAGAAAGTTGACATTTGGTACGTAGACTCCTAGTGGGGCCTAGTTGTGCACCTTCCCTTTTGGTTGCATTCGGATGTTCTTAAGGGGGTCTTTTGCCCCTTTTTGGGGGAAATCATTGTTAATTTCGATTTAAACTCAAGCGGTTTTATAATTTGTCGGACACTTGGCGATATAGCACCAGTCTTTTGGTCGCCACGTTTTGTCGCCAACTTGGCGACAAATTTCGCGATTTTTTTTAAATTTTAAATTTGGTTTCAATTTGGCCATTGTTGGTGATATTTATAGAGTAAACAATTGAATCACATTAGAATTGCTAATAATGGGGAAATGATATTAAATTGGAGTAAAAGGAAGTTATGTGATGTACACATGAGCTCGTTTTTTCATAATTTTAACGGTCAGTTTTAATTATGCACTCCAACTTTAATCTCTTACTGCTATAAAAGCACTTATTTCCGCGAGGCTTTAGTATTCGCGAATCCGTCGTAATTTTGAAAATTTAAGCCTCGCGAAATATTTCTTCTCTACGGATTATTCAACTTTCGGTTATGTTCATAGAAATTTCGCGAAATTTTCATCTCTCAAAATCACCGATGTAATCATTTTCGCGAAAATAAATGTTTTTACAGAATTTTATTTGGTTATAATCTTGATCAACAGTCATGATACTTATTTTGTTGTAATGTGTATCGACAATCATGATATTTATTTTGTTGTAGTCTGTATCGACAGTCATGATATTTATTTATCCGTATGATTTGTTTTATAAACATAAATGTCAGTTGTCAATGCGTACAATTGCGTTATATAAGTTATCAAATATTTCATGTCTTTCTGTATTTGATTTTTTTTACGAATAGGCATATTTATCAAATTTGGGTCATTCTTCAAAAAGTGTTTCTGTCACACACTTTTACTGTAAAACATTTAAGGAACAATTTATTTAACGATGTTTTTTAATTTCATCAAAAATCTATCTATTTAAACCTGCGAACAATTTTTTAATAATAATTTTTATTTTAGTATATTTTTGGTACATAACATGTGAATTCTCACCTCCGTGACATGTCGCACACCTTGTGTGCAGGGTTGACAAGGTTTTGGACACTACGGTAAAAACCAGGGTAAAAACCCTGGTTTTTACCGTTGTGTCCAAAACTGTCCGAAAGTGTCCAAAACTATATTTTTATTTAGTTTTGGACAGTCCAAAACCCAACCCTGCTTGTGTGACTGTTTATGTTGCTTAATAACTTGTTTAACAAAAAGTATACATTATTTATTTGTTATTCTTTTCAAAAGTGTCTCACATACTAAATGTTTAAGTTAATTTAATTTTTTAATATTGTGTTTTAGTTCGTTTTAGTTGGATAAGGAGTCATGTCACACAATAAATTCTCACCTAAAAACAAAATGGCATTCCTCATTAACACGTGGCAGTAATTACATCAAATTTTATTCTCCAAGATACAAGGGAGTCTCTTTGTTTATTTTCAGCCAGAAAAAAGCTGTACTAATTTTGTCGAAAAACACGAAGATAGATTTTTTTTTTTTGAAAACTAAATGGTGATTGTGACTTTTCACCTCCGTGAACTTGAATTTCCGGGATGTAAATTAATGTAGCTAACTGAAGCCAAGCACTAACTGAACATGTTTTCATATGCTTAACGTTGCAGATTATAGCAACGAAGAAAAAAAAAATATTTCACTGGAAAATGTATCCATTAGGCCTAAATTAATGGAAAATTTCTCACCTCCGTGACAGACCTTCTCAATGTCATTATTTCTGAGGTGAAAATAAATGATGGAGAGGAAATACATCAATCTTAGGCATTCTACCAAAATTATAAATTGCCAGCATATTCTCAGATTTACCAATACTATTTTTAACACATATTTGAACTAAGAGGATAACTGCTAATTAAGTCGTACTTTATTAAAAGAGCTTAATATTAGATTCCTACTAATCATTAAAATAACTCATTGTTTGCACAATTAACAAAATTACTACTTTGATATTAAATTGGCCTCGATTTTTAAACATTAAAATTTTTTTCTTTTTTTATTTTATTTCCGTGAACAAGAAATTTTTAAATTTTTTATTTTTATTTATGTGTAAAATAATTGGAACTTAGCTGGACTTTCAAAAAGAATGGAAAAAAATAAAAAAAAGGTTTCGAAATTGAAAAATATTTGCATTCAAAAGTTAAATGTTCTGGAGAATGCGACCCATACAGGGATAAATAAATGCGTTAAGGAAATCAGTTTTTGAAAATTGTTGAAAAATTCTTAGAAATGTTTTGTATGAGTGTAAAATGTACACTGCTTGACAATTGCTAAGGAACAATTACGTTTTTTGGAATAGTTAAGAATAGATAATGATTAAGTTAACAGAATGAAATGTATAGTAAGTAGGGAGGATGTGCCTTTATTATAAGTACAAAATAACACAGATATTGCTACATCAATGAAGTAAAAACATAAAAATAAAAAAATAATCCTACTTAGATGATTTTCATACAACCACAAAAAAATGATCTAGGTCAGAATGATGGAGACATGAGTACCTTAATATGATATATGATTACTAGGGACACTGATGCACAATTTACATCTTTTTTCCATACTCCCCACTAATTATTGAGGAGTGCGTGGGGGGGGGGCGTTTTCTCACTCCTCTCTCAATGCGGATTTGAGTTCTTGTACTGTTCTGGGAGGGACGGTCCTTCGCGCAACACGTCTGGCAAGAGCCTCATAGGCAAGTTCAATTGGATTTAAGTCGGAAAAGTAAGCAGGCCACTGCATACGAATAATGTTTTCACTTTGCAGTGTGTCTGACACTTTAATGCTCCAGTGTGGTCGTGTATCGTCGTCCGTAACGAGAAAGTCTGGACCTATAGCCCCCCTAAAAAGACGAACATGGTCCAGCATAACATCTCTGCAATACATTTGCGACGTATCTCTTTCTTATTCCAAACTGTAAAGCGGTGTTCTGCCATTGTGCATGATGCCTGCCCACACCATGACGCCTGGGCCGTTCCGATCACGTTCGCAAAAAAATTTTTGTGCATAAAGTGTTCTACGCTCTCTCCACAGTAGTTGGAAACCAGAATCACTTGACTCTAGACCAATTTTGATGATCCCACCAACATGATCCTTAGATCAGCGTAATCTCTCTCGACGATGGCGTGGTTGAACTTGGATGCAACGTACGGGCTTTCGTGCATACAAAATGACATTATTTACGTGAGATGGTTCTTGCAGAAACATGCGTACCGGTAGCGGTTGTTAGATTTGCAGCTATCTGTCCAAGAGTGAAATTTCTGTTCCTTTTTGCCACGAGGATTACATTGCGATCCTCTGAAGGTGTGGTGCTCCTACCACGACCCCTGGCATGCTTTTGCAAAACATTTCCACCTTCAGCGGCCCTCTTTAATTGAGAGATGGCACTTTTTGATACACCCATTGCAGCAGCCACAGTGGTGACACTTTGACCTGCTTCCAGTCGTCCAACCGCTCGTCCACGATCGTAGATACTCAAATAATGTCTTGCTGACATTTTACTCTTAAGTATTTCAAGAACCAAACAGAATTTCCGAAAAAAATCTTTTTTAACATCCAGCGCTATTTTTGTTAAAAACCAAACAGCGTGAATTTTCGTACGAATCTTGAGCTTGTATGCACTGTCTTTTATACAGATAACGAGTTTTGGTCTACCACGCCATCTGAACTTGAATTTATTTCCATTGACAAGGTGGTTGAGGTACACATCTGCATAAATCACTTGTTCCTTAGCTATTGTCAAGCAGTGTATTTCTCATAATATTTGACGCTTTGTAATGGATCTCAATTATTTTTCTAAATAAAGAAATCTTAACATTGGTGTCCGAAAATATATGGAAATAACTTGATTTTTTAAAACTTGATTTAATATAATTTAAAATGAGTATTTATAGCTCTGTTTTGTTATTTTCTGAGCAATTATTTTATTATCTTGACTAGATAACGTTTTTCTCTTCTGAATGCCATAAAACATTTACAGTTGGACACAATAGTTGTCAGAAAATTGTACATATCTGTAAAGCAACTTCGTGACACTCATAATTCTTTCATATTTAGATTCAGTATTTAAAGCTCTGCCACGGAAGTGTTATTTACGCTAGGGCTATTTTGTATTGTTTGCTTAATGAAAAGTATATATATATATTTATTATCTTGATCATCAGTTCTGTCATTTATTTATTCATGTTAGTTTTTATATTAATATGAATGCTTGCAGTGGATCTTGATATGCATGTTTTTGCTTAGTAATTTTCATACTTCAGACATTTCAATTCCATTGCTTTTTCTTTTCATGTGAAAAATCATAGAACGTTTCCCTTCTGCATTTTATTTGGAATTTTGAATGAGATTTGGGTAATCTCAACACATTTTGGATTTCTCTGTATATTCATGTCAGTGGGTTCTGAGCAGGGCTGTGGAGTCGGAGTCGAAGAGTCGGAGTCGGACTGATTTTGGGGTAAAGGAGTCGGAGTCGGAGTTGTTGGAAAACTTGCCGACTCCGACTCCGGGTTTCTTTTTTTCTTTCCTTTTCACTGACTCTCCTTGCATTTTTTAAAAACTGACTACCAATTGGTTCAATTACATGTATAAAAAGATACTAATGAGAAAATAACTGCCATTATGGCAATCAGCTAGCCTGAATGCTTACCGAACTTACTGTAGCCGTCCTCTAGTTTGCTTGCTTTTTAACTTAACTAATAGCGACGGTCAGCAAACGGTTTTGTTGCCTAACATTTTCAAGTAATCACTTTCAAATAAAAATAGAAATATAGTGTTTTGTTCGATCTCAGTTATAAAATAGCGAAAGAAACGTAACAAATTAATAAGTCGAGGCCCGTAGCTAAGGTTGAAACGTTTAAGGGTGATCGACAAATTCAAAAACGTTCTGGCGCGAAAGCACGAATCCAAAAGATCCGATGAAAAATAATCTAATGTTTTTTTCTTTATTAAGACTATTTCTATAAGCTTGGTTCTCACTAAAAAGTATGGAACAAAATAAGTGTAAATGATTTCTTGATTGCAACACTCAATAATTGCAGCTAATCATAAAATCTTAATATTAAGGTTAATTCTAAAGCAGACAATAAAATTTAAATTAAAAATTTAGCGAAGAAGAAATATAGGTATAGTAAAAGATATTCGTACAAATTTGTATACCGGCCGCATTTTGTGTAAAATTAGCTCCTGATGTATATGTGCCCTATTTTCGTTGAAATTTGATTGATGAAATATAATTTAAAATATATTCGCGAAAATTTTCAGAATTAAAGTATTTATAAACTCTGAATTTAACTTTGGGTGTCATCTACCTGATGGGTGTCACCCAGGGAAAACCACCCCCTCTCAAGAACTTGAATTTAGAAAAAAAAAAAGCTTTTTTTCTCTCAAGTTACAGCTTTCAAAAATTGAAAGCACCCGATTTGATCAATATCTATTTATTAAACATTAAAGGGGGGCAAATTGCAGATAATCCTTTTCAAATTTTTTAAAAGGGATTTTTAAGTCATCTCACTTCTTAACTCGTAACTGTTGGAAAATTTGATTTTTAAATTGAATTTCTAACGTTGTATGCGTCTTGGGTTTACAATAAAAAACAAAATGCAAAATTTTCATGAAAAGGAATCAATATTTCAATCTCTGTTTAGAGGTTTTCCCCCTTCCCCTGAAGGGAGAGAGGGAGTTGAAAAAATACAATTAAAAAAATCAAAAACATCCGGAGTCGGAGTCGGAGTCGGGCATTTCAAAATCCAGGAGTCGGAGTCGGGGTCGGAGTCGGCCATTTTCCTTCCGACTCTGCAGCCCTGGTTCTGAGTTTAGTGTTTATGTTACTGCACGAATGTTTTAATATAACTTTGAAAAAACTATTTTTTTTTTGCACTTGTTTTGAGATTACACTGCTGTAGTTCTCTAAACTCAAACGAATGTTTAATTATTACCCTCAGGAACAAATGTTTTGCGCTTTGAATAACCGTGCAGCTCAGTTTTTTTTTTAGCATTACATTCGTAGTTTTGATATTTTATGAAGAAAATATTAATTTGGCAAAACCAGCTGTGAGGCAGTGGGGGGGGGGGGAGGGGGGGGGCATACATCTAATCGCACTCATTGCAATTAGATTTTTGTTGGATGTTTTTTGCCTCCAAAATAATTACATATGAGGTAAAAAACATCTTCGCTTGAGGCTCTATCAAATTTCGTTGTGTTTAAATTTTCTGACGATACTATATCTTTTCTTTGAAACCCTTCCAAGCGCTAACTGAAACAAGTGTAGCGAAGTAATTTCTGAAGCAGATGAACTTCGTTTTGTACCTACCAATGAGATGAATTGTTGAATGCTCTGATGTTTTAATTAGTGTTGCACGGTTGCGCATGGAATTCGTAAGATCCATTGTATTACTCACGTGAGGTGTGGCTGACGGTTTTTTTTTCTGATCTTTTTTATGTATGAAGTGTTTTCACATTCATTTCAAAAAAGCAAATTTCATTAGCGGAGTCATGTAAATACTGTCTTGTGCGTGTATTGAGAATAGCAATGGAAAAAATTTCTTGACCATCATTTTTGTCTCATATTTGAATGGTATCTGCTGTGTACTGTACCGTAAACTGGGGCTACTTGGACCCGAAATTTCATATTTTTTGCGAGTTTTACAATGATTTTTTGGTAAAACCCATAATTTGCACTGATAACCTTGTTTTTACCACTTTTGAGACATTCTGCTCTGCCACCTTAAGTCTTTTTAAAAAAACAATTTTAACTCTTTTATTTTTTTTTTTCTATTTTAAAAAATTGGGTTCAAGTAGCCCTGGGGGTTCATTAAGCGCTCTGGGGCTACTTGGTCCCACTCAGCGAAAAAGCTGTAAAACAGGTAGTGGTATCAAGAAGGAACAATAATTTTGAAAGAAAACTCAAAACATACATTCTAGAGAGCAAACTATTTATATAAATTGCAAATTATTTACATAAATTAATATAAAATCAACGTACATTCATAAAAACATATTTTTAAGCAAACATAATTTCTCAAATAGAAATATAATCTAACTACAGTTAAAACCAATTGAAATGCTCATTATTTAAACATTAAAAAGAAAGAAAACTCCTCTCTCTTTAATGGCTTGGGTGGATTTATTTTCTCTGATATTATTTCATACCTGCTCTTCCTCGTTACAAATACACAGGATGCCCAGGCTTGTTTTGTGAACGATCTTTTAATTTCCTTTTTCGAGTTGATATACTTAAGTCAAAATAGGTTGATGCCACTCTCTAAGACATTTCTCCGGAATTAATTGGATCTGGACATAATTGTAATTTTTCCTCTTAATAATCCGCATATTTCCTACTTCAAAGGGTTCTCCTTTACTTTTGGACCCTTTTTATCTCCAGATGTGCAAGTTATCGGGTATAAATAGTAGCTAACCTTTTTATTTTAAAAGATTACAAATCTTACTTAACGTAATTTAGTGATAAAATGTGGTTTGGGGCTCTTTAAACGCTGGGTTCAAATAGCCCCATTTTCATGCAATCAGTGCACTTTTACTAACTTATATTAGTTACTGTGCTAATTATATAGCTATAAACTTGAAACACTGTTATTTTATTAAGAAATAGAATGCAAATATAAAACTATCTTTACCTTGATGATATCAGATGCTTCCATAAACTTACATGTGAAAGTTTGCAGACACTAAAAACAACTGTTTAGACAACTTGCAATCATAACCTCAATTAGAAACAGGCGGGAATAGCAAAAACTTTGTTTCATGCTCCAGCCTCTGCCTAGTACTGCTACCTGTCATGGAGAATGTTTTTTAAGTCTGTACATTGAGTTTTATGGGACAAGGACGGATTTTAAACACTTTTTTCTCATGGGTTCAAGTAGCCCCTGAAGGCTCAAGTAGCCCCAGTTTACGGTATTGAAGCTGTTTCCCTGCCTCCATTGTGTAATAGATTTCCTGCTCTAAATTCTGCATTTTTCCTGCTAATTATCTAAACAATGTAATAGAAAACTAACAAATATATCTCCTTCCTTAATTGTTAGCACCCTCATTTAGCTACTACTTATTACTTACCAAAATCTATCGCTTCCATAGTCTGATAAAAAAGTTACCAGAGAACTAAATCGAGTTTAAAACATTCTTTAACTCAAGTCTGTATTTTCGTTTTCCATTCTATTGTTACAAATCCTGTAAATAGTAATTATTGTAGGAACGTAACCTGTAAATAGTTTCCCGTAATGAATATACAACCCCTTTTTCATTCGGCTAAATTATACGACCCCTATTTTCTTTCTTTTCATTGATAACGGTCTACTACTTTACAGAAGCGTGTGGAATATTTGAGAAATTTCTTTTCGGTGTATTTAAGCCGTTAGCGATGGATAAACAGTCAGTTTCGATTCAGATTTCGAACGGAGAGCATTTTGCTCTGTTTATAGCGAGGCATTTCGCTGTGTTGTTTTCGTATTTGGAAGTAAATACGTGTGTAAACGTTGAGTTTACGGTGTTGTGTGATAATTGCTTAATTGCTGATGAATAATTTAGCAGTTGTTGAAGATCTTTCCTGTACATAGTGTAAATAAATTTCCTGTGTTTTTATCAAGAACTGTGTCTCCATTTCAAGAAAGTGGAAGTCGCACCGAATCCGTTACAATTTGGCGCCCAACGTGGGGCTACTTCAGGACTTTCTTGCAGTAAGTGTGACTTTGGACATTTTTTCATAAAAACTTTTTGAATTTGGACTTTAATTTTATGGTGATTACTCGCGCAATGGATGAACAATTAAAACAACTGCTTGATGCAATCAACTCTGTTAAAAATGAATTGGCGGCTAATCAAGACCAATTAAAAAGTGATTTGACTGCAAGTTTTACTGCAAATCAAGAACAATTAAAAAATGATATGGCGGCTAATCAAGAACAATTAAAAAGTGATCTGACTGCAAGTATGTTGGCAAATCAAGACCAGTTAAAAAGCGATTTAACGGTGCTGAAAAAGGACTTAACGTCTAACCAAGAAGAAATTAAAAACGACCTTATTTCGGTAAAGACTGTGATGGAAAATAAATTTAATGACATAGAGCATCGAGTTGATGCTATTGAAGAAAAATTTGATACCGTTGAAAGCCGATTCAATGCTGTAGAAAATAAATTTGAAGAAGAAGATAGAAGATTTCATCTATTTAAAGAAGAGATCTTTAAGGACGTAGAAAGGAGATTGGCGACCGCGGAAAGCAGCTCTGTACAGTTTGGCGCTCCCACATCGGTTGCTCGACCGTCCATTAAACTTGCCACATTTGATGGGAAAACTTCGTGGCAAGTTCACAAAACTCAATTCATGATAGTGGCGGAAGCGAACGGATGGGACTCTGCTACCAAGGCCTGTCATCTTGCAGCATCCCTGAGAGGTGACGCAGCGGACATTCTCCAGACCCTTCCGGACAGCCAGCGCCTGGATTTCGCCGCCCTCACAGCTGCGTTGGAGCTTCGCTTCGGTGAGAAGTGCCAGAAAGATTTCAGCCGACTCCAGTTGAAGTCCCGTTTCCAGAAAACTGGGGAAACCCTGCAAGAGCTTGCGGCGGACATCGAGAGACTGTCTCATCTTGCTTTTTACGACTGCCCTGCGGATGTTCGAGACAACCTGGCACTCAACTACTACATCGACGGGGTTCGAGATCCGGAAATCCAGAAAGCTCTACGGATGGCGGATGTCAAAGACCTGAGTTCTGCTGTTGTGTATGCGATGAAGTTGGAGGCCCACCTCGCTGAACTTGAGAGACAACTCGGTGACTTGACAAGACATTTGAGCAGCATAACAGCCCAAAAGAAACAAGAGCAGAAGTGCTGGAAATGCGGTAGTGAAGGACACCTGCGAAGGAGTTGTCCGGCTCGCCAAGCTACGCGAGGGAAGGAAATCACCACCACTAAAGCTCTGCAGATTTCCTCTTCTAGTAGTGGCAGTGATGGACTTTTCATTTACGCACATGTAAATGGGAACCCCTGCAGACTGATTGTTGACACTGGAGCCAATGTGACAATCATTAGGACAGATGTGGCTCGTGAATTTGGATTGAAACTGCTGTGGACATCGCCACGCGTAAGTCTCCAGACTGTGACAGGTGACAAAATTGAGATTGACGGTAAAGTGGACTTGGAAATAGTGTTTGGAAATGCCACTTACCATCATACGGCATTCGTTGCTGCTATCACTGACCCCTTCATTCTCGGATTGGACTTTTTGAAGAAATATGACTTCACTCTCGACTTCAAGACTAATGAGCTGCACTCGATGAGAGAAGACATAGCCGTTTTCCCTGCAGAAAGTGATGTAAAATCCGCTCATCAAATAATAGCCCAAACAGATTTATCGATTCCCTCAAGGTCAGAATCATTAATACCTGGCTCCCTTGAAGAAAGCAATAGTTTTCGATTTGGACTCATTGAATACCCTAACCTAAGCAATAAAATAAACGGAGTGCTGGTAGCATCTACGCTTGTGGACCTTTCTAAGGATGTAATTCCTGTGAGAGTCGCCAACGTGAGTGAAAGGCCAAGAAATATCCGGAAAGGTGAAGTGTTAGCAACTTGTACTCCAGTAAACTGCATCATTAGAAGAATCAATTCCCCCGAGACTGTGTCTTCTGAGTCCTTGACATCGAAGTTAATTGGGAGTGCACCATTAACGAAAGACCAAAGAACTGCTGCGGAACAATTGGTGGATGACTTCAAGCATCTGTTTTCATCTACATCGGAGGATGTTGGCCGTACGAATTTAACGCAGCATAGGATCTACACTGGAGAACACCCCCCTATTAAACAGCATCCAAGACGACTACCGTTCGCCAAGAAGGAAGAGGTTGAGACCCTCCTGAAAGAGATGAAGGAGAATGATGTAATCGAACCGTCATCCAGTCCTTGGGCCTCTCCCATCGTCTTGGTCCGAAAGAAAGATGGCTCCACCAGATTTTGTGTTGATTACCGACGGCTGAATGAAATCACCAAGAAAGACAGTTACCCTCTTCCACGGATAGACGACACCTTGGACACTCTTTCCGGACACAAGTGGTTTTCGACCCTGGACTTGAAGAGCGGCTACTGGCAGGTTGAAATACACCCTGATGACCGAGAGAAGACAGCGTTTACAACTGGACAAGGCTTATGGCAGTTTAAAGTGATGCCCTTCGGCCTCTGCAATGCACCAGCTACGTTCGAGCCTCTTATGGAGACAGTGTTAAAAGGACTCTCTTACGAATCCTGTCTGGTCTACTTAGACGATATCATCATCGTGGGACGCAGCTTCGAAGAACATCTGGCAAATCTTAGGAAGGTGCTGCAAAAGCTTAAGGAAGCCAATCTGAAGTTAAGCCCGTCCAAATGTAATTTGTTCCGCCGGGAAGTGAACTACCTTGGTCACATCATCTCTTCTGAAGGTGTACAAACCGATCCAGAAAAGGTAGCTGCGGTCAAGAGTTGGAGTCGTCCCGAAAACATTCATCAGCTGCGAAGTTTCCTGGGGCTCTGCACGTACTATGGGAAGTTTGTGAAGGGTTTTTCCAACATTGCACGACCTTTGCATCAGCTGACGGAGAGCAAGCAAAAGTTTGAATGGTCCAAAGAATGCGAAGATGCATTTCTACGACTGAAGGAGGCTTTAACATCAACGCCTATCCTCGCCTATCCTCAGCCTGAAAAATCCTTCATCCTAGACACTGATGCGAGCAACGAGGGCATCGGAGCTGTTTTATCCCAAGAAATTGACGGAAATGAACATGTCATCGCTTACTGGAGCAAATGCTTATCAAAGTCGGAGCGGAATTACTGCGTCACCAGAAAGGAGTTACTGGCCATAGTGAAAGCTGTAGAACACTTCCATCATTACCTTTACGGGCGAAAATTTCTGCTTCGGACAGATCATGCCTCATTAACTTGGCTTTTGAACTTCAAAAATCCGGAAGGTCAGATAGCCAGATGGATACAGCGGCTCCAGGAATATGACATGGAGATTAAGCATCGAAAAGGGTTATCTCACGGTAATGCTGACGCTTTATCAAGGAGACCCTGTCCTGAGAACTGCCACTATTGTTCCCGAATCGAGAAACAGTATGGAACGACTAGCCCTACCGCCTATCAGGTGACAGTGACTCCAACATCATCAGAACCTGATCCATGGAGTGATGACCAAGTTCGAAAAGATCAACTTGAAGACCCCGACATAAAACCAATTTTAGAGTTTATGGAAAGTGACAGTCGACGCCCTAGCTGGCAGGACGTTTCCATCTTCAGTCCTGCAACAAAAAGATACTGGGCTTTATGGAACTCACTCCATTTACGGAACGGCGTGCTACACCGGAAATGGGAATCTGACGACGGCAAGACATCTAGGTGGCAGTTACTACTTCCTCGATCCAGGATTTCAGATGTTCTGAAAGAAATACATAGTAGTGCGACTGGAGGACATTTTGGTGTCTTGAAAACCCTCAATAAAGTTCGGGAGCGCTTCTTCTGGAGCAAGGCGAAGGATGACGTGGAGAAGTGGTGCCATTCTTGTGACGCCTGCGCTGCTCGTAAAGGACCGAAGAAGAGAAGCAGAGGGAAGCTACATCTGTACAACGTTGGAGCTCCTTTCGAACGAATTGGGATCGACATCCTGGGTCCTCTACCAAGAACTGCTGATGGGAACAAATACATTCTTGTTTCCATCGACTACTTCACCAAATGGCCGGAAGCATATCCCATTCCAGATCAAGAGGCTACCACCGTAGCAGAGACTCTAGTCCAACACTGGATCTCGAGATATGGAACACCTTTGCAGATTCATTCCGATCAAGGGAGGAATTTCATCTCTGCTGTGTTTAAGGGCCTATGTCAAATTCTCGGAATTGAGAAAACTAGGACAACACCACTACACCCACAATCAGACGGCATGGTGGAGAGATTTAACCGCACAATCCTGAATAATCTCTCACTTATGGTATCCAGAAATCAACAGGATTGGGACAAGAAGCTACCTTTGTTCCTGCTGGCCTACCGCAGTGCTGTCCACGAGACTACCGGATATGCCCCATCTCAGATGCTCTTTGGACGAGAGCTTCGGCTACCTTGTGATCTCGTCTTCGGTCGTCCTCCGGATGCGCCTTCATCGCCTGAGGAGTACATCCAGGATCTCCAGGCCCGGTTGGAAGACGTTCATAACTTCGCACGAGAGCGAATCAACATCGCGGCAGAGAAGATGAAGACCCGATACGACACAAGGTCTACTGGACATGAATTCAACGAAGGCGACAAGGTTTGGTTATGGAATCCCATCCGACGGAAAGGTCTGTCACCCAAATTGCAGTCGCATTGGGATGGACCCTACAAAGTCCTTAACCGACTAAATGACGTCGTAGTGAGGATCCAAAAATCACCTAATGCAAAACCTAGGGTTGTACATTATGATCGGTTAGCCCCATACTATGGCCATAGTTCATGAGTATTACGTAAGCAACCATGGTTGATCACATAAAAGTTGTAGATAATTTTTGCTTTTAATGTTTAGTAATATTTCTTGTTATTATTGTGTTTTCTGTATCTGTTAGTTATTAATTAATGTGTATATTTGTAAACTTGTGATAGAAGTTTGGCACCCTTTCTGGGGATTGTACTGCCCGGGACGTGCAGTCCTTAGGAAGGGGGCAATGTTACAAATCCTGTAAATAGTAATTATTGTAGGAACGTAACCTGTAAATAGTTTCCCGTAATGAATATACAACCCCTTTTTCATTCGGCTAAATTATACGACCCCTATTTTCTTCCTTTTCATTGATAACGGTCTACTACTTTACAGAAGCGTGTGGAATATTTGAGAAATTTCTTTTCGATGTATTTAAGCCGTTAGCGATGGATAAACAGTCAGTTTCGATTCAGATTTCGAACGGAGAGCATTTTGCTCTGTTTATAGCGAGGCATTTCGCTGTGTTGTTTTCGTATTTGGAAGTAAATACGTGTGTAAACGTTGAGTTTACGGTGTTGTGTGATAATTGCTTAATTGCTGATGAATAATTTAGCAGTTGTTGAAGATCTTTCCTGTACATAGTGTAAATAAATTTCCTGTGTTTTTATCAAGAACTGTGTCTTCATTTCAAGAAAGTGGAAGTCGCACCGAATCCGTTACACTATTTTAAGTTTCATTGTAACAAGAAGTCCATTATTTACAATTAAGAATTTTGGATCCAGTAAGTCAAGGATTCTCACCCCCCCCCCCCTTTTGAACAGTGATGTGAGGTTACGTCTCCGCTCCCACACTACCACAACCATATATGGCCAATGCAAGTAGTCTAATCAGAATAATAAACAGGATAGCTGAAATTGTGTTTTAAATGAAAATGTGCATAAGTTTGCCAGAGATATGTGGTTGAAAACTACGCTAAAAATCTCAAAAGGCGATAAAGTCGAAAATGAGAACAAATAATCATGTTAGTTATCTATGCTTTTTAATTTTGTTTTCAAGCATTCACGTCAACCTTAAAATTGTTCTACGCCCTCCCCCAGTAGACGTGCCCCCCCCCAGATTGCGAACCCCTGCAGTAAATTATTTTATCTGAATTCTAACTGCTTCCCGAAGGTCCAAACCTCCTTTTTAAGATACGTAGTATTTGATAGATGCGCCAAATTACGGCATTACGAATGGGACACTTGTTGCCTTAAATGTGAACAACTTATTCTGTGAAACATAATTTGTAAAGATTACGAAATCGTAGGCCTGGATAAGTTTGAAAAAGAAGTGATATAATGCCTTAAGATTATGAAATACTCTTCTAAAATTTAATTTTACGGACTATTGATGCGAAAATGTCTTGCTTAAAAAAAATGTTATTTCGTATCCCATTCTAGTGAGCATCCAATTTGTGTTTGCTCAGTTTGCACCGATTATAAGACTAATAGCTGTTCTGGTTTTGTAGCAGAAGTTTCGAAATCAATTTGCATTTAATAAAAATTATTCTGATACCTGTATATATGAGAAGTTACTTCTTGGAAAAAAGAAAAAAAACTTTTCAGTCATGTAGTTTGTCAGTCACTCCGAAACATATTTTTGCATCTGTAATGTTCATCACATTTTCTTATAGTTTTTTTTCTCTACAAGTTTATTTTTTACTTGCCATGAAAATATGCCTGAGCTGTGATATCAACTTTTTCTCTACTTAGCAATGCAAAATCTTTTTGAAATTTTTATTTGGATCTCAATTTTTTGCGCTCTTTTGTTCTGCGGCAGTAATATGCAATAAATTTATTAGTCATTGGCAAAATAAAAAAAAATGTTCAGATGTCTACTCATGTGTGTCGGAAACTTGTCTTTAGCCGTATTTTAAGTTTTACGGGAAAAGGTAATGTACGACCCAAAATAGTCAATTTCATGCCAACGTTTCACGTAGTTGCCCGTGACACATCAATTAGTTTTCAAAACAAAACGATTGGGACTTTGAATAAATCGAATCCAGGAACACAAAATCTGTTCAGTAATTGCGTATTATAAATTATACAATTATTTTTTAGTCCATTTTTGCTTATAATTTCAAGTTTTCAGTTAACATGTACAAAGCTCTCATTAATCATTTTTAAACATAATTAAAATTATATGATGAAATTTGAAAAGAAAACAATAAATAGAAAAAAAAATATATATATATATATGGAATTGTTAAAGAGGATAGATATTCAAAGGGGCATGCGCAGTAAGATAGTAAGGGACAAAAAAGTGACTGAATTGGCAGGCTGCTGTATTAAGCAACTTAGGCAATATGTGCGCTTCAGTATCATGAAAATTTAAAGATAGCACTTAAATCACAGTAAATTTTAAATATTCTTTGAAGAGCGTTAAATATGATGAGGGGTTGTCTCAATATTATAGTTTCAAAAATGAATGTTGTTATTATTTAATTTAGCTTTTGGTTAAAATATATTGATCAATAACATGTTTCGAAGCTTTTATGTTATTAAAACAGCCCCTCTTTACTATTAACGCTCTTCAGATAATATTTAAAACATTGTTTTAATTCGAGCGGTATATCTTAACAAATGTTCATGGGATTGTGCTGCACTTTTTACATAAGTTGCTAAATACGGTTGCTTATTCTGCCGTGTGCAGGTAAACGGTAGTATCTGCAGAAATGAGTTTTCAAGATATTTAAAGAAATGCGTTTTGGATTCAATACTAACAATAGGTAAATGTTGGAATTAGACGTTGTTTTCGCGCTTTTCTTCAGTGGAAACCCAATAAGCAAACTTGTACAATAAAGCTAACGTACAATAGATGACAAAAATGCAAAACGATGAAAAATGAAAAAAAAATGCAGTTATTGCCCTTTACCTGCCCACGGCAGTAT
This sequence comes from Uloborus diversus, assembly GCF_026930045.1. Lineage (NCBI taxonomy): Eukaryota > Metazoa > Arthropoda > Arachnida > Araneae > Uloboridae > Uloborus > Uloborus diversus. The sequence goes on from NC_072740.1 coordinate 136,841,393, forward strand.
TCCAGGGTTGCCAACTGCTCCGCAAAGTTCTTTTGCTCCGCATTTCCCGGCGAAGGCTTTCAAGCTTAAATTTTGCTATTTTATCATAAAAAACATGAAAAAATGGGATATTAAACATGCTTATACTCAGAGATTGAAATAGTGATTAAAGCCGTTTGATTAATTTAAGAATATATTTTTTTATACTAGTGCTTAAAATGATTATTTAAGCTCCAAAACAATTTTAGATAAGTGGTTTTAGTTATTTTTATTCATTTTTATACAAAATTCCGAACTGCTCTGCAAAATTTTGAATTACTCCTCAAAATTAGCGCAGATGCTCCTCAAATTGTTTCTCCAAAGTTGGCAACCCTGTATTAACTCTTTTTTTTTTTTTTTATATCTTTTGCGCATGCGCTGTGATCTTCTTAACAACTCATATCCTCTTTCATGTTCAATATTTTCTTTTCAACTTTTCGTTTTTTTTTCAATCACATATTAAACTTGTTCCTTAAAGTTTCATCGTGTAAAGGGAAACCTTTATATGAAAAATAATTGAATTTTTCAGGAAAAAATAATGTTATTATCTTGATTTATATTGTGTTATGAAAATGCACACGTAAGCTAACCCTAGAAGTGACCACAGGATAACCTCCTTGCTTTTGCCTAACTTCTAATTTCGTATAAGTAAAAAAGAAAAAAGAAAAATAAATAGAAGTTTGAGTTAGCTTTTGATTTGATTTTTGATCGATTGAGTCTTTGAGTTGATTATATTTATATGATTGTGTTTTATATCACAGAAATTCTTAATTTAAGGGACGATAAAATCCTCGCATGCTTTATATTTTTTGCTTTAATTGAAGAGCAATTTTAAAATTGAAATTTTAAATGTAAAAACCTACATTTTTTTCTAAAAATAAACGGTAAATGTAGTTGTATTATGCCTCCTAGAAGAAATCTTTCGGGTCGGATTGAAACGCAAAGAGTTACTCGGGACAAGTTTTCTATGTATTAAAATGGAAAAAAAAAAAAAAAAAAAATCTAGCTGCCATTTTTAGTAAATTAAATATATATGAGGCATGAGAAACATTTTATTTTGGAGTAATACGCACACAGGAAATCACAATGTAATAAAATACATTTAAAAATCAGCAATATTGTGGAAACATTTTTCCTATGCCATCACGTCACTCGTGGTTTATGATCGCGGTGAATTGGGAAGGAATAGGTTAAATGTGATGCTAACTTTTAGTCGTCAAATTTGAAGCCAAGGTTTGAAAATCGGAGCATCCAAATAAAATATTTGGTTGCAAAATAAGACTAACGACTGCTTATTTCAAACCCTGCTTAATGATTGCGATTGTAAAAGCAAATAGTCAATAAAATTTATTACTTCATTCGTTTGCATTAAGTCGGTTTAAATGTTCATTCATCTACTGTTTTTATGTAGAGCTTATTTTTATGTCCTGCGATTATGCAGGATTTTGCTCTTGCATCAGAAGGTAGTATGACATAAATTGGCTTAAATGTTTAAAAAAAAAATTAACATTATTTTAATCAAGTTCTGTTTCTTAGATTTAAAAAAAAATACGTTCAAGAAGTGCGTTGTTTCAAACGATGTTTCATTAAATCTTAATCGTCTGATTTTTTTTCTATGTGTTAACAAAATTTTTTTAATTATTTTTCTCTAAATCAGAGAATGTATCGTACAAGCGGAGTCGTAAAAACCGCGTTGCATGTAAGTTATAAAAAGTACAATATTTCTGACATTATTTTCCTAATAAAAACGTTTTGTTACCTTTTTATTGGCAGCAAACAATTTAATGCTGATATTAAAGCGAAACAATCGCTCGTTTATTTATTTTATATTGCTCTACAATAAGCGTTTACGACTCATGGCGTTTTAACTGTAATTATCTGATTTTTAAATAAGCTCTTTCAACTTTCATGGGCATTGTAATTTTCTAAATTTGCATTGATTAAGAGTCATGTTTAATAATAGTAAGCACTCAATGAATGTAAAGGCAGCACTAAGGATGAGTTGTATTTTTTCCCCTTCCTAGGGGTCAGAAGAAGAATGTTAGTAGAACATATTTTATTCAGTGCGTTTTTTGTTGCTCCAGTTTCGACGGAAAAAATCATTAAGATTGTGGTTTCTTATGCTTTTTGTTCCTCTCAACGAAAACTTAACAGTTTTGATTTGTAGCCATTTTGCATTGGGTGTGTGATGCAAATTCAAAGTGCCTAACATATATAGTTTTAATCAGAGATTTTTTTTACTACCTACAAGCGTATTTCAATCATTTAAAATCAAAAAGACGTCTAAAAAAATAATAAAAATCTAGTATAATTTAACGCTTTATATTAAAATAAAAATTTAGCATCGAGGAAAATTGAGTTAAAAGAAAAAAAAAAAGCAGTTGGAAATTTTGAAACATTCAGTTTAAATATATATATTTAAAAGGAAATAGTCTAATTGTTAAAATAGTTCACATCTTTTCTATCCCTGCCGTCTTCCATATCATCCTTAACAGATAAATTTTGTTATGAAATTATTCACTGTTGTGGTTTTCACTGTTTTTATTTTTTTTCACTCCTCTAAACTGAACTTCACTCCTCTGAAAAATGTCAAGGAATATTTTCGAAAAAAAAAAAAAAAAAAAAAAAAAAATCCTAGCTGTATCTTTGGTTTTCATTGTAATTTGATGTCTTCAAAACTCATGTAATATTATATTGGGTTTTAATTTATTGCTTGATTTCTTTCAGACTCCTTCGTGAACAGCCAAGAATGGACGCTGAGCCGTTCAGTTCCTGACTTAAGGCTGGTATGTACATTAAGTACTTTCAATAATGTTGATTTTCGAGTGCATCTTCTTATTTTTGTGCTTGAGTAGAAATTCCGGTATAAGTTCAGTGCGTCCTCCATGCTAAATCGAATGCCACTAGATCAATGTTTCTCAAAACAACTATAAAAATTAGGCACTATAATAAAAAAAATGAATGAAACAGAAATTATTAATGGTTAATCGCATGTACTAAATTATATTTTAAACAGAAACAAAAGATCGTTTTAGCATCCACTAGCTGAACTTAATTGAGCTCAAACTCAATTTTGTGATATGATTTATTTTTAGTCATGTATAAAAATTTCTATTTCAACAAATAGACTGTGGTGAACACCATTAATTTATTATGATTTATATTTCAATGTTGAGTATTTACTACACCAGGCTCGTTGGCTTCTAAAATGTTGAAATTGTATCATTACCGCGTGATAGCCATGGACCTTTTAGTGCTGCACTTAGCAACAAAGCATTGATTTGTAATTAATAACTATTAGTTTTTGTTAGTATTCAATTATAAAAAGATGGCGTTAAATAAAAAAAGATCACTTTTTTTTTACGGGCGTTTAGGTAATATCAATCCTCTTGTTATTGTAATCCATAGAAATGGCCGAAAAGTTTGAAGACCATATCCAGTTGAATTTAAAATACTTTTATATCGCTAACGCTGCTCTAAATTTGGTTCACTTTTTTTTTATTGAAGCCAATTTAATGACTTCACAACTGCATTGAAACAGTTCAACTTCACAACTATATATCTTAGTTGAAGAATGTGGAACTGTAAGCATCGAAATTATTATTTAGAATTTAAATTGTCTCATGCCCGGTGGGTGCTCTGAATTTTGAAGGTAACCGTCAGGTGTGGATACAACAGAGGGGCGATGGGGTGACCGCCCCTCCCTTGTGGGACTTTTTCAATATCAATGGTAACTGTTCAAAAAAAAAAAAAAAAAGAAACGCAATTTTAGGCGATCTTTGAAAATGTTAAAGTTAGGGGAAGGCAGGTTTGGGACTCTCTCCGGGAAATGTTTTGAAATGAAATATTTGAAGACCAGGATATGTAGTATAGGACCAGTAATAAAATTCAAAATCTTTGGAAAATTTCTGCATCTTCTCTTGGTAACCGTACTCAAGAGACTATAATATCGAGGCTATTTAGTGGACCCTTAAAGTGTCTTAAGATTTTGTCTGGGTCAAAAGACATATAAGTCTGATAATGCAACACCTCGGAAATAACTCCTGACCATCTTTTCTCCTGCCTGGGGACTCGAGGAAGATTTGAGACAGTTTTGAATTTCTTGTTTTGGATTTTTCGAACGTCCTCGAACTCATAGAACATATGTAGCCAACTGGCTGGCCTTGTTAGGATAAGTAACAACTACAGAATTTAAATTTGTTGACGATAAAAATAACTCTAAAAAATATAAATCTATAAATGTTGAAATCAAGTTTGAAGAACTTGAATCTTCTGATGTCGAAGCAATAAAAGAGAAGCCGAAATTTCTTCAGAACTGAAATAGAAATTTAATTTGACGCTGATTATTTCTGCTTAATTAATTAATCCCTAAGAGGTCATTAAATTACGCATAGATTTTCTTTTGAGCTTAAACTATTCCATGAAAATATTTTATCCACCAACAATAGTTTGTTGATATTTTATCATCAAAATAAAACCTAACAATCGTAACTCAACGTATTTTAATAAAATCACTTAACGACCAGCAGATTTAAAGAATAATTAAAAGGAAAACCGTAAAATTCGTTGAAGTTTACTTAGTAAGAATAAGGCAACTTACAATAATACAAACGTTTGTTTCAACAAGAGAAAAATCTGTGTCAATACTATCAAAGAAGGCAAATAAAGAGATCAGTTTTAAAGCAATATTGTTCAAATTCGATAATAAGTGGAGGGGAAAAAAAGCGAATAAATACGTAAATAAGTTGCAAGGTTTTGCGTGGGGAAAATGTTGGTTAAAATTTGAAACAGAAGGCGTAGAATTATTCTTTGAAATTATGATTGAATAGGAGAATTGTCGCCCAGATCCTAAATTATATCAGTACACTAGTGCTGACATCAGCCTTTTCTTGATACCAGAGGTGAAAACAAAGAGAGCTGCTAAAGTTAAGAAATAAAATGCAGAAAAGAAGATAAATATTTTTAAATTAATTTGAATTTTGACATTTTGAATTCAAATTATGTTTTTCGCAATCACGAGTGTGTGTATCTAGGCGTGTGTGTTTGTGTGTGCGCAGGCATGAGTGTGTGGGTCGTTGTGTGTATGTGTGTGGAGGGAGGTATGTGTATGTGTGTATGTAGGCATGCGTGTTTGTGTCTGTGTGCAGACATGAGTGTGTGGGTAGTTGTGTGTATGTGTAGGTGTGTGTATGTGTGTAGGTGTATGTATGTGTGTAGGTGTATGTATGTGTGTCTGTTGTAGGTGCGTATAATGTATGCGTGTAAGTGTAGGATATTGACTCAATCCTTGGAGACGGTTTTCGGTAGAGGAGCAGCGTCGGGAGGGGCCGGCCGACGGTGGTGTTGCAGTGGGAGGGGGGGGGGGGGAAATCAAAAGACATCAAAACAGTCAAATGAGAACAATAAGCAATCGTGATTGCTCCAAAAACAAAAGAGAATTTGAAAAGGGTATAGTCAAAGAGTTAGATGTTAAAACTAAATTGATAAATCAAGTTATAGGCAAAAGTAAGAAAATTGCAACAGAAGATTTTAGAATTTGTAGCACTGATAAATGGGCTCTATTGCATCTCTGAAATAGTTACTTGCAAACATTTTTTTTACAATTTGCTTTTTTTTTTTTGATTTTTCCTTCTGTTCATATTAAAGTAGTTCAGGCTGCAATAGAACCTAGTATGAAGCTTAGGGAAAAAAGAGAGAACAATAAATGTGAAGATAAATTGAACTGCTCAGGGACTAAAATTTACACTATTTGGATGGTATTAGTTCTATTTATGGGGGGGGGGGGGGGACTTTTTTGAGAAAGTTGTAGCCTTTTTTTTCCGTTTTACACTCATTAACAAAAAAGATGTCGAACTTTTTACAACTGTATCATTTTCAACTACACAATTTATTCAATACGTCATTTATCTAATCATATGAATGCAGCTCTTTTGCTACTTTTTAAATTTCTCGGGCTACTTTTTTGACAGTTTTAAGCTACTATTGCATTTTGTTGCATTTTTCCTGTGGCAACCCTGAGAATAAAAATAAATAAATAAATAAATAAGATAAAATAAAAGAAATAAGGAATTAAAAAAAAAAGTGAATTTTTTTTTTTTTTTGCATGAAATTTGGAGGTTCAATTATGGCAAAAATAAATAAATCTTCGAAGGAAAGTGAAATTAAAAAAAAAAGAGAACCTTTTCGTTGCAATTTGCTGTGCTGACCAATGAAATTTTAAGTTTTATAACCTAGTATAAGAAATTTAAGGGGAAACTCTAGCATATCCGAAAATAATCATTAAAAAATATGTTTTAGTTTGGTAGAAATAAAGATTTTATTTTTTTGTCAATCACTACATTTCATTTTTTTAAAATTTTGACTAGTTGAACTACATTATGAAATTCGATTTATGAGACACACAGGGATGTGCCAGCTGTGCCAATTGCGCCAAACTGCGCCAATCACCGATCCTGCGCCAAACTGCTCCAAAAGACCGCCAAATGGACTTTTCTGCGCCAAAATCGGACAAACTTGTGTCAAAACTGCAATTTTGCATTTAATGTTGCAGTTCCTTTAGCATATCTGACAGTTTTGGTAAAATATCATCAAGTTTATGCATTTGGAGCTTGTTTTTACAATTTTTTGGCTTAGTCCCGATTTTGTGCGCATTTCAAAATCCAATTGCATCAGCTTTTTCGTTTTAATTTTTATGTGATTATGTTCCTTTGACTAGAAAAAGTTTGCACTGATCATTATTTTCAACCTTTGTTATCTTTTGTTTTCAGTATATGAGGACTTGTAAATTCGTCTTCTTGCCACGCCCACTCGAAAATGTCAATCCAGTTGCATCCAAATTGATCTAAGCGAATGCCATCTATAAAAATTAATATTGTTCGCCAGTTTTGAATCTTCGGTTTCTTAAGATTTTAGGACAGAAAATTGATCTCTAGTTTTGGTTGGAGGCACATAAATTTGGGAATTCTAATGCTCTGGTAATGAGTATGCAGACATTTCAAGTTTCTCAGATTCAGGCATTTTTTCCATGTTCTTAGTCTGTCTTAAAATTGTTATTTATTTATTTATTTATTTATTTTTTCTTTTTTCATTTTACACTTTTTTTTCACGTGTGTTTAAAAATTCTTTTTCTGTGACATCATTTCTCAAAATCATTTTTTTTTTCATTGTAATTTCATTATTAATTTTGTGATTAAATATCAAACAATTAAAACAAAAGGTTTTAATGTTGCTTTTGCTTGATCTTTAGATTTGTTAATCACGTAGTCCAGCATACAACATATAAGCCAAGAAAAAGTAATAATAATTTTAATAATGAGGTCAAAGTGAATAACTTAAACATACCAAAAAAAAAAAAAAGAAAAAAAATTATCTGATAGCTCTTTAAAATTCACTTGTAACTTGTTGAGGTAAAGTTTTTTAAATTCAACCATTCTTTTGTGCTTTTGTTAAAAGCTTTTTTGAATATGTTACATAAAAGCAAACAAATTTTAAAAATAGGTATCAAAGCACTCTAACTTAAATGTGCACTAAAGCAGTGATGTATTAAGCAAAGTAAATGTGTGCACTAAATTTTAATCGAAAGAAGTATAAGAAAAAAGTAGAGCAAGACAGGACTAGTCTTTTTGTGAATAATATTAGACAAAAAAAAAAAAAAAGAATTAAGAGAGCTTTAACTTGTAGTTGTAGCTATGGTGTTTTTGCATGCTTAATCTCCTTTTTTATTATTTTATCATGTCACACATGTTTCTGTGTGTGAAATATGCATAGTTGCTCTAAATTGATGCAAAATTTACATTTTTGCTGCTGCAAGCTGCTCCAAATTTGCAATTTTACTGCTCCAGACTGCTCCAAATTTACAATTTTACTGCTCCAGACTGCTCCAAATTCACCGTTTTGCTTTTCCAAATTCACCATTTTCCTGTTCCCAAGATTGCTCCAAAAGCGAGTTTTGGTCGGCACATCCCTGTATCAAAACATACTTTTTGCCGCTCCAATTGCACTATTTTCGTGCTCCAAGTTTCTGCAAAACACTTTTCGGTGAGCCAAACTGCTCCTAGTTCTTCATTTTCCTGAGCCAAGCTGCTCCAAAGTCACTATTTTCCTGCACCTGAGATTGCTCCAAAAGTAGGTTTCAGCTGGCACATCCCTGGACACAATCGAGTTTTTTTTTCTTTTTTGCAATAACTGTTTACTGAGGCAAAAGTACATGAAAGTGACATAGTCCTTATCGTATTTTGCCAGTACTCAGGAAATAGCTGGCCATCCATTTCAATTAACGTTTATTAAAAATATACTTTCCTGACTGAATTAACTTTATATGTATTAATTTCCATAGTCTTCATTTTCCCTTAATATTTGACAATTAAACTGAAGAGTGGGCTTGAAGAGAGATACTTTAAACTTCCTAAAATGTTTTTTCGATTACAGTCCTTCGATTTAAAGCTCTATTGTCGCAAAAAAAAAAACAAAAAAAAAAAAAAAACATGTTTGTCAATCATTAAAAAAATAGTTACAATATTGTGTTATATTTATGACCATTTTCGTAACAGAAGTTCTTCTCCCTATGTGATGCAAGTACTCTGTGGGGTGGATCAAGGTACTCGAGACTTAAAACACCTTTCTCTACTTAGCTTTGAGCTTAACAATAAAATTTAAAATAAAAAAAATCTTCGATGGTGATAAATATGTAATAATGGTAAAAGAAATCTAAACGTTTTAATTTTTTACCGTAGAACATTTTAAGGTATCTTTTACTCGGGGATACCTTGATTTACTTTATAAAGTTCTGTTTAAAAACAAATGTAACACAAGATTAGGTGCAGAACATTTGAAAAACTTCGATAAGGATAAATATGTCATTAATCTTATGATAAAAAATTTAACTTTATAATTTGTTTTTTCATTAGGTGAAAAATGAAAGCTGAAAATGTGGACCAAACGTGCGCTATCTCTCCTTATTTGATTTTTAAATGTCACTTTTAGACGTTCTTAAATCTGAAAAATTAAAAACGAACTGCGAGACAAGTACTTGATTGCGCTTTTATCCCTTTTGCCTTTGCATCTAATTATTAACAGCTCCAAAAGTAACTTCTTTGGATTTTCTTTCATAATTAGTGCCCTTTTCGGTCTTGACAAGGCATTTTACTTCCCTAATGAAGCCCGCTTACTCATTAAATCCAAGCTTCTCGAAGATGGATCATTTTTCGGAATAACATTTAAAACGTTAGAATTTATTTTCATTCTGCATTTAAGTAATCAGAGGAGAACACTGATGCATATCGTTAAAAATAAGTAATTTTGCGCGTAATAAAGTAAAAGGGAAAGATGCATGACTTGGCTCAAATAAAAGGTATTAAGATTTTGAGACTAGTTTCTAAAGCAATCGCTCCCTTCGTCAGAGACAAGCGAAGAAAGAAAAATCTATTGTGTCTGAAAAAAAGGTTTCATACTATTAAGATGGCTCCGAAACCAAGGCGGATTTAGTATTTGGTGAACCAGCAGGAAGAGTTGGAGAGATATTGGGAATAGAAAATTACATTAGAAATAAAGGGGGGAGGGAGCAAAAGATTCATTGCAGATTGTGTCTTAGCTCTTGTGTGCGGGAAAGTCATAAAAGAAGTTCAATTCGCAGATAGTGGAAGGTGGACAAATAATTTTACCACCACGGAAATATTTAAAGAAGTGTAACGGAAAAATTACACTCCATGTAACAAATTTCCAAAAAGTTTTGCTTATGATTTGTCAATGTTCTTTTCTGTTTAATTGAGTAACAATTATTTAGAAACGGGTAGTAATGCTACTGAAGTTTCCTTTTTGTGGCTATTTACCGTGGAATGCAGCAGTTTTTACGAACTGTCAACTTTTGCGTTTTTTAATTCCTTTGTTACTATTATGCTCAATACTTTTTTTTAAACATAATATAACCGTCGATAACGCCAGTGCCGACACGGACGTAAGTGGTCAATTACTCGCGAAATCTCCTTTTTTAACTACTGTTGAAAATAATTTGAAAAATAGTTATTGTTAATCCTGACAGTTTTATGAACTCGTAGAAAAGTTTTAATATTCTTCCTTGTGATTTTTCTTGTGAAACTAGACAGAACGTGTAGAAACTTCTACTAAATGGTCAATTACTGGCGAATCAACCTAGTTACCCAGAAACAAAAATCGTGTTACATAGTATTAATAAAGTCTTCAGCAGCTAAAGACATGGTTGGGGTATTTGATCACAAACTTAAAATCTTCCGAGGTTAAACTTATTTGTCAATCCTTCCCTATTTGGAATTCGACTTGTTAAAAAAGTTTTACGTGCACAAGTAATTGGAATCTAAAAGGGATCTTTTGCAATCCTTCATGTTTCTCACGTTTTTCTATCTATTGTATTTGATTCGTATCTTCCACTGTCTCTCTTGTCAATCCTGGTTTGGTAAATGTTAATCCTGATTGGTTTTGGAGCCCGTCCTGATTGCATATATGTATTTTTTTTTCCTGATTATAGGTTTCCTTTGACACTGATGAAGGGGGCGTGAGCTTAATAACGGGTTGCCGTGCAAGATTCAATTTATCATGTAAAATGGAAAATAACGGAATTGGCGCTTATAAAAAGTATTAAAAACGGCAACCCGTTATTGGGCTCACGCCCCCTTCATCAGTGTCAAAGGAAACCTATAATCAGAAAAAAATACATATATACAATCAGGACGGGCTCCAAAACCAATCAGGATTAACATTTACCAAACCAGGATTGACAAGAGAGACATTGGAAGATACGAATCAAATACAATGGACAGAAAAACGGGAGAAACATGAAGGATTGCAAAAGACCCCTTTTAGATTCCAATTACTTGTGCACGTAAAATTTTTTTAACAAGTCAAGTTCCAAATAGGGAAGGATGGACAAATAAGTTTAACCTCGGAAGATTTTAAGTTTGTGATCTAATACCCCAACCATGTCTTTAGCTGCTGTAGTATTCATCTAGTACTAAAGCAATCAGTACCTAATAAATTCCAATGCTTCTTGTGCTTAATATCAAATTATGTTAATAATTTCTGTGTGCTTATATTTAATGGCATTTAATCTATTTTACGCAAAAATTTCGAAAATTAAACAAAATTAATGCAATTAAAAAAGAAAGGAAAGAAAAATGCTTCGAAAGTGTGCTATAAAAAGTTTTGAACCCTTTTAATAAACAGCGTGCAAAAACATGCAAAACCTCGTTTTTCGCAACATTTTGTTCTAATTCCAAAAATTATCAAAATATGGTGCAGAGTTAATATACTTATTGAAAGTTTGAAACGATAAAGAAAATTGGTGAATACATACCAAATGTAATTTTTATACGCACTCTAGGTCGCCTAACTTATGTTTTGGGAAATAATATCCATTAAAAATAATTCCAACACAAAATTTTTTAAAAATTTGAGCTCAAGGAAATATTCGAGTTCAAATTTTAAGTCACCATGCAGAAGATGAGATTGGAACCTATCGCCCTTTCGACTGACTGTCGAAGCAAAGAAACAAAATATTAAAATTTTTCATTGTTATTGAAACATTAATGCAGAAATTATGCTATGATAAAAAAAGCACCGCAAAAGCTCATACGTAAAACCTCTAAAGTTAACCACCTGCCTAAGCTGACCGCTTTTTTCAGGTACAAAATTAGTCCTATATCATATAAATCAACCTCTATAAGTTGACCACCTGTCTAAGTTGATCATTAAAGTAGTGCACCGCAAGTGGTCAACTTACACGGGCTTCACTGTACGATTTGAAAAAAAAAAAAAAAAAAAAAAACACACTCTATACACACATATAGTTTTAAACTCTTGTTAGCTACTATGTCCCCCCCCCCCCAAAGGTGTAATTGATTACGAGCATAAAGTGGTGTAAGCCACAAAACGCTGCATTTCATATCTCGGTGAATATTGACCTTACTAATGTCAAACTCTTTGTGTTTGAACTGTTTTTATGATTTTGATTCCCTTGAATGCAATGTAGGGGATTTGGGGATCATATAAAAAGTTAATTTTCATATTGTTTCACTAATTCTTTTTCGCTCAACAAACTTTTCATACGTTCACTCTGCATCTTATTTTGATCATTTTTGGAATTAGAAGTATGCATCTTGGAATAACGGTTGCGAAAATAGAGGTCTTGCAGGTTTAACGGGGATACGCTGCATATTTACATATTTTTTTTTTTTTTGTTTATCCGTAGAAACACCTACTTTGAAAAATTGAATTCTAAAACTTTTTTATTCTGCTTCCAGTTACTTAAAGTATCTGGGTATTGTCAATGATTCATATCTTTAAAATCTCTCGAAGAATAAGAGACCGATTATTTTTGTTTTTTATACAAAGGGTATAAGAAATAAATACATACCTTTGTGCGGGGAAGTAAATGGCAATCAACAACGTTTTGACGCACGAAATTAAAAAATTACTGCAGACACTTGTTTCGAGGTTTCAGAGAACCCCTTTATTTTGTGTGTGGATGTTTTAGGAATTTCAGAAATCGGTCTTAATCTTAGAAATTTGTTTTTTTGGCTCATTTTTCTTCTATTTACCGTAACTTAAATTACGGTTATGAATTGGGCAGGTTTAATGGGTGGTGGTATGTTCCATTTGGGCTCTTCTAACACCCCCTTTCGTTTGGCAGATTAGGTCAAATTCACCCTGTGTATAATTCAGTTAAGTAAGGGGAGGTGGGGCACATTGGTCCGCCTTTTCACTAATTTTTATTTCATCAAAAAATTTAACGAGAAGTTCGATTTTCTACAATAAGTTCCACAAAACACTTCTCAATACCACAGTTTTTTTTTGGAAACGTTGAATTGATAAACTTTTTTTACATTAATTTTTCACAGAAACTCGTAAAGTAGATCGACGTGCCCCACGGGTGGGGTACGTTGGACCGCATAACTACATTTTTTATAATTTTAGTGATAAATACTAGCAAACTTAGTAACTAACTTATTCTCTTTTGTGTGTAGAGTGAAAAATATGAAGTTTAAAGATCAATATAACATATTAAATTTATTTTAATTGATAAATCATCTTTATTTAAAAACAGCAATAAGCATTCACCATTACTGCACAATTATTTTTTAAAAATCAAAAGAAAAATCAATTATTGAATATCATGAGACAATTATTGCAGATTAAAGTTCATTAAAGATGCGTTAAATGATATCTGGAAATATGGACGTGCTACTTTTGAGCTTTAAGCACTTTCATTGGACTGGGTTTTGGAAGGATAAGTCATATGTTATTTTTATGCAAAGTTACATCAATATTTGCTAGGGGGTAAAAAGCTCTTTTTCTTTATTGCATTGCTTGTGGAACAACTCCCCCCCCCCCCGCAAAAAAGCCTGTTATACTAATACATTTCAAAGAAAAAGTCCAAAAAAAAAAAAAAAAAATTGACAGCGTTAAGTTAGCATATCTTTGTGTTTTAAAATCAAAATTAGATAATCTTAAAATAAAAATATATTTTTGTATTCCTTTAATCAATTATTTGTTTTATTTTGTTTCTATGAAGAATGCTTGTTTAGCAAAAATATTTTGTTAAAAACAGGAACTTTATTATAGCATGTATTGCATACTTTAAATTTTAGAAAACAATTGTCTGCAAAAATTTTAAGTATATTTGAAAATATCAATAGTAAAAAAGTGCAGATATAAAATAAATCTTTTGGTAAAATTAATTTAGTAAAATTTTTGTTAAATAATTATAAAATATATCTTTGCTTCCCCCCCCCCTAAGTTTTATCATCATTGTTTCAAAACATGTGTAACATGAAATGAAATGAATGTATAATATACAAACACTTAGAATATTGTTATAATTATTGAGATTTAAGAGAAAAAATAAATTTTTTAATTATGTGGGTTAGGTTGGTGCGGTCCAATAAGCCCCACAAAGAGTGAACCAACCTTTTTTGTCTGAAGAAGTGATGTCATATTTTTTTTCTTTTTGAAAAAAAAATGAAAAAATTGTCAATTATTGTGAACTAAAAGAACTTACTTTCAGAAAAGAGTTCAATTTTTTCCCCTCAATCTTGATAAAACCCATTAAAAAAAAATAAAGTTACAGTTTCATGAAAATTACTGAGGACTACTGAAATAACACTTTCTGGGATAAAATTTGTTCAATATAACTGTAACATGTGATTTCATTTTAGGATTTGTAGGACCATAGGTGCTATTTTTTGGTCATAAAATAAAATAAAAAATATTAATAATATTAAAATAATCGAGAGCGGTCCAGCGTGCCCCACGGTCCAACGTACCCCACTTCCCCCTACTTAAATATTTAGAATGATATCAGTATCTAATGAGTTGTATCATTAATGATTCTCAGATACGTGACGAATCATAAAGAATAGTTATAAAATAGTCGTTTCTAATCACAAATTACAGCGTAACAAACTTGAATGATTGCGAGTAAGTGTTGCCAATTTGCAAATCATCCCTTACGATTCGTTGTTTATTCGAAAATCCTTGAAATAAGGCTCTTTAGGTCGATGTTAACTTTTTCAGTTTTAATTATTTTCTTCTGGATTTGTTTTATAATTTGCCACATTTAGTTAGCTATGACATTTTGAAAGTTATAAATTGCTATTTTTCGCTTATGCGCAGTGAAAATTTTATTGCTTTGAGCGGTCCATATTTCATCAAACTTTCAATATTTTCATTTTAAACTTCAGAATAATGTTTTTCTTATATACTGTCAAGTTTTCTAAAAGTTTGGTAAGGTTTGACCGAAAACTCTGCGTATCATGAGCTTAAAAAATTCGAAAATTTATATTTTTGAATGATATGAATAATGATGATATGAATATGTGACATTTTCACGAGAATCCATAAAATCATTGTACATATTTTGTAAACTAACTTCTGAAATTTACATTTTATTCTCAGCTATTTTCGATGAAGGATGATCAAAAATCTTTTTCCGATCTTTCAACTTCTTATTAGTTCCCTGCATGCATGCGTGATTTAGTTTTTACTGGAAATTGTCAAATGATGCACACCTTTTATATGACAAAAGTTGCAGAACAATTCATCTAGTACTTCTCAAGAAATTCGTAAAAAATATACTTTTGAAAGTGTCCGTATACTTTAGGGTATATAGTCTTGCTGTTCATTTTAAATTCTAATATCGAAAATAAGCATAGAAAAATGGTACACATGGCACACGTTGTGGGAGAAAAGCTAAACCCCTTACAATTATCCTCGTTGGAGTTTTAATTACCCTATATTCAGGGAAAAGACCCATATTCATCATATTGCTAGGCGCAAGTTCGAAAGGGTAAACATTGGGAAAATACGTAATGGGGTCTCATGTTAGTTAAAGTATTTTTGCAAAGTTTTTATAATGGGGGAGAAAAGGGCCAAATATTTTAATCACATTTTATCTACTTAATATTATGTAGAAGACATATTATGTACTTATATAACTGAGTAAATTTTAGTCTAATGAACTATTAATACGTAAAATTTCATTTTTGGATTTCATTCTTTTCTAGGGCATTGTAGGGAGTCTTTCTAGTGGAAAATCTGCTTTAGTTCATAGGTATCTTACGGGCTCATACATGCAAGATGAATCCCCGGAAGGTAAGTTTCGAAGTGTATTCAATTCATGATTGTTTTTTGATTGTACATAGTGACCATAACTAAACGACCCCACTTTAAAGTTATTTAGCGACGAAATTATTGCTCAGAAATTAGGGAAATTTTGTGTAGAACATAATGAAGTGATGGAAATTTGTTTGGGCAAATAAAAAAAAAATGTTGAAAATTTCTCCACCAGTTGGCCATTTCCAGTGAATTACATATTTACTGTACATTTACGATAGTTAAAAAAATACTGCAGCAAAACATGTTCATCTTGACGGCCATCATTTTCAACTACCTTCTGAAACCGTTAAGCATGTTCTACAGGTGACCGCAATCTGCTCAGGGAAATGTTACGAAAATGTCGTGAAATGGTGTCTTTAAGAAAATTAGGTAAAGTTCTATGATTTATCAAGGTCAACGAAATTTTTCAAATACCTCAAAAGCCAAAAGTTACATGGATTGAGGTTTGGGGATCGGAAAGGCCACTGATCACGAGAGTGGCTGCCGATGACACGTTCTTTTCCGAAGAGGTTTTTAGGACCTTTGCAGGTGATGAAAAAGATGGTGAAATCTAAATAACGAACCAGCCGTACCATCCTTTTCTCGAAGCTAACACAGAGCACTTTTCACACCCCTGTAATTGCATTGCGGGTAAAGCTATTAGCCTGATTTTTCAGTGAGTAAGAGGGCATGCGATAGCGTGCAATATCTGCAAATTTGTTCCATTTATACCATGGTTGGTCATTTTTCCGCCTTTTTGCCGCGACAGTGGAAAAAACCGTGGCCAAAAAAAAAAAAAAAAAAAAAAAAAACCAAGTTGGAAAACAAATGACAAAAACCCAATTACAAAGACAGTTGCATAAAGTTATCTTAATTATTGGAATAGCAGTGATGTAAATAATGTATAACACTCTGAATAAAGATCTTACCTATCAATTTCATTATTTATTAGACTAATTTTTAAATTTAAAAGAAATGCATTATAATTGTAATAGCAATGATTTTAAATCTCTATGACATGTTGCAACATATAAACTATTTTTATAAGTCTGATTATTTTAATACTTAAAAAGAACTATGTCTTTGAAATTAGTAAATTTATTAAAAATTGAAAGTGTTTAGGCTTTTTTTTTCCATTTAAGATCCATTTAGATTTTTGAGCTGTGTAACTTTGTCAGCAAGTAGTTGAAAAACATTAGGACTTTCATTTTTTGTTTTTATGTTTAAAACTTTTAAAAACAAACATTTTAAAAATGTTTAAGTCTTAAAGAAAACTTAAATATTACATTTGTTTTAAACATGAAAACAAACAAAAAATTTTATCGAAGCATATTTAATGTTTTTTATCAATTTTCTGAAGAAAAATATTGTAAAAAAACTGTGTCTGTAAGCTGTCAGCACAAAATCTCTAATTGTCATTTTGACAAAAAACTATTATTGCCGGATTCTATCTAGTTTTGACAGAGTAGTTGAATAATATAGGAAAATATTAACATTTTTTCTCTCTGAAGAAAAAATGCAATTTCTCGTTTACTGAGAAAATGGATAGATTAGATGTTATAATGTTGTCATGCTATTGCCAAGTCACTATATATATATATATATATTAGATATAAAGATCTCTAATATTGTTACAGTCCTTATAAATGTTGCAAGGTAATAGGAAACAATTTAAGACAAAATTGTTTAATAGTTGCTTCCAACGATACTAGCTAAGCAACTGACTTGGTTGAACATGAGATCACACAACTTTCTTACTGTGGAAGTGATACTTGCATTTTTGTAGATTTTGTATTTTTGATGGGATCTTTTTATTTTCTCAAGCAAATTCCGATTCCTTCATAATGTTCTTCACAAATTTCGTCAAGTACAGAGAAATCGTTTTGTCAAAACACTTGCTTAAAAGTAGGATCGTTCAATTATGACCACACTGTAACTAGTTGTCAAAATTGCTCCTTGTCCGTTGCAGAAAAAGTTTGATTCTGCAAATATACTGTTCTTTTCCTTTTTTGTTTTCATTAAAATAAAATTCGATTTTGACTTCTAATTTTAATCTTATTTTTATAATTTGAATGCTTGTTGAAATAAAAGCTTGCTTGATTATATAATGGTGTTTATTCGTAAGCAATAATATACCAAGAGTATAAATTATGAACCAATCTTGGTGCGTTTTATTGTTTTCTATGTTTTTAAAAGTGTAAACATTTGACCAAAGCATTTCTGAAATACTGCAATTCAACATTTTCTTTAAAAGTCTACAATTCCTCTTTTTATTAGTTAATTTAGGGTGTATTTATCAAATGAAAAAGGAAATCAAAAAATCAATTTTTTGTCTAATTTACTCGCATTTATTTCGTTATTGAAAATGATTTTAAAGGATTTATACCGGAAAATATTGAACATTTTTTTCGAAAATTGTATCTATTCCCCCCTTTTTTTCCTTCTAAAAGTTGTTTTCGATGACTTATTCTGCTCTCCTAAGGAAGAAAAACGTTTCTCAAGAGGTTAAATTTTTGTTCTGAGAATCTTTCTGATGATTTTTCATCATCTTTTAGGAAATACACTTTTCTGATCCTAGTAATCGATATTCCTATTATTTATTTTTGATAAACTAAATCTAATATATAACCATATTGTAAATTTGATGGACTATCCAGTGTGGGAAAAGAAATGCTTTAAGAAACATTTGAGGTACGCTCTTCTTACTAGAGAGCAGTATAGGTAATTACATCTAATTTTTTCTTCTTCTGATTTTAGGCGGACGATTCAAAAAAGAAGTTGTAATCGAAGGACAAAGCTACCTTTTGCTAATAAGGGATGAAGGCGGTCCGCCTGAAATTCAGGTTAGTTTTGGTTTTATTTATACATTGCTTTTCCTTTTAAAATTAATAACTTTAGAAGCCCTATTTATTATTGCAAGCTGTGCGAGCGTTTTTTGGTTTAACTTCGGAGTTTTGATGTGTTAGCTGCGAACGTATTAAAACTCCTTAGCACTATCCTTTCGGCCTCTCGCCACTACTTGGGACATGGATACTCGACAGTCAAATGAGAAAAAAAAAAAAGAAATAGAGATAAAAAAACTAATGAAGCTGTTCAGAAGTGAACGTTTCGTAACATGAATTAAACCAAATTAGTAAAAATAAACAATTGTAAAAAACATTAAATGGTTTGATACGCAGTATGGTATGCTAATCAAAATCTAAACTAGAAATGAATTAAAATAATGGTTTTGCTTCATTTTTGTGAATATGCCTGGAATTAACGAACAAAAGTTCAAAAGCAACTTCTGGGGGTAGTACACTGTTATAACTAGGGGTTCCAGACGAGTGAAAATATTCCCTCTAAGGTGAAAGCATAGTGTCTGAAGGTGCAATGCAGGCCAGAAAATAGAGCAGAAGAGCCGAAAAAGCATGCAATCGCAGAAAGACTCATTGCGCATGGGCTTTTTGCCTTAGACATACATTCAACCACCTCAATATGGCGGTCAAATAATGATTGCGTTTGTGTGTCTTTCACATTGAATGAAGTACACTATTGGATTAAAACACAACTTTTCTAGGATTAAATATCCCAAATTACAAGTAAGTACAGCTTTTGATCACTTAGTAGCTTTTAGGGCTTTCAAACATAGTTAAGTGTTTAAAAGTGCATTTATTGCTTTTCAGTTACCGTTACTGTCTTTTTAGTTTACCGTTACTATCGTGAAATTTCCATCATTCAAAACGCTACTAAAAATATCTGTCATTATTTTTTTTGAGTACTCGATAAGCAGCTTTTATTAATCATCAACAAAAAAAAAAAAAAAAAAAAGAAAGAAAAAGAAAGAAACACCTTCTATAACATTATCAATAATCAACAAGTGAGAACCTTAATAAAAATTATTCTTGTGCTTCGTAGATTATAACGGAAAGCTAGCGAAAAAAAAAAAAATCTCTCTCAGTCTAGCTCTTTTTTTTTTTTTCATTCAAGTGTTAGAATCATTTCCTGTTAGCGGTTAATGTCTCGATAGCGTTAGAAATTTCTTTTGGTTTTTTATTTAACTGTTGAAAAACTTTATGTGCTTTTTATTTTGTTACTCTTGATTAACGTTTATGAAACGATTTTGTTTTTCCGTAATTGTAATATCCCTGAATATTTTTGGCTCTTCATGTAAATAATTCATAAGTACAGCTATGCTTCATTTTCGGAATGCGTCATGTTTTAGAAAATGTATAATTTCTCACATTATTTAAATAATTACTCGTTTTTAAAGTATAACGTTTTGTTAATTTCGAAAAATTGCCGGGGGAGTGCTCCCAAACCTCTCCTTCCCCAATAATTGTAACATTACCAAAGATCGTCTAAATCTCTTGTTTTAAAACTAATGTCTTGTTTCCTGATTTTAACAACAACAGAACTGTTGCTCAGAATCCTATAATGAGTTTAGATTATAAATTCATGGAAATTGGACCAGAGTTCTGCTGAAGAAAATAAGTCACCAAAACGTTATTTTTCGGGCCATTTGGATTCGAAGTCTCAATCTTCGCGTTATTGACTCGACGCTCTAATCAACTGAGCCAGTGATTCTTCATTTCACGAGTTATGCATTGAAGCAATGCAAACTAAAGTATAACATAAATCGTATTTTATCCAAAACAACCAATATGTGAACTGTCTCTTTATTTCCGCCAAAAGCGGTGAAAAAATCTTTCAAGTTATGCCTTACTGACGAAGATTGATTAAGTATTGAGGTAGTGTGCCGGTGTTGTCACAAAATACACCTTTGAGATATAAAACATATGATAATTACAGTAGCCTGGTTAGCGAAACTCATTATTTTTATTTCATCCAGACTTTTTTTAGTAATCAAATGAGAATCTTAATTGATATTTTGCAGATTGGGAAACTTAATAAACAAAAGTGCACTCGGCGTAAAATCTGAGAGTTCAGCACTCCAAAATCAAAACATTTGTGATCTATAACGTGATCCCAGCGAACTGGTCTTTTTAAGAGTACTTTTATGAAATGTTTTTTTAAAATTCGATCGAATTCTTTCTTATAATACAAAAAAAAAAAAAAAAACTACCATTTGCAATGTAGGGGAAGCTGCTGTACTCACGGACGGTTGTACCACGGACGTTGGTGGGGAAATTCTGGGTATTGTTGAGAGAGTTCGGATGGGGGGTTTCAACACGTGTGTCAGCCCTCTCCAGTATTTCAGGAGTTTTTGACGCCATCAAACGAACAAGTAAGATTCTAGCATAAGTTTTCGGTTGCAGCAGGATCTAAGTTAAAAAAAAAAAAGAATCATGTACAATTTCTTTTTTTTAGTACGTCGTGGATTGTGTTATTCATAATCGTTGTAGGTACTGTCAGACATTTTAACGCGAAACCTTACTCGAATTTGCACATGCGTCAGGTTTCTTCTGACTTTATCAAAACAGGGGTGATAGCAAGAAGGAAGTAACGAGCAAGCAAATACCGAATGCATCGGGGGGGAAAAAAAGCGTGTTTCCTTAAACCATCACCCCTTTTTCAATTGGAACCGTTCGCAGCTGCTAGTCGCGGAGTTCGAGAACAAACAATATCATGCTGCCCTTTGTTTTCAAGGTGTTGTTTCTGATTTTTAATGTGAAACTGTGGTCCTGTCGATGTGAATGGCTTGCAAAATCAAAATGACCTACCTTTGTACCCAAGGACCCATAATTATGTGTACCCACGGACGGCAATTTTTAGTGTCTTGGGTCACACCTGAGTCTTTTTACAATGTGAAGTACCTCAAAACGGTGCCTTGTCATCAACGTCCGAAATTTACTTTCAACAATGATGATGATTTTGAAGTAGGGCTTGAAGACATAGTGTTGAAGTTACTCCCCACCTGTTATAGGATCTACAGACCGTCAATCCCAGCTGTTTTCATTTTTAATCGACATTTCTGGGTTTTTGTTGGAATTAATCTAAACTGAGTTTTTTTTTTTTTTTTGTAATGGGTTAATTTCGTTAAAGGTTTCAATTTTTGTATTAATTGAAATCATTATAAAGGTACATCGAGAGCAGTACTTTTCATTTATCTAGTTAATATTTTGTTTAGAAACATATTAGGCTCTCTTAAGAGTAATATGCTTTTTGAAGAGTTCACTGAGATTAAAAATGAAAGCTAATTAAAAAAGGTATAAGGTAAAAAAATATTAAGGATAATTAAAAGCCTTAGGTCTTCGGGTAATTTTCAAAGTTTGATTTCTGTTGGATTCTTTGTTTAGGTTTTTTTTTTTATTTTCAGTGGATGTTTGAAAAATTTCAATATAAAATGGCTAATGAAAATGTATTGAGTTCATCAGACCTATTTATTTATTTATTTTTTAATATGTCCATGGGTACAAAGACCCTTGTCCGCGGGTTGAACGGGGTGTAGTACCCACGGACCAAAAAGATGATTTTAAAGAAAATTTTTTTGCAGTTGAAAGCTGTGAAATTTTCATCTAACAAAAGTTGTCAAATTAGATGAGAACCTCGGTAAAATTCTGCCAGAGAATTTTACCAATCGATTATCCATTCATAGAGACCAGCAAAAATTGAAAAGTAAATTTTGTCCGTGGGTACAGCAGCTTCCCCTACAAAATTGGAATTCTTTAGATTGTAAACTTGTATTAGAAACATGTCACGTTACGATGTGTATATTGTTAGGCTATTTAAAACGTAACAGCAAGTTAAAGCACACACACTCACACACGTGTGTGCTTCAAATTTAAAAAGGATCTTAACCTCAAGTTTCTTTATCGAAGGCGATGCATCCTGCTATTAAGAATGCCACAAAAGTTTCGGTTTCGTCAAAAAGTGGAATGATCATCATAAAAAAATCGAACGTGGGGTAGCATTTTAAACAGAGATAAACACAAAGTTTCAAATATTTTCTTATGTATTCCTTTTTTTTCTCCTTTGATAGGCTGATTATAGTATATGACCTGAATTCTTTTGTGACTGGCTTTTCAATTTAATATATTAGAAACTGCCTCGGTGTCCAAATATTTTTGGCTTGCATCCCAATTTCATAGATGTTTCTAAATTTGGTATGTAACATTGCCAAACTATATTGTTTCTGGCTTCCTTGCAAAAATTTCGAACATAAAAAATCTCTTACGTGGAATACTTCAATCTAGTTTGGT
This sequence comes from Uloborus diversus, assembly GCF_026930045.1. Classification (NCBI taxonomy): domain Eukaryota; kingdom Metazoa; phylum Arthropoda; class Arachnida; order Araneae; family Uloboridae; genus Uloborus; species Uloborus diversus. Next base: position 136,864,174 of record NC_072740.1, read on the forward strand.
GATGTTTTGTATGAAAATCACGATTTCGTTTTACTGTGATAAAAAATAAAAATGCGGGATTTAATTCAAGGGAATCTTTTAACAACACGAAAAACATATCCCTGGACTTGAATACTTATTCAGTCACATAAATTGTATGTGTTTACAAATCTTTAGTACTTTTAAGAACGTATCATTCGCGTAGTAGGGGAATGTGGGGCAATGTGAAATGATTAAGATGACTGAGTTTTTTCAAAATTCACAAATCCGAAATTTGTTTTGAAAATTAGCGTACACAATGAAAGAACATGTATTTTATTATAAAACTTGCGTTGAAACGGTATTTTTTTTTTTTTTGGTTTTTGGCAGTTAGTTTGAATTTTCCAAAAAAAAAAGTGGAACATTTTCACTTTTTTTTTTCATGAGGCAAAGTGAAAAATAAAATATTTTTCTAATGAAATTTTTCTATTCGATTATAAAACATATTTTTGAACAAAAAGATCAATTAATAAAAGGTTGAATGAATATATGAATAGATAATAAAACAATAAACGAATAATTAAATTAATAAATCAATTAATATATGAAGAAAAAAAAAGAGCGATTAAAAGAATGAAGGAATAAAAACATAAGTGAATAAATGAATAAAAAAAAAAATTAATTTGAATTCTGAAACTTTGAATACAAATTATGTTTTTCGCAATCACGACAGGACCCTACTCATTGGAGTTATTGTTTCTAGAAACGGCTTCTGTCCCCCCAAACCTGCTTCTCCTTCTGGGCGGTTACGTGCGTATAGTTGTGTGTGCAGGCGCACGTGCGTGCATGTATAGGCTTGTGTGTGTGCGTAGACTTGTGTGCATGTACTTAGGCTTGTGTGTGTATGTGTGTAACGGCGTGTGTGTAGGAGTGTGTATGTGCGTTAGGATGCATGTGTGTGAGCGTGCATGTTTGTGAGTGTGTGTGTGTGTGTAGGACATGGACGCCACCGACCAGGAGAAGCGGCTAAAGGGAGACAGTGCTCAGGACCGGAGGCCGGTGGGCGGTGGCCCCTGGTCCAAGTTGAAAAAGGAACCACAACGCCAAGGACCGTCAAATGAGAACAATATGCAATCGTGATTGCTCAATAAGTGCATTACTAAATGAAGAAATGTAAATGAATTAATGAATAGTAAGTGATTTATATTGAGTGAGTGAGAAAATGAAACAAACTATTTCACTTTGCCCCATCCACTTTGCCCCGCATGTACTTGACTAATTGTACAATTTATTTAAAATACAAATAGCATAAAATTAACTAAATAAATACTGCGTTGAATATTAGGAGGTCCCAACTAATATTTAAAATATTAATAACAAGAGCTTTATCATAAAATAGTAACAAAAATAACTTTTGACTTACAACAAAATATTACAATATGAGTGCCATTTTTTAAAAATGGCCTATATTACTAAATGCTTTCTTCGTCGGTGGTATTTTTTTTCCTGACAGGAATAGACTACATATGGCACTACATAGTTAAAATAACATCAGATAGGTGGAGCTAAATACAGAGTAAATATTTAACCATTTCACTTTGCCCCGCTATTTCACTTTGCCCCATGTTCCCCTACTTTTAAAAACGTATCATTCGTGTGAATACCAATGAATTTTTTTGTTGTGCGAGCGCTTGAAGTTCATATCTTTTTTCTTGTTGGAAAATAAAAGCCTCTGTATCCCACATTTTTTTTTTCTATATTTCTTCAACCAGTGCTATTTCCTTATTAGAGCTGTGCTTAGTGTTAGAAATTGTTCAACTTTATTTTAGTATTTTATAGTAATTTAAGAATTTTTAGGGATTTAATAGCCCTTAGTAAAAGTCCTGGAATATCAAAAACTTGATATTGACTACAAGACAATCCTGCTCTTTACTAATTGTCTGACTATAACATGTCATTTATCCTTAGCAATATTAATCTAATCATAAGCATAAAATTTACTCAGACGTTCGGGGGGTTATTTCCCAGAAAATTTTCTAATTTGTTGTCTTAAAAATGCATTTTAGGTGATCTTTGGCAATGTTAGGGGAGAAGAGGAGTGGGGGGTACGAAACAGGGAACCCCGCTCTGCTATGCCATCTAGGGCTTCCAGAGAACGGACCTTTCGGCCGGGGCCCCCCTACCCGTAAGGGAACGAGAACTAAACCACTTACGACTCTAGACACCGTGGACCCAGGTACGGACCTGACTCCGGTGGTGCCCATTGCCTACTCACTGTCCCACTCGATAGCCGTTGGGCAGATACAAATCTGCTCACACGCAAGTAAAGAGTGGTCGTTTTACATACGTGGATGCTACACCATCGTAAAACCCTCCCCATTTACCCGGGCTTGGGACCGGCATAGGGACGGGCCTGGCCCCTGAAGACCAGACCCCACCTACGGCTGGGTTAGGAGTGGGGGGTGTTCTCCCGTCCATATGTTTCGAAATTATAATCCTTAAAAGGTTCTCTCCATTTATTTTAGAGAAAGGGTGGCTCTGTCCCCCCCCCTCGGAAAATTTCCAAAGTTTTAGCTCTAAAAACTTACTGGTTTTTGACTATCTTTGGTGATGTCAAGGGAGCAGATATTCGTGGGCGTACCCCTAGAAATGTTTTGTATTTATAGTCTTAAAAAAACAATTTAGACGATCTTTTGGAATAAAAGGGAGAGAAAAGGCTCGTGGGCGCTACAGCGGGCATTTTTGGGATTAAAACTTTAAAAGCGCTACTCTAAATGTATGTATTGTAGCCCTAAAAACGCAGTTTTAGACGATCTTTAACAAATGTTAGGGGGAAGAAAAGATTCGGGGGCCCATTCTCGGAAATTGTTTGAAATTGAAATCTTAAAAACGCGATTGTGTAAGCCATCTATGGTAACGCTAAAAGGACCGCAGTTTTTCGAAATTCAAGCTCCAAAACGCGAGAGCTCTCTCTGTCGGAAATTTTTCGAAATTGAACGCTTGAAACGAAATGTATAAGACTAAATTTAATGGCGGAAGGAGGAGGGGGGACGTTGCTCCGTAAAATTAAAAGCACAGTTTTTATACTATCTTTGGTTGTGTCAGTAAGAGGAGAGGTTCGAGGGCCCTCCTTCAATACTTTTACCAAATTGAAATTCCAGAAACGCAATTTTATGATCTTCGATGATCTTCGGAGGATGTTATCAGTATCTTCGGGGGTTTTCCCCGTAGTTTATTTTCTAAATTGAAATCATAAAACGAAATATTTTGCGATCTTTAATCAAGGAGAGGGAGCGTCTCTCGGGGCTTTGGGTAGGTGCACTTTCATGGAAACCTTTCGAAACTGAAGCCCTGAATGCGTAGCTGTAGGCCCATCTGGGATGACAATAAGGAAGAGATAAGGACCGGAAACTCTCCCACGGAATTCTATCAAAATCAAAGTTTCAAAAATGCACTTCTAGGCTACCTTTGACGTAAAATGAAGAGGTAAGGTTCGGGGACCTTCTTTCCTTCCCTTTTCTTGGCTACGTCCTCATCTTTTTACTGTTTCAACTATTGATAAAAAATTTGTGGAAAACCTTCTCCCATTTTTTCTGTTCCAAAATCCTTTCAGTGCTTTGGTTTTCCATTGTGAAATTTTCAATTTCCTGCCTGATAGTTTTTTGAAATACAAGCGTTTGCAATCTCAGTAAAGAAAAAAAAGAAAAAAAAAAACAGCACTGATGTGGTACTTTTTAGCATTTTTGTTATTTAAAACTTATTTCGGCAGTCCATGTATTTTTCTCCACTTACTTGTGATTTCCATGATCATATTTTAAGTAACAAAATTTAAAATAAGTATATTGGCAGCCCCTATAAAGCTATCATGTTTATTTATCTACTCATTTTTTAAATTAAATTGAAGCTAGCCCTAGGTTTGTATTATGCACTGAATATATTTGTATATTTTTTCGTTAATAAAATGTTTGAATACACATTTCAGCGGTCTTCAATTACGTAAACTATTACACAAAATCTTGGATGATCCTAAATAATATTCGAAGATTGCATTTTCTTTTAAAATTTTACAGAAAAAATGCTTTTTTGTTACTTCTATTCAATTTGCCCATATACTTTTACTATTTTTTTCGGACTGCGAAGCTTTTCTTTTACTTCTCATCACTAAAATGAAATTGACGGCCTCGTTTCTCAAAAGCTTGGGGGAAGAGATGTAGCATTCCCCCTCCCCCTCTTGTTTGAAATTGTTCCTAGTTAAACTATAGTATAATATGCAGGCATATAAGAATGTCAAAAAGTATTGCAATTTTAGTTCCCTTTTTAAAGAAAAAACATAAAAAAAATACTATTTTGTCTTGATAAAGGCTCAAATAAAGCGTGCAAGATAAAATCTATAAGAATAAAGTTAACTGTTATTCAGGGAAAACGTTAGCAATGTAAACGTTTCTAGATGGATGGAGATGGAAATCAACAGGGCTGGGCGTTATATCAACGGCTCCAAAAACGATACTATCGATGTCATGATAACGCTATTGCCGTTTAGAGGCCCTCAGGTATGCATACAACGAAAGTTTGCGAAACAGTCTGCCTTTTGTTGTAACTGCTGTAAGAGAGAGTGATAGTAATTTGTAAAGTATTTCGAAACTCTTTATTGATTTAATTGTTGCTTGTAATTTGTGGTTACTTTGTTCTGCCTTCTTTTATTATTTATTTCTCCTTTTGTTTTTACTAAGAAAATTGGAATGGTAATTGAACAATTCGTATATTGTGTAATTAGATTGGTATTTTTTACAAGACCAAAACAATTTAGGGGGGGGGGGGTAATGACTCGGAATTTTTTTTTCATGCCTTTGTTACGTTGAAAATAATTGTTAAAGGGAATAGCGAAATTTTAATGATGCTCAGTACTTGCTTCTTAAATTATTACTTAATCATGAATATATTTTAGTTATTTTGTATTTGTATAAAAATAATACTTTTAAACCGATTGTATATCTTCTGTAAAATAACGTTGATCTTGCTTATGGTAATTTTTTTCCCCTCAAAAATTCTACTTACAACTAAAGTAGAAAATATTTTTTTCGGTTGTCTCTTTTTTGTTTATTTTTATTTGTTATAAATGGCTTAAACGTGGTTTTAGTTTTTTCTTAACTATTCTAAAATATTTAGAGTGGTGTGTCTAATATACCTTTGCTTTGCTATTAGGGTAATTCTTGGAGACTAGAAACTAGAGTAGCTTCTAGACAATGTTGATACATTGATATTTTCTGTCTTTGGATGTTACATTTCATTGGTTTCAACTATCTGTAACAGTTTGAACCTTTAGAGAAAATTAATGAACAGTTGAGAAATGTCTGAATATTGTTAGTGATTAATGTCGTTGCAAGTGTGGGGTTCATAAATAATTAGACACTCATAGTAATAAACTATGTGTTGTAGAGTTTTTTCACTCTGAAATCATCCAGTTATTTGGTATGGATTTTGTAGATCCAGCCCAGTCGTAAAATCATTATTACAAATTAAGTGACAAAAAAAAAGAAAAAAAAAAAAAACCTAATACTGTCGCTACTCACATTTAAATTTGAAAATTGTATGAATTCTTAGAAGATCGAAGCATAATTTTTCCAATCCACTTTCGGACGGGATCAATTTTAAAATCATCTGGAGCGTATGTGCATTTGCTAATTGAAAAATAAATCACCGTAGCTAAAGACACAGAAGAGTTCTGATGGAAACCGGATTTGTTATTATTTTTTGAAAAGACCTAGAGATTTATTTCATCTGAAGCATAGAACAATTATTTAATGAAAACATTTTTTGCTTAATCATTTCATAGACTTTCCGAAAAATTGCTCGAATAATTCAGTTTGAAGAACGAACTTTAAAATGGTACACTACTTAATAACCTCATCACAGATTTCTAGGGAAAATAAAGAAAAAAAAGTCACATGCTTTTTTTAAAAATCGTTTTGAATAAAAATAAATCGAAAATAATTTCAAACCTTTCTGATTCACAATGGGACCAATATGAAACATCAGTAAAACCTATGTTACACGGACTGAAGAAAATAGAATTCTTTTTCCAACGGTCTTCCTCCACGACTGTATATTGATCATTCAATTTTGTGAAATCAAATTTAAAACAATGCTTAGAAATGATACATAATTTATGTATATATGTTACGGTAAATGTGATAAATCCTGCGATTTTGTACAATCCCCGGTGATTGTTCATAATCTCTACTAAAATTGGTAAATGTGATAAATTATTAAATATTTAGCATTATTTATCACATTTACCGGTTAGTTTATACAATCCCCGACTCGTAATGGGTAATGTAATAAAAGTGGATACTCATCCAAATTTTGTTCAGTTTGCTCAGCTACTTGGCTTTTTCTATGACGTATACAACTCAAATTCAAAATAATAGAATACTTCATACTTTTCGGAAACAAGTTTATTCTAACCAAATATAAGTGCAAATTAGGTATTTAAATGAACTTGTCACATTTCTTAGATTTTAAAGTGTGCATTTCATTTCAAATATACTCAATTACAGAATAATCCAAAAGTTTATATTGATGAAGATTTACATTGAGTCAAAAAATTAGAATATTTAAATTAAAGGGGGAACCAACTCTTTAAAAAGAAACTATCAATGCTATCAATCATTTTTTGCTGGATTCAATGCTTTAATCCTTTCTCACACGGATTCTACCACCTATTTACATTAATCGTTTCTGACACTGTTTCCATACCCTCTTCAATGCAGCAACGAGCTCAATTTTGTTGGCGGGCACCAGGTCTTGAACCGCTTTCTTTAGATTTAACTGTACCACAAATTCTTGATCGTATCGAGATTGGTAGAGTTTCTTGATCAGTTTAATCCAAAAATTCCTCTTTCTGTTTAAAGTCTATGAGTCTATTTAGAGATGTAACACGGAGTAGAATCTTACTGAAAGGTAAAATGTGTCACTAAATGTGTAGCTGCTGTGCCTCAGATAAAGTATCATGCAGTATTATTGATAAACAGCGGAAGTCACGCATTGTTTTATTTTAAGATATATATAGCTTCCCAATTCTAGCAGCCCTCATGCACCCACAAACCAAGAAAGGGTGTGTCAAAGTGGAGAGAACTTCTTACACAAGATTTCACATCCGCTTTTCTTTTTAAACGTCAAACCCGAACACCTTTTTTTGTTCACAGATGTTTCAAAAAAAAAAAAAAAAAAAGATTCATCACTAAATATAATGCTTTTCCAACCTTGTTGCCCCTGTTTGAACTTGTCTTTGCTTCAGGAGATTCGAGCACGTTTCTGCTTCATGTTTATGTTTGGCCTTACTTCGTAGATCCGCAATTAAAACTGCAGTTTATGCAACCGTCCAAGTGTAGTTAGCGTGGATAAGATAACTATACATTCTGTCCAACACTTTTGGACGTAAGAAGCATTTTTCAACGATTATTTTGATGAATTTACTTTAATTTGGGTTCATCTCTGCCAGGTGTTACAATTTTTCTACCTTGTTTACTTCGGTTACTTTTTAGTTGATCAGTCCTTCTATATTCCTTTAAAACCTTACATAACATAGATTGTAAAACGTTCATTTGAATTGAGTTGGATTTTTTTTTTTTTTTTACTTTAAGAAATGATACAATATGTAACTTCGTTTTTTTCCTATTTATCACCTTGGCGACCCATTTTGAGCAATAAAAGGCGTTTAAAAGAGCGTAAAATTAGCCGGGCGCAAAGCTCCATACTTGTGACAAACTATAGGGTAACAGGTATGTAAATATTTTCGGTACTTTTTAAAATTCACATTGAATGAATAGATTATTCTAATTTTTTGACCCATATAAAAAATCTATCTATTTTTCCAATCTGTTAATGATCCATAAATTGTTAAAATAATAGCTGAAAAAATGTTTTAATTGATTTACCCATTCATGAATAACGAGTTTTAGTCTTTTTGATTTGCATGCGTTCATTTTTCTCGACTCAGGGACAAGTTTTGTTTAAACAGTTCTGATATTCTATTATTTTGAATTTGGGTAGTAGTATTTCTACGCGACGCAGGTTTTATGTCGGATGCCCTTGTCTGCATCTGCGCATTTATTGACCATGTTAGTAGGATTTTAATTTCAATTCAACACAGTAACCCCTCACTAATCCAAAGCTTATTGAACTGGATTTTGATTAATCCGGACAGCCATTCAAATGTACACAACTATATAAATTAAACCGATTCAGCTTAATAATGAATCTTTGTAGGCCATATTTTGTATTTTTGTTATGCATTTTTAAAATTTTCTCTTCAGTTTTATGTTTTATTCTCTTGAAATCAAAACACAATTTTTACTGCGCACAGTAGTTTCTTTATGTACCTTGGCTCAATTGTTCGGTTATTTTGTTTAAACTGTACTTTCATTAAATCGTTCAAATGGATCCCCTGTTTGTATAGATTAATGAGGTTTTACTATGTTGTCCCGGCAAGACGCTTTTATTCGCGATGTTTGCTTTCTCGCTTTTATAGTTTCTAATAATGGTTGATATGCTTCAGCGTTTCAATTTCAAATTTTAGTAATTGTTATGAACTCAAAAAAAAAAAAGTACACAGTTCTTTGTTGACGAAAGAAAAATATGACGATTCGCTAATAAAGGAGAATTATAGTAAAAACAAAATTCGTTGGAAAAAATAATGGAAAAAATCGGAAGGGTATCGGAGAGTAAAATTATATGACGTTTGTCAGTGTTGAAAAACTAATCGATCCCGTAATTAAGACAGCTACAATGTTAGATTTTACGTGCATTTTGAAGAAAGGTTTAACGTTATTCATGAAGCACAGTTATCAGGAGGCCAATGGTGGCAAAAACAGCATATTAGACGAGCCTTTAAGGAGGTACACGAGAAATACTACGAAAGCAGTTTGTGTTTTTCAATATTATTTACATTACATATTATACGTATATAAAGTGTGTTTTATAAAATATCTAATGGGGGGGGGGGAGTAAAAGAGTGTTACTTTAACTCATTTATTTTTTTAGTTTGAAATATTATTGTATGTTTTTACAGCCATCACGACGTTTTTTAATAATTAACTACACATTTTCAGAGAAGTTGAAATAATTTTTCCCTTTGGAGTTAAGACCTTATTCGGAAAAATTATCCAAATTTATTACATTCCCCATTACGAGTCGGCGATTGTAGAGAGAGACAGACAGAGAGAGAGAGAGAAATTTGAACACATTTTACTTCGTTTAATGGTGATACAATGTCATATGGGGCGGTAATTTGTAGACCGCCCCCCCCCCCTCGCGCCTCAACGCTAAAATTTTTTTTTGAAAACATGAAGTTCATACAATTGTAAGAAATAAATTTAGATTTATGTGGTAAATCGAAAATTTACATTAAAAGACAAGTAAAATTATGAACGCATTTTATAAAATTGCTCCTGCAATACTGTAATCAATTTTCTTTAAAAGTCGATAAATTAAGCTATTTAAGATTTTTTTAGGAAAATTTATCAGAATTGCAATATTATTTTTTTTTTATAAACTCTGACTATTTTGAGTTTCATCCCTCCCCCCCAGAAAGGTATAATCTGGAGTGGACCGTTCCCTTAGTCTCCTCCCATAGTGGTGCTTTCGATTATATTAATTATGATATATCATCTAATTTGTTTGTTCTAAGATATTTAATTTAAACCAATTTTATTACTTATTTTGATTAATATTTTTGTATTCTTAGATAAATATCAAACCTTGTTTTAATTGTAAAAGTAATTTTTAGTGTTGAAATTTTTTTTTTTTTTGGAATTAAACCCCTTAAAGAATTATTCAAATTTATTACATTCCCCGTCACGAGTCCGGGATTGTATAAATAAACTGGTAAATGTGATAAATATTGAATAATTGATCACATTTACCAAGTTTATTGGTGATTGTGTATAATCCCCGCACTGTAAAAAAAATTCGGAAACGTTTCTGAGTATATCGTGCAGCTGCGGTTCATGAAATTTTCGAAAACGTTTCTGAGTATTTCGGAATTCTCTTTCTGTAATGTCCGGAAACGTGTCTGAGTATTTCGGAATCCTCTTTCTGTAATGTCCAGAAACGTGTCTGAGTATTTCGGAATCGTCTTTCCGTAATTTTCAGAAACGTTTCTGAGTATTTCGGAATCCTCTTTCCGTAATTTCCAGAAATGTTTCTGAGTATTCTGTGCAGCTGTGGTTCATGAAAGTTTCGAAAACGTTTCCGAGTATTTCGGAATTCTCCAAACAATTTTCAAAAACGTTTCCGAGAATTTCGGAATCCTTTTTCCGTGATTTTTTCTAAAATATAATTCTTTATTATAGTATTGCATACCATATCAGTTTCAATTCTTTCATATCTAAGAGCAATAATACAAGCAATTTTAGAATCATTCGTGGATTTTTTTTTTTGGAATTTCTAATGACTAATAGCATGGTTAACAGCATTACTGATTTTATTTTTACAGTGTGCGCAAAATGCATTTATATATTTTATTTATTAAAACATTGAACTCTATTACATGATTATTCCATTTCATATATACGAGAATACCCCCCCCCCCACACCATAAGAGTGATGGTGCACCCATAAAATGCTATGAAGCGCCCCCCCCCCCCTTGAAAAAGCAACATCATATACATTATAAATCAAAGTATCATATAAATTATAAGTCAAATACTTTAATATGGTGTAAAAATACAAAATTATTTTATTAAGTCTTTTTTTTTTTTTTTGCTTTTGGTAAAATTGAGGCTCGTAAAACGAAAAAAATGAAGACACTTTTAAATACATATATGTATTTATTTGTTAAATAAATTAATACACATTTAACTAATTTAAATCGTTTCGCTAAGGCAAATATTTAAAGAGATATCGTCATTTAGATAATACTGAAGCACTATGTTCCTAATTACAAGAGATAGTTTTTTTTTTTTTTTACTTCATACAATCTAGCTACACTGTTTACAAGAGAATGAAAACATGCAACCTTAAAGACGAACTATCAAACCTGACAATTTGCATATTATAACATTTAATTCATAATGCTTGATACATAAATGTTCTGCCAAATATTAACTGAGATTGACACATAAAAACAAAGTACACAATAACACTTATTTAAATTTTTTTATAATCTTCAATTCATAAATTTTACAGAATAAAACTAGACACACTTGCACTTTAAATATGTGTTCTATGTAATGTAAAATATTTTCAAATTGCAATAGTTCACAACGAAAAAATGATACTGAAAAAAATAGTTTTTTTTTAACGAGATTTATATGAACAAAATCTCTTTAAAGTAATAGAGTTGCAAAGCGACTTACCTATTCGTCGGTGGTGGTCTTTTGCAGGCTTTGGTCACCAAAAAGGTGATTTTTATGACAGAATAAAATTCTGCCAACAAAAATTACCCATTTGGTAGAAAGAAGAAAAGTATCCAAGAAAAAAGTAAATTACCTACACAAGTTATGCGACGCAATGAATTTACATGGCGTCCTCTAGGCAGTTATTTGGTTTTTAATTTCAGTTTGTATTCCTTCCGCGAGCATGCGTCGAGAATTTGCACTTCGTACTTAAAAATAAGTGACATAGCTTCAAATTCAATCTCATGACGATACATAAGTAAGAAAATATAAGACTTTAAAATTATCTTCAGTGAATTCATGCGAGGAACAAAACTTCTACTAATCCCCTTGATGAGTGTTACTTCGCATACATGAGTCAGCACTTGTTTTCATTGCGTGCTTTCGAAAGTTTCAGTTTAGATTTGCTGCTGGACTATGAAATTGCCGTGAGAGCTGCGCATGCGCATGCGCCGACTCTTACTTTCTTGCTAAACGGGAAACGTTTTTGATTATAGCAGAAAACTGCGGAGGGCGTACGAATCTGTGTATTACGGAAAACTTCTTTGTATATTCAGAGAGTTTTCCGAGATTTTTTACAGTGCGGTAATTATATACAATTACCAATTTATTACATTTACCGTAACATGTGTATATATATGACAAAGAGTTTGATGGAAAAAGATGAAACTGAAAAATAATCTCGATTAATTTAAAAGATTTACAAATTTAGATGTAACGTGGAAATTACACGAATAAAACGAGAATGAAAAAAAAAATACTGATTTTACTACATAGGAAACTCATGGTGAAACCTAGCGAAAAAATAGATCACTGAGTAAAACCAAACAGAAAATGGAAGAGAAAAAAGATGCAACATACTTTTTCGTTGCATTCATCATGATGTATTTCTTTTTAATCATTATAATGAGTATTGATTGATGACCCTTATGGACATTTCTGTTTTCTTGCTGGCTTTCATTTTCGAAAAACTTCATTTCCAAATGGCCATTTGTTTATTTTTACCCCATGGCATGCATACATTTCCTGCGAGTAAAAAGTTACGATAAAAGGAGAAGCGTTACTAAAAATGGAAGTAAGTTCTTTTCTTTCCATCGCGTAAAGTGTTATCTAACGTAATGAAGGAAAACGGCTTTTTCCCGGGCATTGATTTCGTTTTGCAAATGAATTCTTTTCGTGCATGATCTTCCGTTCACGCGTAAGTAGATAGTGGGTTTTACTTTCTTCTGGAAAATGGTCGTTGAAAGAAATGTTTTTCAAAAATGAAAATGAGTGGAGGAGGAATTTCTTGTGGGACGGAGTGTTTTTTCTCAAAAGTAATTCTTCGCTAAAATGCTGCTTAAAGTTCAGATTTGTGCTTTTTAATATACCCCTTGAAATAGGATCGATGAGTTAAATTTCATTCTTGGTTTTTGTTTTATTTCCTTGTTTTTGACGAACTGCAATTTATGGATGTGTAAGTTTTCTGACGTTAACTGCTTCGCAATTCCTATGTTCACCTTTTGTTCATACAATCGTTTTTTTTTCTTTTTATTCAGAATACAACTTATTTTGAAAAAATAGTTTCAAGAGTTATTTTTGAAATAACGGTAAAATATTTCTTATTATTCCTTTGCAATTTAAGGGTTTTTTTTTTTTTTTTTTTTTTTTCATTTATGTGCGCTCCTAGCCGCCGTTTATAAATAAATAATGCGATGAGAATACATAAAATGAATGTAGGCTTTAGTTTCAGAAAAAAAAAGGAGTCATTGTAAAATAGAAAATTTTAAAAGTTGACATTTGAGACGGAGAAAATATATATCGTAGTCTCTCCCTCCAATATTTTCTGAGAGAATTTCTGATTTTGTTTTTTTCAGACGAAATGTGTTTCTTGTTTGAGGGACCTTTACTAGTTTATTTCAGTCTCATGTGTCACTTTTTCATTAAAAAATATTTTCAACGTTAGTTTAACTGTCTCAACTTTTTTATGTTATAGTCCATGTCAATCCAGTTTACCTTCTAAGTCTCGGGAAGTTTTTGAATTTGACATAGATTAAAATTTTAAAGAAGTAGGGGAATGTGGGGCAAAGTAAAATAGTTAAGATGGCTGAGCTTTTTCAAAATGAACAAATTGAATTTTTTTTTTTTTTTTTTTTTGAAAATTACAGAGCATAAAGAGAGAACATTGTATTTTATAATTAAACTTGCACTGAAACATTATTTTTCATTTTAGCAGTAAATTTACTCCTTCAAAAAAAGGTGGGAAAAGTTCACTTTTTCTCATGGGGTAAAGTGAAAAATAAAATATTTTTCTAATGAAGCATTTTTAATTCAATTATAAAAAAAAGTGATCAAATGAATCAGTAAATAAAAGGTTGAATGAATAAAGGGAAAGATAATGAAACAATAAACGAATATATAAATAAATAAATTACTAAATGAATCCGTAAGTGATTAAACGATTGAGTGAGTAGGGGATAGTGTTGTACCTTCGGACACTTTTCATATTTTAATTTTTAACGTCAATTATTTAAATCAAATTTAAAATCTAAAAGTCACATTAAAATACTCCAACATATTTCTCTGCAATATATATATATATATATATATATATATATATATATATATATATATATATATATATAAAAATTCACACAGTTTAAAAATAAAATATTGCCAGCCATTTAAAGTAGTTCCAAACTGTCCCAAAGTACAACATCCTATTGTACCTTGGGGCACATCCTATTGTACCATACGAAACGCTTCATGATTCAGGAAACAGCCATATACTTAAACCAATTTTTCACCAAAAAAAAAAAAAAAGTTTTTTTTTTTTTTTTACGAATGAATTAAATCATGAATTATTATATAACATTAAATGTGTTTAAAAGATTACATCAGATTAGAACATTTTTCTATGTTCCTTAACATATCTTAATTACTAATAACCATGCATATGTTGTACTTTGGGACTTGTCCTAAAGTGCAATATGCTTAGCTGTCCCAAGGTACAATCACCACGTGATTTAAGAAAAACCAAAACGGTGGTCAATCTAGATGCACTATCATTATTTTCTCATAACCAAAATATTTAAAGTGCTTCTCTTTTACAACAAAATAAAACTCAGTTGATTAGTTTTACCAATACAAACACAGAAAATGAAATAAAAATGGAGAAAATATTTACTTTGGAGTCATGAAATTTTCTTTCGCTCATAAAATCATAAATTTAACTCATTTGATGCTGATTGTCACTATGGCATCATTTAGTGGTGAGGGTTACTATTAGAGATTACAAAAAATATGGCTGTTAGAACTAGATTCTTAGAAATTAGAAGTGTCCCAAGGTACGAGCGTTCCAATGTACAACTCTCCCCTAACCGAAACAAGCTATTTCACTTAGCGCCGCATGTACTTGACTAGTTGTGCAAAATATTTAAAATACAAGTAAGCTAAATACTGCACTAAATATTAGAAGGCCTCAGTTAATATTTAAACTGTTAATAACAAGAACTTTATCATCTTATTGTACCAAAAATAATTTTTGACTTACAACAAATATTACAATAAGCGTATCACTTTTTGAAAATTGCCTGTATTATCATATGCTTTAATCTTCGGCGGTATTTTTTTTCCTGACTGAATAGACTACATGTGCTACTACATAGTTAAAATATTACTGGTGGTGCTGAAAGTAGAGTAAATATTTCACCATTTCACTTTTCGCCGCTATTTCACTTAGCCCACATTCCCCTTCGTCACAGGCGTATTTTTGTTTCCTCCCCTAAAAAGTTCAGGCCTAAAATACAGTCTACCAAAGCAACCGGGACGCCGTTTCTCACTTGCGATTTTCTACAAAATGATGAAATGCTTTCTCTTTGGAACGGTACACGATATTTTGTTAAGGCTTTTTTTTAATGAAAGATAATCATTTTTGCTTTAAAACATATGCACCAAAAAATGTTTTCAATTTTTCTTGCTACATCGTTTTTTTTTTTTTGGGGGGGGGGGGGGAATTCAATTTTTGATTTTTTTTAAAGCCTATTTCAGGAATTTTTCGTTTATTTTTTGTTGTTGATCATTGAATACTACAATCTCTGACGAGGAAAATTTGAACTTATGAGTTTAACAGGTTTTAGAGGCATTTGAAAAAAAAAATGGGAACTGATGTGATATACCCCACCCTTGGCGACTTTTTCCTGTTGGCGCCAAGAAAGCGTCGCCAAGAAAACGATGTATGACGACATATGTCATACATCGTTCTTAGCGATGCTTTTTTAGCGCCAACAGGAAAAAATCAGATAAAAAAACATGATCAAAGCACTTCAGAACACAATATATATAAAAACAACATAAAAGCACAACAAAAAACATCACGAATATATGCTTCAAAAATGTACAGGGCCGGGGTTTTTTGTAAACATATTAAAATACAATGAAATAAATTATTGTATTAATTACAAGTCGAAATTAATGCATTAATTGTTTTTTCATCATTTCTCCGGGATACGAGCCCTCGGTCTCATAGTACTTTCGTAATGAGACCGAGGCAGGGCCGGCGAGCCGAGGTCTCTGGCTCGCCAGGACCTCGCTCCGCTCGGTCCGTTATCCCTCCGACTGTTAATATACATTACAGTCGGAGTATGGTCACAGTTATGTATATTTTCATGGAGACACCCAAGGGTGGCTCCTTCCGTTCAGTGTACAATAATGACACAGTTTTAAGTGTGAAATATGCACCATTATTGTGCAGATTTATTAATAAAATTCAGCATTTTTAAGAGTACAACCGAAAGAACTTTCAATTGTTAACATAAAATTCAGTACCTAAAGGAGGCACGTTAATAGAATGTCTAAATAATTCGTGGCATCGATAAGAATTAACTTTTAGAACAAAATAACCGTACTATTTCTGTAAAATTAATTTACATACAGTAAAAATAAAGTTAAAAACTACAAGAACCCCTCAAGGATTTGTAAAAACAAAGAATTTTGGAAGTGAGAGGTTTTTTTTTGAACTCTAAAATAAAGAACTTACCTTTTTATATGGTATAAATATTCACACTCAGTCTAAAACAATACATCATATGACAATGGCACGTTACAGATACACACCACGTTGGAGTTAACTTTTAATTAACCTTCAAGTTTGAAGAAACTGGCATTTTCTAATGTTTTTACTTCAAAACACAACTACTGAATTTAAACTAACACAAAATAAGCATTCCTGTAAGGTATATTGCACGAAACAACACCACGTATCTCTCCTGCGTGAAACCCAAACAACCCAAGTAAACAAGTTTGAACAGATCTGTAAGATTGCCTTCGGGTTGCTAAACACAGGTTAGTTTGGCCAGGGATGCCATGCATAAAAAATTATCGCCTCATTGGCGAGAAAAATATTTTAATTTTGTGCAAAAAAATCGAATGTCGCCAAATGGGGGGGGGGGGGGGTATATCACATCTGTACCCTAACAATGAGAGTTTTTCAGGAACTCGTATGTATTGTGTCTCTAAAATTCAAAATGTTTATTTAACAGCAATTGGCCAGAAGACACTTTTAATTTAGTTACATAGCCGCATTTTCCTTTTTAGTTGCCACATAGCCAGGATTTTTATTTTGTTGAAAACTGAAAGACACTAATTCTAAACGAATGTTTCGGCACTACACAAAAAGTTTGCCTGCGGCAAATGGTTTCAGCCGTCAAAATGATTTTTGTTTTAAATAAAAATAAAATTTCTGGATGAAGCGAACTCTAATGATGAAAATGGGGCTTTATAACTAAATTAAAAGATTTTCCTCGCTAATTGCTACTAAATAAAATTTTGAAATTTCAAATTTACATTTACATATAGTCCTTGAAAAACTCATTTTTTTTTTCAAATGCCTCTGAAAACCGTTCAACTTTAAAGCAGAAGCATTCCTTTTCAGGGAATATAGTACTCAGTGCTGATGATTAACAGTTGGAAAAAAAATTATAATAATAATAACAATTTTTGAAATTTTTGTTTTTGAAAAAAATTCAAAAATTGATTTTTTCCCCAAATGAATGTAGTCAGAAAAAATGAACACATATTTACAAATGAGGCAGTGAGAAGCAAAGGGATGTAAGTGACAAAATTAAAACTTTGGAGATAACCAGCACAAATGGTAGGTGAACCCCTTCTCTGTCTTGAGGCAAGAGATGGTTCTAGTAGCGCTGGTAGGTGCTGCTGTACAGCATGATTTAGGAAAAAAAAAATCAATGAAAGCCTACCTAGAACGTATCTTTATAGTCGTTTCACTCGAAACTTGAAAATGTCCACTTACATCCCTTTGCTTCTCACTGCCTCAAATGGTGTATATCGTTTTAAAGATAAAATAATTTAAAAACCGTAACAAAATATATCGTTCACCGTTCTGGAGATAAAGCAGTCTGAAAATTCTGTCGAAAATCCCAAGAAAAATGGTGCCCATGTTCCCATCTTTGGTGGGCTGTGTCTTGGGCCAGGATATTTTTTGGGAAAAACTAAAAAGTCCCTAGAACTTACTTTTTTTTCTGTATTTCAACATGTTAAATTCAAAAACTTCCAAAACTGCGAAGGTAATTTTCTTTTTTCGCCTGAATTGACATGCTTTGCTTTCTGTGTAGGATTTTATAGTTTCATTTAGAAATTGTGGATAGTAAATAGTATTGCGTTTAAAATATTCACTGCTTTTGACTGTTTGTTATCTTTAACAACTGTTTCATAATGGCAAATGATGAAATTCAATTTTGAACATTACATCACACAATAAAGGTTAATGTGTAACTTTTTTACATGACATTCAAGTGCATAAAATAACCGCCAGCTCACTTATTCCAAGTTCTCGGTATGAAATAACTGAGCAGCTGACAGTGTATGTTATGTATTTCTGCCTTAGCCCAGGCTTAGGGCGGTAACTTACTACAAAAAGACATTCAAGTAGCCAAAATAATCAGGGAGTTTTAAAGATTTTAAAAAAGAAACTACGTCTAAGGGATGAAGCATAGAGCAAATATCACGTTAAATTTTCCTTTCGATTTTTTATTTTGAATCGTGATTAATGTATTTTTCTCTCTTGAAAAAAAAATCTTCGTCTTCTTGTTTTATTTTTTCCATTGTATTTTCATTTTAATTTATATCTTATTTCAATACGTGAGTTTTTCTGAAAGTAATGGTTATCATCTTAAGTTTTGGAGTTTTTGATACATTGTGATACATACTTTCTAAACAGATGATAAATGTTTAAAATTGATCATCCGATTATTTTTGCATTCTAGTTATTTTTAACAGATTTACAAATAGTATTTTTGTCTTGTATTTAATTGCTAAATTGATCCATTATATGCTATAGATGCAGTGTGGTTTCGATGGATTTTTTTCCGCTATCACTTTGAAATAAGTCGAATTGTTTCAAGTAATATGTGAAAAACATTAATGCAACTTATAGCTATATTAGTTAGTTTAAGAGACTATGGCAAAATATTTGCTAAACTACATAATTTGGCTTAAGGAAATCTTTCAGTAACATCATAACTAAAAAAAAAGCCTTTGATACTTTCGCCATTTAGATTAGTAGGACATGTTTGGCGAAAGTAACATAGGAACTAATTATTGTGGTCACGCGATAAGAGTCAAAACTGAATGAAAATCGATGGTTAGTTATGATTCTCGACTGACAAAAATATTATTTTAGCTTTGATTGGATGCGTATATAACGAGCTTTTAACTCGATTCATCATTGGGAAGTTAAAACTTTATAAAACTTTTATACAGTCGAATCTCGACAATTCAAAGCTTATAACTCGAATTTTCTTTTATCTCGAAGCTTTAATCGGGTCCCAAACTCTAGAACTACCAATAACTCGAACGGTTTAGCCGGTCTCTTGGGACTTCGAGTTATCGATAATTCACTGTACTATGTTTTATTTATATTTGCTGTAAGTAAAAACAGCATGCGTTTTGATTTTATCGTGTTTCTTCAAAAAGAAAAAAATCATACCCTTTCTAATTGAGGCCGTGAGAAGCAAAGGGATGTAAGTGGACTGTTTAAAGTTTCGAGTAAAACGCGTTTAAAGTTCAGATCCCAGCTAGGCTTTTATTGAAATTTTTTTCTAACCCATGCAGGACAGCAGAACCCACCAGAGCTACTTTGCTACTAGTACCATCTCTTGCTCTGAAACAAAGGAGAGATTCTCCTACCATTTGTACTGATTATCTCTAGATTTTTAATTTTGGCACTTACATCCATTTCCTTCTCACTGATCAATTGTATATTTTTTCTTTTATTTTAATTATTTATTTATTTATTTGCTTTTATTATAAAATTAATACAGTTGACTGCCGCTACAACTCGATCCGACTTACGCGAAATGGCTATAACGCGATTTTTTCAGCAGTAAAGAATTTTTGAGCTAGCTCGAATTCCTCACCCGCAACATGAAAATTTTCGGAAGGGAACCGCGGTGTGTAAGTTTTTTTCGTGAATGGACCTTCATCCCTTTAACATCACTGAGAGCAGAAGTATCCACACCGTACTAGTCTTTTATCACTTATACAAATAACTACTTCTCATTTTCCATTATTTTTTTTTATATTCTCAATGCGAAAGTTAACGAAATGTAACGACACCTAAGAGCGCTCTTTCATCTAAAGTTGGTGAAGTTAAAAAGAAAAAGAGAACGTTTCTGACAATTAAAGAAAAGGTAAAGATTCTCGAAAAGCTGAAGCTGAACCAAAAAATTGCTTCGAAGCGTAGCACAATAAATAGGTATGATGGTATGAGTGAATCTACCATTCGTAAAATTAGAAGTCAAGAAAAAGGAAATCCATAAAAGTTCACCGATTAGTAGTATCCAAGCAAAATGCAAAAATTATGAAAATTGAAGCTGCTCTTTATTATAAATTAAAGAAACCAGGAAGAGGGGTAATGCCATAGATGGAAACTTTATATAAGATCCAATGAAGCAACTTTATTTAAAAATATGTTAGAATAACGGTTTGATCACGCAGCATAAATCATCATCATTTTGACTTTTTTTAAGTTACGAATATCATTACTGAATTAACTGTACAGTACAACTATAGGGCATTTGTTTTCCTTACTACATGCTATACGTACGGTACTGGTTTATTTTATGTCTTTCTTTCCCATTGATCATTGTTTTTGTGCATCATAGCAGAATTTTATGTTGAATAAAACGTTTTTTTAAATACAAATAAAAATTCAGTTCTTTATGTAAGAAACAGTAATGTATAGTTAAGAAAATGTTTTTAACTGTATAAGGTGGTGTTTACAAGTGTCTAAAATGATTGGTTATGTTTATAAAAGTTTTTACACATACCCTTTTCCACAACGCGAAATTTCGACTTACGCGAAGGGTCTTGGAACGCATCCCTCGCGTAAGTCGGGACTCAACTTACATCTACTCAAATGAAACTGCAATGCATTAGTGAGTATCACGTCCACAAAGCAACTTAAATAAGACTTCGGCGGATATTAAAGAAAGCAAACAAGTTATGCAGGGTGATTCTGAACTCTTGGGCAAAACTAAGGGGTGATAGAGGGGAGATATAAGAAGCTAAAATTATATAATAGCGTTGGTCGCAAACGGAATGCTAACGCACTACGTGCACACAAAGCCAGAAGTTGATGGACGCAAAACAGGTAAAAAATTTAGTGTACAGAGACGATTTCGTACAGCATTTTAGTTTTTAAGAAAAATGTAAAGTGGTTGCGGCCTGCAGCTGTAATACATTTTTCGCACTGACAAAGAATTCACTGTCGTAATAGCGAGCCGTTTCGGCAGTTTCATCGATCGTTGCGCCGATAATAAAAGTTATCCTTTTATAATAAATGTTAGTTTACGCTGCACTTGTCTTTAAGTTATAATTAAACTTTTTTCGGAAAGATTTGTATTTTTTTTCTCTCTCATGAAACTTGCTGTTGACCCCACGTTTGTGGAGTAACCCCTCGTTATATCGTGCTTGCCGGGAAACAACAAAATAGTGCGATGCATCCGAAAACGCGATATAACCGAGGTCGTAAAAAGTTATCAATTAACGTACAAACTAATTATATGTGCGCATACAAAAAGATTAGTTTATTATCATACTGGCTGCGTCGCCCGGCTTTTCACGGTGTATCTCGAAAATAATATTTATGTCAAGTGACGCGTATTCACCAATTAGGCTTGAACAAAAAAAAAAAAAAAAAATCTGTAAACTTTCCCGACAGATCGCAGAAAAATAACCAAAAGGGTAAAAGTATATAATCTCTCAAATACAGTAAAACCCACAAAGCAAAAGCAATAATTTTATTTGTTCACACTCCAGAAAAAAATGGCAACAGATTTTTCATCTCAATAATTTTATTCACGCTAATTAAAACTGAGCTAGCGGCTTACGATAAATTTCCGATTTAATACTGATTTTCCCTTATTTAAAAATGATTATAACTTTCCTCATGGTGATTTTAGGGGCTTGGTGATTTCAATTCCAAAGGAAACAAAATCTTCGAAAGGGTATTTTTTGCGGGCTTTCGAATGAGACTAAAATCGAACCAATTGGATAATTATTGTATGGTAGAAAGAGCCATTTAATGCCATTTTCGCGTCCTAAAAATTAAAAAAATTCGAACGATTCGGTACTTTTTTGGCATTTAAAAATCCCCTACGTTCCTTCTCGAGTGTCTACGTGCGTCCCTATCAAATTTGGTAGAGATCCGACGTAAACTGTGAATTTGTATAAGAAACATAAATACACACATGAAAATATACACATATATTTTTTGTTTTATTTGTATATATTAAGACGATTTTTTTCAATAAGACATAAAAAATATTTCTACCAATTTTTCTTTTAACAAAATTGAAAGAATTTAGAATACTAATTCTATGGTTTTATGGCGGAATTCGAATAGAAAGTTGCAGCTTAAAAAACTGCAACGAATAAAGTGTATGGAAAACAAGCCAGTTTTCTTCATTGATTTAAAAAAGAAGAAAAGAAATTTTACATTTTCTTTCTCTGTGATGTCACGTGCAAAACAACATTTTTTTAAACATAAGTTTTTGGGAGACAAAAATTGCGCGATACAATGAGGGGTTTCTGTATTTTTTATCTATATATTGTATACATAAAGGATATACGATGTTTGTTTGTTTGTGCCCAGTGCCCAGGAGGCTCCATAGCACCTATAGCTTTGAAATTTGGTGCAAAATTCGAACGTACGCGGGGAATCAGTGCCTCGAAGCCCGTTTTCTAAATTTCGAATTAGTTTTTTTTTAAAATTAATTTTTTAAACTAAAACGTCAAGGTATGAAGGATGAAAATTTCTTCTACATTTGAACGAAACCATTGCCTGATTGGTGATATTTTAATAGTTGAAATTGTAGCCCTGACTCCAGTGGATTAACCCTCAACTCCAGTAGGTAGCGTTCATTGTTGACCATTTTTTCGTTTCTTCATTCCCCTGAAATGACACAGTCTTACCAGTAAAACAGTTAACTTACCGGGTCGAGTTCAGCGTTGTCACGATAAAGTCTTTCCTCACATGTTAAACATTACCAAAACACATTATCAAATTATCATGCCGTGGCGCGAGTTTCATTGTTGAAACACGCGCGTTAGTCAATCATCGGCTATTATATATCAGAGGATATAACATGCAGTAAAATAAGGTATGTGCTCTCCTTCTTTCACTAAACGCGATCTGGGTGCGCTAAATATGTCTCGCTGTCTGAAAACAGCTAATATAATATTGAGATTGTACACTATCAGCTATAAAACCACCAACTGAGTTTCAATTCTTGGTCAAGTTAATTAATGTAATATACTCCATCCTGGTTTAGAATAAATACCAACCATTCTATTAGAGACAGAGCTAAGCATGCGTGGGAATTCTTTTTGCATCAAGATAGTTCCCAAAAAGTAATCCCCCCCCCCCCCCAATGTAATTGATTCCGCCAATTGCTGGAAAAGGTACATTTTGTGGTTTTAATAGCGCATAGTTAACAAGCTTTAAAAGTAATTTTATAATAGGCAAGTTTTCGATTTTTCAATTTTATTTTTATATGATAGAGTAACGTGTATGAACATCATAGGTGAAAAAATGTTTGCGATACGATAAGTAGTTTTTTTTTTTTAAATTAATTTTTAAAGTTCAAGCGCTTGTGATGTCAAATGGCATAGGAAGTGACGTCATGCGCTCTTCCGGTAGGGGAGAAGCCGAATGTCACGCATTCGACTTCGAAGATGAAACGTAAAAGGCTTCCTCGCATTAAACTCCTCGCGTTTCTGGAACATTAAACCTCTCATCCTCTCGGAAATATTCGAATATCACCATTGATATTATTTGAGGAAGATTATTTAGATTGTGCTTTAACGAATCCGGCCTCCATAGTGTGTTCAAAAGGATTATTGAATTTCTAAAAAATAAAAATATCAGCGCGCTCAAAATGTCCCTAGCGAAAACAAGGGATCTTCGGCGGAAGGCTGCCCATTCGCGCCCTGTGACGTAGGCTCGTGACGTTTCAGAAGAGCGCACTTTTGCGCGTGGATTTTTAAAAATTCATTAAAAATCAACCACGGTGTTTTAAAATTCGGCGATGGTGAATTTTTTAGTTTTGAGGGTCAATTAACAATATCCAATAGCCAAAAAATGAACATTTAATAGGTTGCAACTTCCCTATTTTTCCCCAATGAGTAGAAATCGATATCCTAAATGCAGTTCTAATTTTTCGCATATTTGTAACCATATTCGTCGTACCTGAAAGTTTTTGTAACCGTATAAAAACATTCATTTTTAATCGAACTTGTTCTTACATGCAATTAGATTATATAACTAAAGACCTTGTAAATTTTGAATCACTACCCACTTCAACAGCAACACAATAAAAAAGAATATTCCATTGAAATTTAGATCTTTTTCCAGAGCGGAGGAAATTGACCCAGAGATAGGAAACTTTGCATAGTAATTTGTGTTAAGAGTTTACCGAGTTAAAGACAGGACAGGCTCGTTATTTCGAATTTTCCGGGGGTGGGGAGGGGGGGGGGCGTGAACTCAATGAATTTTTTTCGGAAAACCACGAAACCACGCCCACTTTTATGTAAAATTATGAACCTGGTTCAAGGGGTGAACTGATGTCGCTAATCTGATTAAAAATTCGAAGTATTGCAGCTTATGAGGTTTGTAGCTACTTTGTAATGTGTCACTCGTATTTAAGGAATTTTATCTAACATTCTCAAAATTCAGGCCTCTTGCCAGAGCAGAAAAAAATAACTCACAGACTTCCAATTTTGCGAAGTAGTTTGTTAGGAAGTTACAAAATTACCGCGCTAAGGCTTCAAGCGGAATTAGAAATAGTTTGTAAATTTTCTCTTAATTTGATGTTTTTCTAAAAATCTCAAAAATTCAAGTCTCTTTGCCAGAGCAGAAGATCACAAAGGCGGTGAAGAACTCAGAGTCACGAAATTTTTTAGTAATTAGTGTTAGGGAGTCACAAATTTTCCGCACTAAGGTTAAGTACTCTTCAAAAATTCGATTTTTTCGGCCCACCCTAACATATATTGTTGCTAACCACGAGTTTGAAAACAATTTTCGAGCGTCCCAAGTGCTTTTTTTTTCTATTCTCAAAAGATCGCTTTTAGCACATTTTCTTTACGTTTTTTTATTATTTATTTTTATTTTTATTTTTTTTTTAAATGAAAATGAAATTCTGAAATCGTGATCAACTAAAAAGTATGGCACAAACACTAATTCCAAATCATCTTTTAGCTTGTGAAGTCACTATATTTTCTCCACTCCATTCATTGCGTACATGAAATTTGCATATTTTCTTTGTCTTTTACAGGAAAACTTAAATGTTTACATTCTAGACGTTACGGCATGTACCTTTCATACTTTTTTTTATGTTTTAAAGGCGGTCCGTTCGATTTTCCCTTCTATGGGTTTAACGCGTGAACTAACTTTATTTTCCTTGTTTTTTTAAAGGCAATCTATTTGATTTTCTCATTTCAGTTGCTGCACTTATAAACTTTTCATATTTTCTTGGTTTTTTTCATCTTTTTTATTTACCTTTAACCTTACGAAATTAAAACTAAAGTGCTAAGTGGTATACGTTTTTGATTTCTTTAACAGTTTAGCTGTTGGGTGGATGCAGTGATTTATGTGTTCAGCCTCGAAAATGAAGCCTCTTTTAATGCCATCTACAATTATTATACGAAGATGTCGCATTATCGAAGTCCCGGCGAGGTGCCTTTAATCTTGGTTGGAACTCAAGGTAAGTAATTTTATTTTGTAGGATGTTTAGATAATTTTAATTTTGTGGTGAAAGTTTGTGGACTTTCGTCCTTCTAGTTATAAGAATGCAGTACTATTTTTCGTATGGACTACCAAGAAGTCTGGTAGAGTTAAAGTTCTACAAAAACGCACTAACTACATATACCGTACAAGTTCATTAATCTGAACTGTTACCAATGAATGGGAATGAATCAATGTAAAAAGAGCTTAAAACATGTTCAGTCAATGTAACAAAACAGAAGACTTGTTTAGTCATTTTAAGAAAACGCTCTGAGTCAATGTAACAAATCATAAGACACGTTAAATGGTTGTCTTATGTTTTAACGCTAAATTAAAACTATTGCCAGCGTTCGTCTCTTTCGCCAAAAAGTCGAATATAATACAACTTCGCTTTTAATCAAACCATGATTGGCTAATTAAAGCTCTAATTATTTGTGGTAAATTGGTCATAGATTTGTGTGAAAGGAGAGGCAGTTAGAAACGTGGAGTAAATTTAAACGAACTGCATAACCGCGTTTTTGAAATATTGAATCCTTAACTGGTGAAGTGGAGTGCCTTAAACCCCAAAAGTAAATTTTTTCCATTCAAAGGTTTTGTGACGCTTAAAAATAGGTACGGCTTAATATGTAGATATATGTCACGTAGGGTTCTGTTTCGGTTATATTTATATAAATAAATAATAAAAAAAAATCATTGGAAGTTTTTCTGCTTGAATTTGCTAAATTTTGTGCAGTTCACAAGAAATATAATGTATATGTTACATACACCCCTCCTGATCACTTGCGTTTTGCGTTACAAAAAAAAAAAATCACCTCACCATTTTGATGGTTAAAACTTAACTTTAGGTGGGTGACGACTAGGCAACATAGGAAAGACATTCAGAGAGTTCCATGCTTTTCCAAACAACTGTGTAGGTAATAGTAATAAGCTACGATCTACCGCCCCACAGCCGGATCTTAGGCAAAATTCTAAGCGAATACCGTGGCTATTTCAGACTGACTATCCCAAACAAGGGTGAAACTGCAGTAAATGGCTGCGGTAGCAAGTTTTTCTTTATTTACTTCCGACTTTGTAGATGTCCCAATTGTTTCAAGATAGTACTGTGAAAAAAGTTGTTTAACGCTATGTGATTTTACATTTTCATCTCCTACAGATCTATAAACGTGAAGTAAGTTGACTACTACTTTTATTTCTCCTGTGATAATGATAATGATGTGTCCCTGTTGTGCATATGAAAAGCTTTAGATTGCTCCTAAGCTGTCGAAGACAACTTCGGCGATCTCAACAGCTTTTTCTGAAAACATTAAATCCTCTGGGTCTTCTGGGATGATCGCGAAATGCTTGGCCTGAATTGCTGGGCTGACGAATATATTTTGAGGAGACAGTTGAACATTAGGGTAGTTTAGGCAGTTATTTGTGTTTCTTTGTCCGTCAGTTGAGATTTTCATTTCTTTTACGTGCTTTGTCCTTAGTCTGGTTATTATTAATACTATTGCACGATTACTGTTTAGAGCTGGGATGGAATATTTAAAATTATTGTTGATAAGACTTAGGCTAGCAACTGCAGTGGCGTCAATGAGTGTCGTAGAATGTTAATAAGAACGTTTGGTGTTGAATATTATCTTCTCCTCAAATTTTAATGTGAAAGTTAGGTGCTTCTTTTACCCTTACCCCATACATATTACACCCTAGGTTGTTGGAATCAAATAAGCTTGTCATACTTCCTAGTCTTTAGTGTAGCTAAAAAGTTTATTTTTTTATTTAGTTGGCTTAGTGAAGAATCAAAGTTTTGTATCATATATTGCAAAATGTGTCAAAGACGTATTTCGTGTTACAAGGAACACCTTTGTCAATGCGATTGTCTGACGAAAAGTTGCTGTTACAATGAAATTGTTTTGTGATTTCTGCGTCGAGCAGTTTAGCTGTTTCGTCTTGAGTCAATAAGTGATGTATGAATTTAAAACGAAATATACCAAGATTTTGTTACTTGAACCGGGAGCTCTTACACCAATGAATGAGGCGTACAGGTGACGGTGTTCTACCCTTAAACCCAGCCCCTAATGTAAATGTATATAATGTAAATAAATTACATTCTACTCATTTGTTACACAGAAAGTATTTGGTCGTACAGAAAAAAGTAGGTAATAAGCAGTTTTAATTAGAGCGAGAAAAAAAAAAGTCCCCTCCCCCCTCCTCGATTGCCAGATATGCAAAGCGGAATAACAAAAGTGTATTTTTTGCTGCTTTTTGCTGTCCTGCGTTCTAAGGAAACAAAATGAGCGAATTTATGAAAGATTCCCGAGTTTAATCATCACAATAGTGGCAGGAGGTCTTCATGTAAGGCCTAGAGGGCAAAATTATTTCGCGATTCACTCAAGAATTCTTTTCATCGCTCGCAGGGACAAGAATAGCCATCACTCATCACTTTCAGAAGTGATAAAAACCTGTGTCATAAATCATTGCTTGGGGCGTTTATTCATTTCAAAAGATTGACTTAACATGCCTTGAGAGAGATATATTTTACAGTTGAATTAGTTAAGTGCATTGTGGAATTCAATCTCAATTTCATGTCCAATTCTCGATCTTGTATAAAAATCTATTTTAAACGAAATACGGTTTGAGTTATTGATTTATGCTTTGGTGCTAGATTGATGTTGGACTCTGTTAACGATTTTGAAAAATTAAGAGAGTTTGTGTCGATCATTTGTTGCAAGATCTATATATATATATATATATATATATATTATGATATAGAACAAAAAAATAGATAGTTTAAATTATTCAGCTTAGAAGCACCTGATATTTCTACTGAAGTTGACATATAAATTTGGTTAATATTATATATATTCAGTTATATTATTTTATATGTCCATCCGTTGGTGCAGCATTTCGCTGCATCAAGAGCTTCAAAGGTTTGCTCCAAATCCATCAAAGGTTTGCATCAAAAATTTTCTAAGCCGCAGCTTGCAGAAGCATACAGTCATGTCAAAAATAATTTTACCTGCGTAAAATCGAAAACGTATTTTCTTGGTTTTATGAATTAGCGTGGAACATAACACAAACACAAAGGAATTTTTTTTAGAATGCTGCATGTTTATAAGCAAAAATAACAAAAAAATCATAACAACTAAGAAAGTTCAGAAAAAAATAAAAGAAGGTAATACATAATACGGAAAGTTTAGAAAAAAGTAAAGAATATATCCGGGGAAAAAAAAAGGCGTATGCTTTAATATGGCGTTTTCTCCCTTCAATTGTATGCACAGATCACAACGTGATTTAATGCTAGCAATAATATGGTTAACCATAGTTTTGACTATTAAAATTCAAGAATATGGTTCCAATCCCGTGCTACTCATTTTACAAAATATAGTTCAGATTATTCTGCAACGAGTTAAGATTAGAAGATTTTTTGAGCCACGATCTTTGCTTAATTTGCTTTCATTTGGCCAGGAATTCGTCATCATTACTTAATGGAGGTAGGCGTCTATTATATTCTTTACATATAAAGTCAGGTAGACATATACCTTCAAATAAGTCTTACATATTGTTCCTTAACTTCGTCTTGATTTTGATAGCTATGGCCCGTCACCAGTCTCAGTTCTGTTTTGATTATTTTTGCACCAATTCAAGCGATCTCTCTTTTATTGTAAAGACCGTGATATACATACCATGGCTTTCTGCCACAAAAGCCCTTACTGCTTTGGCTGTATACAACAGTTCCGGAGTCGCCTTCATGTTCATAGTTGCTGCCAAAAATCAGTCTTGAGATGCAATACTTATTCATTTACGACTTAGTCCAGGCCTCCTTACAGCAGTTCCAGAATGCTGTTATTGGTTAGAAACAGTCTGTTTCAAAATACGAACATATTATCCTGCTAAATTATGTTTTACCCTTCTTTGGAAGATCAAATAATGCATTCAAACGATACTTTGGAGTCATAACTAAACCTTTTAATTCCACACTGAACCATAGCCGGTATTAAATAAATATGCTCAGTTATTTTCTTTAGCGCAAACGCTTGATTTCCCGTTGGATTGCACTACGCCTTGATTTGCGTCTGAGAAGCCTTTTAATCCTTTTTGACTGGATAGTGATAGTTGTGCTTACTTTTCACACTCCTTGCATTAATGTATTTTATTTCTTAACCTGGAAACATTTTACCCTTCTATTTCTTTCACTAGTTTTTTATTTCTTAAACTTTCAGTGTTTTAAAGGTAATTTTTCATACTGTAAGATTTTGTCGTGAACACGCTCACACTGAAAATAAATGGAGGGACAAGCTGAACTGTAAAATATTTTTTCTACGATTGACAAATAAGATCACAGCCATACATAAGATTTTGTTATTTCTTTTCCCCTTGTGACAAAACAATTTTCAAAATGAAATATATATATATATATATATATATATATATATATATATATATATATATATATATATAGAGAGAGAGAGAGAGAGAGAGAGAGAGAGAGATAGAGATAGAGAGAGAGAGAGAGAGAGAGATATTCGTGTGGTCTGTTTTGCAATAATGAGTTGTTCACTATAGTGAAATTCTCTCTAGGACTAATGGCAAAAATAGTTCATTTCCAACACTGCTTTTGATTTAGCTGCTTCTTTAACTTCATGCTGCTTATAAAATCATTCGAAGTTAGTTCTTCGTGTAACACTTCTTGAGAGTGCTTTGCTTAACACGGCCTGGGAAACTCAAAACAGCTCTCATGCATTAATATTCTTGAAGTGTAATTTTGAAATTTCATACTTCTGAGAAAAATTATTGATCGAAGTGAGAAAGAATTTACTTGCTTTATGAACTTCATTATTTAGAGCAAAAATGCGAAGCAAAATA
Organism: Uloborus diversus; assembly: GCF_026930045.1. Lineage (NCBI taxonomy): Eukaryota > Metazoa > Arthropoda > Arachnida > Araneae > Uloboridae > Uloborus > Uloborus diversus. Next base: position 136,894,657 of record NC_072740.1, read on the forward strand.
TTCCTTTTTGTTTTGGGTCTCTGTGCCATTAAAAGTTTCATGCTCATGGTTATCATAGTTCTCATTTTGATTTTCCTATTTTACTCCATCACTCTCTAAAAGATGCTGCATGTCGTATAACTGTTCGAAAATAATACTACTCATAGACTAAAGACTTCTTAGTAATTTCTTTTTCTCAATAAGTTTCTGCTCTGTGAAAAACGTGAATGTCTATTGATTACTTTGTTACGTAAATTGGCCACTGCTCTCAAAAATTTTTTCTGCGTTGATATTGGTATGTGTACGTGTGGAGTTTTGAGTTTATGGATTTTCAAAGCATATTATTTAAGATTATAGTTATCTTTTCTTGAAATGTTTTTCGAACTATTGTTCACCCTCTTTTATTTCAATTGTTTTATTCAAGTACATGATCCGGGCGACTGACGAATTTCTTACGCTGCTTGAAATGTCTGAGTGCCTTAAGTACCTGCATTTAGACAGTGTCCAGACAGCTGTGTGTTATTGCCCCCATGTACTTAAATCCCCCCCTCAGTAAAGATGAAACACGTATTCGAATTATGTTTCGATGCGGAGATCTGTGCTTTTCTGTAAAAATCTATCATCAGAAAAAAAGTCTATATTTCACATTCCCGAGTCATAATTTATTAAATACGAAACCATTGCTTTGGTCTTAAAATAGATTTTCCGTAATAAATGTAAGAAAAGAAATTTCGGCGCCGAACAATCGGGTGACGAAAGAGGGCGCTGTATCGATCGATTCCTCAGCCGCGGGCAGACATGGTCGTCATGTTTCGATGAGGGTCCTGCCTCACGGTAAGCCTGTTCCATCCACCTCTTGCTATTTCTAATACAGTATCCAAATACTTCGCAATTTGATTCAGACTCCGTGCTATTTTGATGGACTTGATTTCGTTTCTCTCTGTTTAACTCGATTACTCGACCAAAGCCGCCGATTCGGGGAACTGTTCAGTCCTATGCCTATTGCGGGTTTTTGTTTACGAATTATTCATTTCTAATTATAGAAGAATGAAATATATGTGCGTAACTGTTTCAAGCTTTGCCGATAGATCAGTCGAGCCGAGTGTTTCGATTGGTATGTTTTTTTCGTCGTGCTGCTGGGGAAGTGGGTTTTAAAGGGGAGATGGGAAATTTTGATTGGGAATCGCGGTAATCCTCTAGTTAAAAATAGACAATAGTTCTAATGCGGATAAATACGTCGTTTAAGAGCGCAATATCTAGTGAACGTTTGACCTTTTGAGCAATGGATAGCGTTTGTGTTTTCTGAATTTTCATTAAGAAATTTTTATTGAATGTAAGTAACCTTAAATCATGATTCTAACAAATGATCTGGTAAATTTGTAAAGAAAAATTCACCGCGCATATACCTTAACATCGGTAACTCCATAGGTGTGTAAACAGAGAGAACACAAATGATAATTAAATATTTAACTGATTATGTGCAATTAATTCCGAAATAATGATGATAATAAATTATAACTATCATAGTAATAATTAACTGATTTTGTATTGTAAAACCTTTTCAATGGTAGATTAAACATTTTACTACCCCATCTAGTTTTGGTCTCTTAAGAACTGTGTTATGTTCATTATCAAATGTCGTTGTGTATGACTTCAGCTGTGTAGATGTGTTTCTGCTTACACATATTTATTTTATTACTTTTATTTTTTATTGAACGTAATTATAATAATTGTTTCATACTTATTTATACCGAAGAAAAGTATTGTTTATTTTAGAAATGCCTTGTTTTTTGTTTGTTTAAAATGATCTTTGATGTGCATGATTTTTTTTTTTTTTTGTCAAATGAAGCATTATGAAGCGTGACGGTTTTTTCCGTATAATATTCTTGTAATTTCCCATACAAGCAAAAGTTTCCATGGGTCATTGCGAGCGTACGATCTACCATAGAGTAAGTGCACTTCGGGCCCCTCTGACGACTATTTCCTGAAATGACCTTAGTTTTGAAAGCATAGTTTTGAAATACCCCTTCCCCCAACATATACAATTGAGGCAGTAAGAAGCAAAGGGATCTAAGTGGCAAAATTAAAAATTTGAAGATAACCAGTACAAATGGAAGGTGAACTTCTCCTCTGTCTCGGGGTAAGAGGTAGTAACTACACCATGGTAGATGCTGTTATACAGCATGATTTAGAAAAACTTTTCAATGAAAGTCTACCTTAGGCCGTTATCTTTAAACTCGTTTAACTCAAAACTTTTGCTTCTCAATGCCTCGTTTGTTCTTAATTAAGGTGTCATTCTAACAAAGCTTCCTCTTCGAAAAGACCGTTACCTTTGTTAAAACTTAATATCCTGTTTTTAATTTTTCTTTATTTCATTTCGTAATATTACGCTCTGATTCGTAACCTTATACGCTATTCAGTGGACTAAACAACAAAAACTGGTTTATTGTTAGTGTTAACTAGCCTTCAAAGTCTCAAATATTGCTTTCAATAGCCTATTTTTCTTAGCGTTGCAAACATCGGTTTGATATAATGCTGTGCATGAAATCTAAAACAATTTTTGCTAAAGTTTTGATTTCACGCATGCTTACTGTTCATGACAATTATTTATTCATATTTTTAAAATTCATTTCCAAAGCATTTCCTTTAAACTACCACTTTTCTTAACGACTGACTCCCCACTTAATAATGGATGATCGCTAAAGATATGTTTAACTGCATTTTAATCAACACAAACATCAACAACATTTTCTAATTATAGCTGACATTTCAAAAATAATCAAAATTTTGACACTTTTGAAATGTGTGTCGTAGTAGCTGCTATTAATGCTAGTTTCGGTGGTTTCGTATTAGGGTGGGCCGAAAAACGTCTTTTTTTTAAGTTGTAAAAGTGCGGAAAAATTATCAACTATATAGACAAAAAAAAAAAAAAAAAAAAAAAAAAAAAGATCAAAATCGGTTGACATCTTCCGGTTTCGTAAGTTTGATAAAACATGAGAAAAACTTATTTTTCGAGATTATTTTTACTTCCTTTTCCAAAAAAGGAAGTATTGTATTCGCGAAAAACTTTTCACTCAAAATTCGGTCTTAATTTCCATTTTGCTCACCACCGAATTTTTGTGGAGTTTTTTTTTTCAACTCGACCACACGCGGATAAGTGCCTAAGAACGGATAAACACCCGAAATATCCATTTTGACGATTCCCGAGTTAATTACAACGAATTTTCTCGTGACGTCCGTATGTACGTATGTATGTATGTGCGGAAGTGCGTATGTGTGTATGTATGTCGCATAACTCAAGAACGGTATGTCCTAGAAAGTTGAAATTTGTTACGTAAACTCCTAGTAAGGTCTAGTTGTGTACCTCCCCTTTTGATTGCATTCGGGTGTTTCTAAAGGGATCTTTCGCCCCTTTTTGGGGGGAAATCATTGTTAATTTCGATGTATACTCAAGTGGTTTTATAATTTGGCGGACACTTGGTGATATATGGCCAGTCTTTTGGTCGCCAAATTGGCGACAAATTTGGCGTTTTTTTTTTTTTAAATCTGGTTTCGATTTGGCCACTGTTGGTGATATTTAGAGAGTAAACTATTGAATCACATTAAAATTGTCAATAATGGGAAAATGATATTAAAATTGGAGTAAAAGGAAGTCATGTGATGCACACATCAGCTCGTTTTAATTTGGAATTAGATGCTTTCGCAATGTAATAGTTTGTAACGTCTTCAAATAGAGCTTAAAACATTGTGTTTTAATTTGGTTTAGATTAGTTGATATTTTCCGGTCCCGCATAAGCCCCAAAATTTTGCCAAAATAACGAAAAAGTTGCATTTTTACGCATTTGATAATTAGTGTGTGAATGTAGACTTTAGTAGTTTTTTCACACGAACTGATAATGAGGTAGGAAAAAACTGTCTAAAAATTAAAAAAAAAAAAAAATCCAAAATTGATGTTTTTTTTTCTTTTTTTTTTCATATTTTTTCAAAACACACGACCTATCCGCAACCGGAAGATGTTAACCGATTTTTATATTGCTTCTTCTTCTTTTTACTTCCTTTTACAAAGTAAATGAAGTATTGTATTCGCGAAAAAATTTTGACCCAAAAAATAGGCCTTATTTTCCATTTTGCTCGCCCCCGAATGAATGTTGAGTTTTTTTTTTTCAACCCGACCACACGTGGATATATGCCTAAGATCGTATAGACACCCGAAATATCCATTTTGCGACCCCCGAATTAATTACTACGAGTTTTCTCGTGACGTCTGTATGTACAGTACGTATGTATGTGCGTATGTGCATATGCGTGTGTGTTCACGTATGTATCTCGCAGAACTCAAAAACGGTATGTCCTAGAAAGTTGAAATTTGATACGTAGACTCCTTGTGGGATCTAGTTGTGCACCTCCCTTTTTGGTTGCATTCGGATGTTTCTAAGGGGTCTTTTACACCTTTGGGGGGGGGGGGAATCATTGTTAATATCAATATCAATGCAAACTCAAGTGGTGTTACAATTTGGCAAACACTTGGTGACATATCGCCAAGCTTTTAGTCGCCAACTTGGCGACAAATTTGTCGGTTTTTTTTTTTATAAATTTAGTTTCATTTTGACCACTATTAGCAATATTTGGAGAGTTAGACATTCGAATGTGATTCAATGGTTAATATTGGGAAAATTAATCTGTGTAAAACGTTTTTTTCCTTCAGTTCTCAACAAACTTGGGACAAAAATATTTAAAGTGTTTCTTTGCTTACTCCAAGGCACTACTATTATCATTAAATTAGCGTAAAAGGAAGTCATGTGATACACACATCATCTCGTTTTTTTTCTTTTCTTTTCTTTTTCTTTTTTTGGCCTATATAATTCGCTATTTTTCTACGCTATTACAACTTCAAAATGAAAAGATTTTTTTTGGCCTGCCCTATTCCGCACATCAGCATTTGTATTATGAATGCAATAAAACCCTTTTATTTAATAAGTTGGGAAATAAACATAATTTTTGATGACTGAAACTCGAATACAACTCTGACATTCGTATTAATTAATCTTCACAATGGCTAATATTTTGTCGCTGAAACTCTCGGAAATTTTTTTCCAACGAGTAAAGATGAAGATTAGCGGTCGACACTCAACAAGTAGTATTTTAATGCCATTAAGTTATATTTTACACTAATGCCATTAATTAGTCAAATTAACTTTCATTTAAATTGATAGTTTTTATGATTCAGTAGCAATTTAGAAGCTAAGTTTGTTATTCAGTAACAGATTTGTTTACAAAAAATTAGGCGAATAGAAAAAAAAAGACTCTGGTTCTAATACATCAGTTCGTTTCTAATCGCCACTAGCCAAAAAAAAAAAAAAAAAAAAAATCCCAATCTTGATCTTTACCAGCATGTCAGTGTAAGAAAAACAATTAGATAGCATATGCAAATAAATTCTGGTGTTAAGTCTTAAAGTTTAATATAATGTATTTGTGTAATTCGTCTTTTTCCTTGCGTTTACTATCATAACTTAAACCATTCTCAAAAAGGTTGCACGAATATGTAGATTAGATCAATCTGGATTTCTTCTTTTCACTTTTTTTGTTACTTATTAGTTACTTTAAATGCACTGTACTTTAGCTTGTGAAGATGCCGTTTAAAAAAAAAGGAAAAAATTAATTGAAGTCCTTTTAGATATTTATGCGGCTAATAAGGAATACACTTTACACAACCATATTTTTTAGTTTAGTTGGTTCAGGGATATTAAATTTATAATTTTTTTTACCCCCGAACTTATTGTATGTCCCCTAAATGAAAATGATAAATTTTTCATCAAGCTTCAAAAATTCCTGATAACTATTTCAGTTTCATGGCTTAAAAATTACAAATTATTTTACAATTTCATTAATGCCAAGAAAAACTCAATAAATTATATCACTCAAAATAAAAATTGCGAATAATTAAAAGTGCTTTTGTTTGATTCCATGCTGTATCTCTTCTGTTAATTTTTACACTAGTATAATTGTCGTTATCGTTTAATTACTTTATCCTTATTCCTAATAGCATGCGTCCCAGGTAATGCGTTGCGGAATTGCTTTTTTTTTTTTTTTTAAAGGGGGGGGGGGGGGGGGTCAGGGGCTGTTATAGCTAACGTTTTGTTCGCCTGTGTCCCAAGTTTTGTCTCCCACGAACGACAAGCATTGTTGTGGTGCTTTATTGTTGTAAAATTTCATCACACTTTTAAAATCCATTCCAACTTCGAATGATTCTGTCTCCGCTTTTTTTTCCTTGAGTTAAAATTTAGAGTTGAGTATATCAAAACTTTATACAGATTATACGTATGGATGAAATCGAATATTAAATGGGGACGCGATCTTTTCATGCTTTTTAAAGTTTTTTTTTTCTTAAAATAACACTTTAGTATAATTAAATCGATTTTTCAGAAAAGGCTTTAGTCCCACTGATGAAACATTTCAGGATTCAACGAAAAGCTTTTATTTCATACTGTTTAAGGCTTTCACGGCCGGCGTCAATATGGGGAGATAACATTTCCGGGCTTATTGGCCGTGGTCTAATTGGAGTAGAAATTCCAGACGTTTCGGCTTGCTTTGCTGCAGCCATCATCAGTGGATTGTCTCACCAAACTCAATCCACTGATGATGGCTGCAGCAAAGCAAGCAGAAACGTCTGGAATTTCTACTCCAATTAGACCACGGCCAATAAGCCCGGAAATGTTATCTCCCCAGCTTTTATTTCATTCATAAATGAATTAAACTGCAGAAGAATTTTTATGATTAATCTTATGACGAATCATTATTTCACCTGTAATATATCATCTGAAACTCTAGTTTAGAGTGATAAAAATGAAAATCAAGTAAAACTGATTTATGATAATTGAAAATATATATAGCTTTGAACCGTCCGTTGGTGTTTTAAACTCATAAAAGATGAATTTTCACACAGTAAAACTCATTGAGAAGAGATAAAATGGAAGGAGTGAAGACTTTCATTCATGAAACCAAGACTCCAAGTCACATAATAGATTTTAAAGCAAATCATTGGAAGACTTTGACTTGTTTCATGCAAAACGTGCCAACCATTTGTTGTTGTTGAGTCACGTGACTTGGGTCTTTGGGTCAGTTTTTGCAAAGCCAATGATTGGATTTGCTCCCTCCAATTCAATTCATGCTCTAACGTAAACCTCTGTCACATCTGTTTTAACATTCGTTTTACTGTTGCAAAATCCCGGTCGCAAAGGATAAACGAATATCCTCTCAGAGGAAAGTAATGAGCAATCTTGTTAAATTTCTTCAGTACAGTCGAGTCCCGACATACGCGAGGGATGCGTTCCAAAACCCTTCGCGTTGTGGAAAAGGGTATGTGTGAAAACTTTTATAAATATACCCATACTATTAAAGACACTTGTAAACACCACCTCAAACTGTTAAAAACCATTTCCTAACTATACATTACTGTTTCTCAAATAAAAAATTGAATTTTTATTTATTGTATTTAAAAAAAACCGTTTCATTTAACATAAAAAACTGCTACGATGCACAAAATCAATGATCAATGGGAAAGGAAGACGGAAAATAAACCACTACGGTACGTACATTATATAGTAAGAAAAACAAATGCACTATAGTTGTTGAAACTTTCTTTTTATCTTCACAAACTTTAAATGAAACAGCGCTCTTAGGTGTCATTATATTTCATCAACTTTCCCATATAAACTGAAAAAAATAAATGGAAAATGAGGAGTAGTTATTTGTATAAGCGATGTTTAGACTAGTACTGTGTGGGAACTTCCGCTCTCAGTGATGCCAGAGAGATGAAGATCCATTCACGAAAAAACCGCGATTCCTTTCGGAAAATTTTCATGTTGCGGGTGAAGAATTCGCGTTAGGATTAAAATTCTTTACCGGGGAAAAAATCGCGTTATAGCCATTTCGTGTAAGTCGGATCGCGTTGTAGCGGGAGTCGACTGTATTGTTAATTCTAGAAAAAGTCTGAAAGCGTACAATTTCTTCAGTTTTACGGGTGATGTTAATAAATTCCGTAAGAAATTAGCAAATTTCCTTCCGATACTTTTCTGTTTTACTTCTACCCAAGTCTGCCATTTCGAATTTTTCCAGACGGGAGGGGGGGGGGGGATTTTATCCGAAAGCAACAAAAATCGCATCCTACAAATAAAATAATGTTTCAGAGTTTGGGGGGAGAGGGCAATGGCTGACCTTCCTATATGACGGGCTTGGGTCTGCCTTGGTAATGCTAGTGTGAAAACGTTACTTGTTTTTACTTCATTACGCCAAAAAATCTAGTTCTTCTCTGATCCTGCCATATTCACTACAAAAAATGTGACCTACGCCCTTTCTGAAATAATTGTCAACGTTACTCATGCATCAATTTTGAGGTTATTTATTCCTTTTAAAAATACCCAGAATCACAAATAGATGTGTATTGGTATTTTGTAAAAGCTAATTATGAATTAATAATTAGCAGTTGCCAATAAATAGCATTATCTATAATGAAGTCTAATTAATTAGCAGTTTAATGAAAACTGATAAATGTGGTAGTTTTTTTTTTTTTTTTTGAGGCAAGAACTTGTGCCCCCTCCAAGACAGAGTCAAGACTGTGCCACTGAACTCGGGGATGGTCAAATGGATATTTCGGTTATCTTTACGTTCGTGGGAAAACATAGTTGCGTACGAACGTGCCGGAAAGACTTATCAGGACTCATTCAGGGATGAGAGAAATGGAAATTTAGGCCGACAAATTGAGTGAACATTTGTACGTGAGTACAAGACTCTCTTTACTTCATACAAGAAAGTAAAAAGAATGTACCAAAAGTACGCAATTAAAATTTAATGAGTAATTTAAGTAAGGTAACTGTCTCAATGTCATGGGTGGAGTTAGACATTTGCGCCTAGGGGGCTGAGCTACATTCAATAATAATAATAATAATAATAATAATAATAATAATAATAATAATAATAAATAAAAAGCACCAAAATTCAAAAATGGGTAGAACAACATTGTGTACAGTCAGAAGACGGAGGCAGTGTAGGGGCGGTACATCCGCAGAAATATTCCGAAATTGAAGATTCTAAATCAGTTTTTATCAGTCTTTGATGGTGTCAGGAGAAGAAAATCAAAGAGGGGAGTTTTCAAGGTTGGAGAAATTTTCAAACTTGACGTCAAAAAATTTAGGCAATTTTCAATAACGGTAGAGGAAAAGGGGCTCTTCTAGGAAATTTCAACATTAGACTCTGAAAAATGCAATTTTAGCTGAGAGAGGGAGGTGTGTCCCTTAGTGAAAAAAATATATATATATATATATATATAAATAATTGAAGTCTTTAAGACGCAGTTATAGACTAGTTTTGGTGCAAGGGATCTAGTAGCTCTCTCTCGTCGAAATAGCTCTCAGTCATCTAGTGGCTCTCTCTCGTCGAAATAGCTCTCAGTCATCTAGTGGCTCTCTCTCGTCGAAAAAAATTCGACATTAGAATCTTAAAACCGCAGTTTTCTGCTGTATCTGGTAATCATAGAGGAAGGGTGAGGGGTTTCACTTCCGAAATGATTTTCGAAATTGAAGTCAATTTCAGGCTATCTTTGGAAGGAAGAGTTTCGAGGGACGCTCTCATTTAAATGCTTAAGTTATCTTTGGTGATGTTGAGGAAATGGGAAACAATCGAGGGTTCTCGCCGAGAATTTTTTGACGAAGTTTGAAAAACGAAATTTTAGGCCGTCTTTGGTATAGTTAATGAGATATCCTAACATCACCGAACACCAAAAGAGAAGTCATTGTTTAGTAATAATAGAATAAATAGGGTAGAGGAGATTTGGTGTTCCCTCCCGAAACCTTTTTCGAAACTGAAATCAATTTTAGGGTATCTTTGGAAGAAAGGAAAGGAGGATTCGCTCCCCGGAAGCTTTTTGTGTCTAATTTTTTTTAAATGCGATTTTAGTCTGTCTTTGAAAATATCAGGTAAGTAGTGGGGAACGGTAGCGATTTTCTTCGAAAGGTTATTGAAATTGAAATCTTAAAGGCGCAATTTCAGACTATGATTGGGGCTAACATTAGGGAAAGGGTGACATTCCGGGGACCCTTTACCAAAAGTTTTTAAAAATTGAACTTTTAAAAAGACATTTTAGGCTGTTTTTAATGATGTTTAGTAAAGGTTCAGAGTTTAGTTATCTATTCTCAGACAATTTTTGATATTTTACTTACTTAAGGTGTGGGTTGCTCTTCACTCACGACAAATATTTTGATTACTACCGCACTCCTGAAGTCGTCATTGCTTGTTCCCCCCGATTTTTCTGTGTTTATTGGTTTTAACTACAAGAAGCAAAGAAAAAGTGTGTTGGCTTAGCGTCCCCCAATGTCTTAACGGGTCCTGACCAAAATGTGATTCATTCTCTTCATCCAGGGATGATTTTTTTCTTTTGTATTCTTCCAATGCATTTATTCATTGCACTCTATTAATTATTATTTATGACGCCAAATAATTGATTTTCCGTTGTGTCTCATTAAAACAAATACGCATTTAAAATAACAGTAAATATCTCATTAGCCCTATTAAAAGTCCTTATATTAAGAAACATTTATCACTTGCAGCTGGTACCAAGAATACCAATATTCCGCCTTAGCAAATACCGTTTTTATGAAAATGCAAAATGGCACGAAATACCGTGTACCGAAATTACTTGTGGTACGGAACTTGCTAGCAGAATTTGATGAAGGTTTCTTACCTGTCTCAGTTAACCTGTCTAAAGTTAACCCTGAATCTGGGTTAAATTTGTAAAGTATGTCTCTTTTTTAAGTATTTGTTTCAGCTGAATGACTGGCGATAATTCAAGATATTTTTCAACTAATTCGGCTAGTTCAATCCCTTCTCCTTACTTTAATGCATAGTAAGGGGACATAGCTGCGAAGAAGAAGAGAAATGCACATTCCCAAGAAAAGTTATGGGTATTAGAGTTATTTTTAGTCTTTCAACATGAAATTAATTCTGACCACTATGACGCCCCTATTTAACGAGCTGAACAACGTTGCTGCCTAGACATTTTTTTACAATTGTGTTTCTAACAAATGTAATTTTACGGGAGTAGTTTAATTTGACTTCGATAGTGATTAAATTAAAAAGTTCCAAAGGCAGAACTTGGCAAATTTCTTGATTACAACTTCCTCATAGCTCTACCTTGCAATCATACAGCCCGATTTCTTTTACGCTTCGGATAGATTTCGATACTGCTTTCGACTCCGCCAACGTGACGAATTTAATACTAGATTGGTGAATCGGTGCGATTTCGTTCACGGTGATTGGTTGAAAACGACAAGGGAAGAAGTTCGACGTTACGAAAATCGCCCAGAATGTTTATTTCTACCCTGTGGAATAATGCGAGCCCATTCACCATGTTTGATCGCAATGTTTCGTTCTTATTTTTTATCTGTGAGAAATGCTTTTTATCTCTTTCAGCTCATAACTAACCTTTTGACTTAGAAGTTTTTAAGAAGGAGCAAAAATAACTGTTCATGAAGTACTATTATTGTTCGTCGAAATTTCGACGAAATTCGATTTTTTTAAACTTAAAAAGGGTGAGGGGGGGGGGGGGTCAAAACATAATTTCAGACTTAAGCTATGTTAATGAACTAAAGCTTTCTTAACGAAAAAAAAGTCTTCAAATATAGATTTTTGAATTCATGATTGATAATGCAATAAAATAAACTACGAATTTCAACCCGATTCAACGTTTTCATTTTAAGCATAGCATGTGCGTTAACATTTCTTCTGCTGTAGATGAAGGGAAGTGCCCCCCCCCCCTCCTTTCAGTGAAAGTAAAAGATGGATCCTATAGTAAGTAGTACGCAGCATTTTGGGGAGATTTGATAACGGTCATCGCAATGTTCAACTAATTATTGAATGTATTTTGTTTTAGATAAGTTTGGTTCTTTAAAAGGTAACTAACGATCACATTGAAGACAAACTTTTAAATTAAAAAATTTTTGGATCTATGAATACTTGAATTTCAAGTTTTAAGTGAAGGTTTCCTATTTGAATTAATTTTTACAGCATTCTAATCAATTCTTACCAGGAAACCACACGATGAAAGCAAAAAAAAAAAAAAAAAAAAGTAGCAATCGAAAGAGCATTGTAAACCATGTTTCTGGACGCTTAAACTATTTGCCCTCGTGTCCCCATAATCGAAACATGAGGTCTTAAAGTCTGCCGAAATTTTAAGAAAAGTGACCGAATTTTGCGAGTTCCTATGAGTAATAAAAGCCATCTTGCACTCAATTTGTAAATGGATGTAGAAGATGAAATTACCTGAACAATTTCTCTCCAAGTCTTTAAATTGGGCGCTTTTCTTAACATTTCGACAGACTTTGAGACCTTATATCTCGATATCGGGCGGACGAGGGCAAATAATTTTGGCGTCAAAAATATGTCTCAAGATGCTCTTTCAATTGCTACTTATTATGTTTTTTTTTTTTTCTGAGGCATTAATTACATGTAATATGAATTAATTATGCATATTATTTCCTGCTCCCTGCTGACTCTAATTATGCTCCCAGAAAATGATTTATATAGATCAGGTCAGATTTTCAACTAAAGCAAGCATATAGAGGGGAAAACATTTATTCAGAGAAATTGCTTTGAGAAAATGCTTTTGACTCCAAAAGATTAAAATTTGTGTCGTATTAATGTTGGTTTCATTATTTATTTTTTCAGTGCAAAGGTGTTTTTTAATTTCCTAAAACAAAACTAGCTTTGTTCTAACCTCGTTGCAATATTCTATTTTTTTTTTTTAAATTGTCCTTGGTGAAGATTAGTAATTAGTAGCTCTTATCATCTCCTGCAGAATTATGTATTGATAATATTGGTAAATGTTGTTTCAAGAACAATTAGCATGGGGGGATTTACCTTTTTATGACTTTTATTGTTGTTGTTAACTGAAGTGTATGTTTATAAGTTAGAAGGAAGTAGAAGTATTCATAAATACATTGAAATCCTTGTTTTTTCTTTATAGAAAAATCATCTTACTTTCAATGAAACATGTTTTCTTTTATATTTTAATTCTTAAAATCCTTTTTTTTTTTAACTTTAAATTTGTTTTGCAGATGCCATTAGTGAAAGTAATCCACGAGTTATTGATGACTCACGTGCTAGAAAATTAGCTAGTGACCTTAAAAGGTGTTCCTATTATGAAACATGTGCTACTTATGGACTCAATGTTGAAAGGGTCTTCCAAGATGGTAAGATATTAGCCTTTAAATGAAGAAATTTTAATGAATTCTCCATTAATTGCTGGAAATATGTTGATTATGTATAAGGGTGAAAATCAGGAAAAGTGCTAATTTAAGTCTGAAATGAATTTTTCAAGCACTTCCAACTAAAAACCAAAAAAAAAAAAATCATATAGTTATATACTTCTTCGCACATGACAAAATTTTGAGATTTTACTTTCTATGACATTGGAGTTTTTATTGCTTCTAAATCATGTCAGCAATTGTCCCACGTCTGAATCCCAAATTTAAAAAAAAAAAAAATCCTGTGCATTATAAAATATCACAGCAGAACAAAATACAAGATGAAGTAACGTGTTTTATGTTTATCTATGAGAATTGACTCTTGTGTTTTAGAAAAAAATGAATTTACATCTATAAAAAAAACGCATTTATGCTCTTCCCAAGTTTTTATATCATGTCTGGAGCCCAAACTTCATGGATGGTTATTTCTAGTAAGCACATTTATTTGGCTCCAATGAATTGAGCGGGATGAAGCCTTTTATGGGTTGTATAAGATGTGTAAGTCTTTTATGGGATCAAAAGTTTTCACTTCAGTTGTATAGAATTACAGGTAAGAATTGTCCAATACCTTTCTGTCACTACCAAATGAAGAACATGTCGATAGCGCAAATTAAAACGCAAAATAAATTAATTTCTCAAACCAATTTTGCATATTTAAAATTTTTTCTGCCATGAAAATAATAATGCATTTCATTTTTCGAATCTTTAATTAGCGATGTTCAGCAATCAAATTTGCGGAAAATTCTTCATTTCACTATAAACATGTCGGTAGAATATAAGTAGAAACCATTTGTTTCTGAACTCATGCGTGCGTTTGATGTTTTTCACTATTCTTTCTTCGTGTAATGAGTTTGTTGACTATCTCATGATTGAAAAGTAGTTAAATTTCTTAAAATATGTTTCTGAAACTTTTTTTTTACGCCCAAAATTTGACTTCTCAAACAAAGTTAACTCTACTTTTTCACCCTCTTTTCTTATTCATAAATATTCAGACCTTCTGAAATTCAGGCGTAACTACTGATCGAAAAACTATATTTTTGTTTTGAAAAAATAAATTTGTTAACTTGTGCGAATCCATCTCACCCCTTTCAAACTCTGACTGTCTTGATTTAGTTTTGTTTTTTGAGCTTGTTTTATGGTTTTTAAAAAATTTTATTTTATAAACTATTGTTCGAATTTCTATCAATTACAATTTTTATGCATTGTATTTTCCATCTATTAAACAGATATAGGAAGGTGAGGGGATCCATCAAATGATACCAAAGCCCAATTTCAAAGTAACTTATTTATTCACATTTGGATGATACAATACGATTACTCAGCTCTGCACATTTAAAGAAGGGGGCAATATTTGGGGGTACATTGAAGATAGAGTTCACACCTTGAGGGCACTATATGATATCACTAAAGCTCATACCTTAGAGCAGGGCCGGGTCTAATAGTTCTGCCGCCCTAGAAGATATCCCCCCCCCATTGAATAATAATATATTAATAAAATAAAAATGATAAAATTGAGAAGTGCTTAAAATTGAAGTGAGTTTCCAGTTAAATTCCAAAGTGGGTTTTGCATATCCAAGCTCTGGTACACACTTAAAATTATCTTTTTAAGCATTAAAGTAGTGCATCTAATGACTCTGAAACATATATTAAAATTTTCAAACCATTTTTAAATCACGCAAATTGCCGCCTCTAAAATTAAATTGAATTTTGTGCTAAATTCCAAACTATGTGTTGCATTACCAAGCACTGGTACACACTCTAAATTATTATTATTATTATTATTATTATTTTAGCATTGAAGCAGTGAATCTTATATGGCCCTAAAACAGATATTGATTCTTAAAAAAAAAAAAAGTTTCACTTTCAAAATTTGCCGCCCTAGGCAGCCGCCTAGGTCGCCTACCCCAGGAGCCGGACCTGCCTTAGAGGAGGGTCCTCCTGTTGCAAGGCAGATGAACATGAAAACTGAAGTACTCTTGCTTGTTTCAATCACATTTTTGGCCATAGCAGGCCTCAGCTTTCCTCAAAATGGCATCTCCTCTCATCTGGATAGGTTTTTTTCTCAGTTCTGTTGCAGATTTCTTGGTCACTCCTTTTGTGATGTAAACCTTCTAGCCCCCAGCTTATTTTCATCCAGGACAATCTTCTTTTTCTTTCTTAGGATCTTCTCTCACTCTTGTTGCCAACCCTCTCTCCAAAACTATCACCCCCAGACCAATCAGTGCTGAGTTGAGTTGAACATAGTGGATGGGGAAAAAGATGTTACAAAATTGATTACTAATAAAAAGATGAGTAAAAATCTGAGAAAATTAATTAATCATACAGTAGAGTCTTGAAAATCGGAGTTTCGGGAGTCCGAGGTTCCGCTTAATTCAAGGCATCAAAATTTTCGAGTTTTTCCCACTTGCTCTTAAGAATGCAGTTCTTTTCTTTTCTTCCTGGAATATCACTGTCATTTTTAGTCATGGATCCATCCACCTTTCTTTGTGCTCTTATCAGATACTCAAAGACATTAAGAAGGTGACTAGGGGTTGGTTTGAAATGGATTAGTAACCAAACTTGTTTTACAAGTCTTTTCTTTCGCTAGTTCCCTAATGTTTATTGTGTACAATGTGGTTAGGAGTCTTCTTTCTCAGTAAATATGAAGTTGCTCTGTCTATGATAACTAAGTTAGAAACTCTCAAAAGGTTAGATGCAGGCAAAACAATAAAAAGTGTTGCTTCTGATTTGGGTGTTGGAGAAGTAACCGTTGGTGAGTGGCGATGCAATCAGATCAAAACTGAGCAGTTTTGTTCACAGAAGTGCAGTGAGACACCAGCAGCAAATAGTAAAACAATGAGAACATCTGACTTCGAAAAAACTAGCGAAGCTTTAATTCTTTAGTTCACTCAACAGCGTAGTGAGGGAACTCCTGTAAGTGGTCCCATCCTTCAGGAAAAGGCTACATTTTTCAATCATGAATTTCAAGAAGATTTCAAAATTTCACAGCAAGTGTTGGTTGGTTAGACCAATGGAAAAAACGTTATGGTGTACGCCAACTGAATATTTGCGGAGAAAAACTCTTGGCAGATACGTCAGCAGTGCTTCCATTTCAAAACAAAATGGAAGAGATTATATTGACTGAAAAACTCACCCCTGATCAATTATACAAGTTGCAAGGAAACTGCTTGAATTTAAAATTGCTGCCTTCAAAATCGCTTGCTTCAAAAAATGAATAGTCAGCTCCAGTTCACAAAAAAAGGAAGGAGCGATTTAATATTTTAGCATACGCCAATAAATCTGGAACTCACAAAATGAAACTCACTGTTATTAGAAAATCTGCCATGCCCAGAGCTTTAAAAAATATCAGCAAAGAAGCCCTGCCAGTGAACTATACAAATAAAAAAAGTGCTTGGATGAATCAAGAAGTCTTCAAAAAATTGTTTTTTAAAAATTTTGTTTCAGAAACAAAAAATAAATTGAAACAAAAAAAATCTAACCTTCAAAGCAGTTTTATTTTTGGATAATGCACCATCTCATCCAGACGAAAAGGAGCTATGGTGTGGGGAAATCTATGCTTATTTTGTCCTCCTAATGTTACAAATTTAATACAGCCATTGCATCAGGTGTGCTAGAGAAATTTAAGGAAAAATATTGGTGCCACCTACTGGAACATTCACTTCACTCTCATGAAAGTGTTCAGAACGTTTTGAAGAGTGTTAACATGGGAGACATTGTTGATTGGATTGCAGATTCTTGGGAAGAAATTCAACCGACAACAACATGGGATCCCGTGGGATTTTGGGAATGGAAACCCTACGAAAAACGCTCTTCACTTACAACTCTCGAAATAACATTCGTTATCCCTGCGGGCTTTCCTGTCTATGAGTCACCTTCGCTTTGGCCACTTGCCAGCAGCTGTGGATGAAGAACCATAGAGGAGAAAAGAGGTTTCTTATTGATATCTCTGCTAATTAAAGTCGTACAAGTATCTCATCTAGCCAAGCATGTAGCCTGGTAAATGGCAAATCTATTCGATACCTGGTTGGATGCTCAGTCTTCTGTCATTAACCCGAGTAGTATTGTCATAGATAGATAGATTCAAACGTCAAACATATATTGATACAACTTTTAATATCTATACTAATATTATAAAGAGAGAGGGCGGGTTTTTGTGTGTTTATATGTTCGAGGTATCTCCAGAACCACTGCACCTATTTGAAAAATTCCTTCACTATATGAAAGGTGCTTTCTTACTGAGTAACATAGGCTATAATTCGAAAAAAATCCAATAAATAGTTCTTTTTTTTTAAATTCCAATTTAGGCCCAAATTTCATGTAAATTGCCTATTATTGGCTATTAAAATGGTGAAAAATTACTTGCACATATTAATATTATGTATCATTGAAAAAGGTAGAATTTTCTTCGTTTTAAACAATTTGTTTCAATGCTCTAACTTAATTACGGAGGGAGTAATTTGCGTTTTTAGCTCGAACTTTTTTAGGCTTACTTTAGCTGAAATTTAAGCACTGCTTTCTTCATTAAAGCTATCAATAAAAGTGAAGGAATTGTCCCACAGTTTTCTTTTTGACACTGTTGGAAAAAGCGACATTTTTACTCCAGATCTCTCTCGACCTATGATCAAAAAAATTAGTTTCTATCTTCAAAGGAAAAAAAAGTTACAAAAGTTTCCACGGTTATGCTTTTTGAATCCATTGTTTATTTCCTTACTTTGCATTTAATTTCTCAGACTTATTTTATTTCATGTTTCCATGGTTACGCTTTTAAAATCCATCTTTCGCATTTTAATTTCTTAAAAGTATTTTAATATCTGTCGTCATTGTTTGGAATGGTAATTTTGCATGGTGTTTTTTTTCCTTTTATTTGAGCCTGATTGTTGAATATATGTCACTTGACACAATTTTTATTCTCAAGGTAGGACCGGGCAAAGCCCGGCAACGCAGCTCTTAATATATAAAGATTTGAAAGCTACTGTTAATGTGACTTTATACCTTTTTGTTTGTTTTGCGAAACATTAATTATTGCAAAAGAAAAAACATCCGCTGTACTCACAAAAAGGCTGGGTTCCAGTAGCGTGGTCACTTGGCATGTTAGGCACTGAGCAGTTCAGTCTAGGATTATTGTTTTAAGGCAACTCTTAATGTAATTCATTGTTTTGGCGATTTGTTTTGAAAGAAAAGAAACTTTTGATTTGTTTTTATCCAAGTGAAATGTACGACATTTTCTTTTTTTTCTGACGATGATTATTGAATGTTCCACGGGATGTTTTTTTTCTTCATTAGACGGATCGATTATGATAGCAGGGCTGCTGGGCAAGTTTTGCGATGAACAATAGAGTTGCGGAATTATTTTTACGTATGAAAGATATTATTTATTTATTTATTTTTTGTTTATTTGGTGATATATTTTAACCCTTAAAGTGGAACGCCCCTCTCCCACTAAACTAGTCAAAAATGTCTGACCCACTGTAAAGAATTTGCTCTATTTGGACACATCGCATCCACACGCACGTGCTCCGAAAATGCCAGCTACCTTGTTGTCAACCCCCCCTTCTTTCTCATCAAGGTGGAACCCAAATTGACAGTTCAATGCACTGGTCTCGCCCTGTTCCTTGGAGATTTGAATCCTTTTAGCTATTCAAATACACGTTATCTGGATTTTTCCGTTTTGTTGTGGTTTGCTGAACAAGGAATGTTCTCAATTTCGAGCTGCCTGCTTCATTTTGTAGCAGTAGGGACTAAATTTTTCTTCGCACTTCAGGAATATTATTTCGCAATACGGTCTTCAACTTTTGCTGCAGAAATTACATATTAAAATTCCTTTTCAAAAAGTCATAGTTTATGTTTGGGCACATGCAAAATTTAAATTTGTTCAGTACCTACTACGCTACAAATGTTTATTCCTATTCAATTGTTTGCTTAGCAATTGTTTAGTTCAGTCTTACTAAAAATCAATATCATATGAGTATAGGTGAAAGAGGTACCTATGGGGAATTTTTTCCTTGTTTCTTTTTTTTTTTTTCAAAGAACGTTATGAATTTCTCAGGGCAAAAGTGTTCTAATGATAGAAGTATTTTCTTTGAGTCATGATCTTTATGAGATTTTGAAAGAAAATCTATTCAATTTATGGTGTTTGAAAAAAAAAAAAAAGAAAAGGCTTCAATTGTTCAAATGTGCTCCGATTGTGGCCGAATATCGTCAAGCCTGGGGCACATACGAACAAGATTTAAAAAAAAAGAGAGGACAATCATCATTTTTCAAAGAATTACATTGAAGAGTTTGTGACCTATACCAGGACTGTGGAGTCGGAGTCAGGCTTATTTTGGGGTAAAGGATTCGGAGTCGGAGTCATTCGAAACAGGCCTACTCTGACTCCGGGCTTCTTTTTTTCAATAATATTTACCGACTTTCTTTGCATTTTTTAAATAATTTACCACAAATTAGTTCGATTACAAGTATATAGGCCTACTAATAACAAAATAACTGTCTTTGGCAACCAGCAGACTTGATTGTTTATCATACTTTCTGTAATAGCTATTTACGCCGTCCCCTAGTTTGCTTGTTTTTGCACTCTCTTTAACTGATAGCAACTGTCATCAAACGGATTTGTTGCTTAAAGTAATCCCTTTCAAATAAAAATAATAACTAGCAAAAGGAATGTATTCCTTGAACAAGCCGGCGACCGTAGCTTGAGAGGAAACTTGAGGGTGTTCGGTAAATTCAAATAAGTGTTGGCGCGGTGAATCCGAAAAAGATCCGATAAAATATATAATCCTTTTCCTTGAGGGAAGGGAGGGAATTGAAAATAAATAAATTAAAAAAAAAGTCGGCGTCGAAGTTGGACGATTCAAAATCCAGGAGTCGGAGTCGAACATTTTCCTTCCGACTCCACTCCTCCGACTAGTACTTTGTTAGTTTAAATTGTACTGTAATGTGTCAAATACAAAAAAAAAATTATGAATTACATAACAATGCTCACTGTTAAATTTGAAAGTTTCGTAGTTTGTTCCAATCGCTGGAGACAAAAGAAAAAGAACCTATAAGACTGCACAGCCCAAGAAATATTTTATTGTGTTAAGATTATTTTTATTATACATTGCTATTAGGTTTCACACAGGTTATTAATGTTTTTAAATGATTTTAAACTGGATTTTTTGTTAATGTTTCGTGTTTAGTTAAAATGTTTCGTGCCTTTTTATTTCCTGTAGTCAGGACTAGATTAGCCTTTAAAATTAGGGAAAACTCGGTCTCATTTCAAGGCCCTCACTTTTAGCTTTTGGAAATTTTTCGAAAATTCTATGCACATTGATGCAAAACTTATATGTGCTACTAGTAATATTTACAAAAGTGATCCAGTAGAATTCAATAAAGGTTATTCCACCTTCCCAGCGAATTGAAATTTCGTACATTACACATGTTGTACTGCAATGCTCGACGAATAACGTAGTAAAGCGTTTAAATCAAATTTAACACTTCACAAAAAAAAAAAAAAAAAAGACATAAATGAGCATTATAGCAGAGTTGAACCAAATCCTATGCCAGAAAACATAACTTGTGACCACATTTTATTAAATGTATCCTCACCTTTTATTATTATTTATTTATTCCACACATTTTTATTTAGCATGCGGCAACGTTAGCAATCTCTTTAAAAATGCTTTTAAAAGCAGAAACTGTAATTGTTAATCACAGTTTTTTATTTATTTTCTGGCTCCCTAAAAATTCTGAGGAGAAGCTCAAGTTTTCCGACTTTTATGGGGATAATCTGGCCTCCCTGTAGCTGTTCTATAGCACAAAATTCTTGACTAATTATGTAGTAACAAGAAATAAAGAAATACTTAACTATACTTTCTGAATCGACAGTACAAAAAATAATAATAAATTATAATATTTTTTTCTCGAAAATTAATAATAACCTAACATTCATGTTTTAAAAAAGATACCGGAACAGCTCACATGAGCGGCGTTTGTTATGTGTTTACAAGTTCTCCATCTTCTACTTTAGGACTAACTTGCAATAGTAAAGAATTTTTAATTTAATAAAAAAGAAATTAAACATATAGTCATACATTTACGTAAATGTTCATCAGTGGCAGTATCGTGGCGAACGCAATGGGGTCCGCAATGGTGTCCGGCGGCCACCCCCATTATTTTTAGACCATCTCAATGATCTAAGCCCCTATCCCCTCGATTCGTTTTTCTTGTCTGTAAACCTATTTATAGCAGTCATCTCACTGCGTGCACTGTTAAAACCACGTAACAACGAAGTCAAAAATGCTTTCATTTCTTATATTTCGTAATTTACATGAATATGTAAACGTGGATATTCATCGTACAGCGTAAATTTATTTAGATTTGTAGTTGCAAAATATGAGGCAGCAAGAAGCTGTAAGAAGGGATGTAAGTTGACTTTTAAAGTTTCGAGTAAAACACGTTTAAATTTTAAATTCTAGATAGACTTTTAATTGATTTTTTTCTAAACTATGCTGTTTAGCATCACTAGCCAAAACTTCGAGTTCTATCTCTTGCCCCAAAACAGAAAAGAGGTTCTCCTACCATTTCTACTGATTATCGCCAAATTTTAAAATTTTGGATCTTACATACGTTTGTTTCTCACTGTTTCATAACATTTTAAAACTATTGAAAAAATAATTGATTGAAATCCTAAGATAGAAAACAAGTAACATTATTGT
This sequence comes from Uloborus diversus, assembly GCF_026930045.1. Lineage (NCBI taxonomy): Eukaryota > Metazoa > Arthropoda > Arachnida > Araneae > Uloboridae > Uloborus > Uloborus diversus. Next base: position 136,916,624 of record NC_072740.1, read on the forward strand.
CTTTTGTTAAAAGCATACTTTAAGATGAAAGACTACTTTTCTTCAAGATTGAAGAGAAAGAAGATTCTGTCTTCATCAAATGATAGTTTTTCTTTTTGTTTTTAAATTTTGAAAAAAAGTAAATGCTCAAATTATTGTGGTTTTTGGTAATTCCATTAAGTGTTCGTTAAAAATCCCAAAGAAACGATGAAATTTTGCATATTTTTCAAATTTTCAGGAACGTTACCGGCTTTGATATCAGATTTCAATTTTCTTTTCCGCTTCAATTCTTCATCAATAACTGGAACTCTCTGGTCTTATAGTATTTTAAAAATAAAAATGAAGGTTTTTTTTTTTAATTATGAAAAAATGGTGGAATTCTTCCATTTTGGAATTTTCTGTTTAGTTGTGGATTGGATTATAATATTCAATTTCATTATCTTTTTACAAAAATTAAGTGTTCACCAATTGCAACGTTTCAGGGTTTATAGCACTTAAAGAAAAAGAAAAAGATGCAAAATTTTGAAAAAAGTTCCAAAAAACCGGCAAAACTCTCCGCGTTTTCGAATTTTTAAGGCTCGTTCGGCTGTCAAAAGCATGCAATTTCAAAATAACTTATTTTTTAAACCGTTGCGTTCACCAATCGCAACTTCTCCGTGCTACATTCACTCGAAAATAATTGTTTTGATTTTTTCGCACCACTCTTCGCTCTTTCTGTTTTACTGAAGAATATCATTTAAAATTAATACACTCCAATAACATTAATTATATTTTACCAAGTCATTAGCTTAACTTTATTCCGTTCTGTTTTTCATTTGTTACACCTATTTGTTCAGCATCGCAATTCCTATAGTAACATAAGGTTCAAAAATATATGTCTAAGAATGTGATGTTTCAGTACTTATTTAAAAATTGGTTTTCAAGTGAAAACAATGACTCTTTCTTTATGAAAAACAAAGTTCTACAAATATTATAATTCCAGTAATGTAAGGATGAGTTTTGCTAACTCTCCAAAGCATATCTTAGTTCTTTCTTGTTTGACTTTATTGAATGCACATGTTCTTATCAGTCAGCTGAATCACTGTTCTTTATGAAAAGAACTTGAAAATAAGATTTCCCCCTTCTGATGCTCATGGGATCTGCATTCATGTGGAAAGACAATACCGAGGACTTCCCCTTTCTCGTTTCGTCTTGCAAACGAAACAATGGAGTACTCTAGCTCGTTTGCTATGGCGTTATGGGGTGCAAGTGTCAGGGTCAGGTATACCATGCAAGGTGTCCTTGGGGTAGGAAATGGCGCGAAGCTGAGACTGGACTATCAACCAAGCTTTTAACATTTCAATATCAAGCCACCATTTTGATACCACCATTTTCACACCACTAAAACCTCTCGCTGCGGCACCATAGGGTACCACAGCAACCCACTTTGAGAATCCTATCTCTATTTTTTTTAATTGTTAAATGTTGAATATGAAAAACAATTAAGATCGTGCAATTAAAGGTATCCATACTAGTAAAGCAAAAATTTCCAATGAAAGGTTCACGTATTTTGGAGCAGGGCCGACTCAAGTGGTTTTGTCCCCCAGAACAAAAATGAAAAAAGACTCCCCCCCTCACGATAAAAATATTGAAATTTATTTATTGTTAATAAATACATGCCAATGAATCTTGAATAAATCTTGCACATAGATGACCTGCATCGCAAAATAATTCATATATAATAAATAAGCATTTAGCTTTGATAAATAATCATTCATTGAAGCTCCTTTTTCGATTATATAGGAAAAAAGAAAAAGAGAAGAAGACAAAAATTGAAAGCGAATACTAGAAAAAGCATATCTGGGGCCCTGTGTAACATTTACATGAATTGAAACATTTACATGAGAACTCGAACCTCCTAATTTTTTATAAATGTAATTTTTAATAAAAAATAGTAGCAAGTGGCAACCATTTCTGTGGGCTCTCATTAAGTCATATCTTCATTCTAAGACAGTGTTGCTTGATTTTTTTTTTTTTTTGATGAGTAGAGGTGGAACCCTTATTAATGTTTACTTTTTTCATGGAGCCCTGGATTTTTTTTTACACAATGTAATCTACTATCAGTAATATTAAATGTTAGAATATTTTAATGCATTTTTCATGCAAAAAAAATTATAATAGTTCACATGGATATTAAAAAATTTTTTACAGCTTTTTATCTTATTTAATGAAGTTCTGACTTTAATAATTCGTGTTTTAGATATTTCGAGGTAGACCCAGCCCCATTCATCTTGAACTATGGAGATTCAACTATATTTCTGTTCTTGGATTTAGTCACATATATATCCATATTTTTGTTATGAGACAAGGTTAAATTTAACATAATATTTGACTTTAATATTTAACTGAAAGTCTGGGAGAAGTTTGGATATATACAAACTAAATAATAATCCGTGATCGGTAATATGAGTAAAAATAACTTTGTGAACCAAAGTTACCCTTATGTACGCCTTGATATAGCATTTTTTTTATGCGGCCAGTTTTTACTAGCCGTTGCCCCAACTGTCGCTTTTATTCATAAATAACACCCAAGCGGTCTGAGTATGATGAAAATTAGAACTGGGCCTGAACATCAGGTCCCCCCCCCCCCCCAACTAAACTGAAAACTCGGCAAAATTGTTTCAGAAAATGTAGTGGCTGACCAAGGTTCTAGCCTCGAAGGCCAGCGGTCCAGAACACAAATCAAATTTCAAAGTATTTTATTCTTTCCTAAATGACATGGGAAATTAATCCGTTATATTAAAAGAACTGTAAAATGATAAAAACATCGGCAACAAATCTGCAGCAGGAATATTTTACAGAAAATATTTTTACTATTTTAAATTCTAAAATATTTTTAAATACGTTTCTGTTTATTTACCAGAATCGTTAAATAAAAGATTAAGCCCATTTGGAAATTTCAACAGTAACGATCGTCATTGTACATGCGAAACGGTTTACTTATTTCGACAGCCATCAGCTTTGTTTCAGTTTGAATGAAACGAAATGTAACAAAGAAATTCGATGGTTAAAGATGGTGTACTTTTTGTATAAAAATTCCAGTGAAAAAAAAAACATTTTTTAGTTCATTAATTAACTTACATAGTTTTTCGAGAAACATATGCATAGTTCGCCGTAATTTGGTGCATAAGCTAAACTAAGAAGGGGGAAATGAAGATCAGCCCCTCCCCCTCCCGAACCATATCAGCCCCCTTTTGATCCAGATATGTTCGACGATGGTACGTTAAACAACTGAAACAATAATTTAATAAAATAATAGCAAACTTCGAAACTATGTATAAAGTAACAACGAATAGAAAATAATTGTGGTAATAAAAACAGTTAAATCGAACATTTGTGAACACAAAACTATTGTCCGTCGATTTCAAATATCACTGACTGAAAAAGAGAGTCAGCACCCCGCAGTGTCAGCTCTCAACACCCCTTCAGTGAATAGAAAGAGAAACACCCCCTTGGTCAGCGGCTGTCCCTCACGAAATTTGGAACAGGGGAAAGCACAGTCAGAATTTTACGTCGCTGCCGTTTTTAGAGTAGCTTTCAGGTGGCAGAATTTTACGTCGCAGCCGTTCTCGATGCAGAATTTTCATGGCGAAATTTTCCGACACGGCCGCTCTTCGATACATCGCTGGGTGAAGGAATTTTACGTCACGGCCGCTTTAAGGGTTAAATTGCAGTAAAAACAGCTTCACTTGCTAAATAGAGTTTTAAAAAAACTGTAAATCTAATTTAATGATTTGACGAAAAGTTTTAAATTCCAAAGAAAGTTAAATATTTTTTTTTTTTGAAAAGGTGTGTATGCATTTTATACAAAGAAAAATGATCATTTCACATTACAGGGGGAGGGGGCGTCAATTTTTTTTTATTAAACGGACTTTCATTAAATTTTTATCCCGGGCATCGCTGTGTGGGTACTGCTAGTATATATATATATATATATATATATATATATATATATATATATATAATGTGTGTGTGTGTGTATTTTGAATAAAATCTTTGTTTAATGGATTGTTAAAGTTTTTATTTTTATTTCTTTCAGCATGTCAGAAGATAGTGCAACAGAAAATGGCTGGTATTAGCTCAAGACCCAGCACACCCAGCCATACAAATCGTTGTAATAGTTATGTTTCCAGCTCTACATCCGTTGGTGGAAATACAAATAATGGATATCATCCAACTACAAGTGTAGGAACCACCACTCATTCAGCTGTTTCAGCATCTCCTAGTCATCTTAGTCATATGCCTCCTAATCATGGAACAAAAGTAAACATAGATTGCTTGTATATTTCAGAAATTGGATGTTTTCCGTGTTTTTTATTAATTTAATCTTACTTTTTAGGATAATCGGGTAGAGGGAGTTACTTTGAATACCAGAGAAACTAAAGATAAACCAGAAAGAGCAATGGGTGTTGAAGTCCTTGTTTCAAATACTTTAGTTGTTCCAAAAGATTCTAAAGATTTGCCCACACCTTGTTCTACTCCCACAACATCTCGGAAAACACGTCGACGGTCTAATCTTTTTCCTGTAAGTAAATACATTGTAAAAGAAAGTTTTCTCTGCAAATGCTTTTACACCATATGAATTTGTATGATATCTTTGAATTCTTCTGAAATAAGCATTACAACTTGTAAAATGAATACAAATGCAGAAACAGTTGATGAAACTGACACTTAAGTGTCAAGTTGAAATTTGTCATTTTTGTAGCATTATGAATAGCAATTATTAGAATAAATTGTATTTTCATTTTGGAAAATTCCTTTTTAGGTTTAATTTTTACTCAATGATGTGAACCAATTTCTTTCGGAAATGTATATCAGAATTTGTTGAAAATCCTGTGCTATTTTTTTTCCATATGATGTGAACAAAATTTATGTTTTGGATACATATATCACTCTTTTATAGTAAGGCACCAAAGACTTACTTGTCTGTGAAGACAAGGAACTTAAATTCATTTTCTTCTTTCTTTCTTTTTTTTGTATGGTTTTGTATTTAAAACTTTAAACAGTGCTGTAACTTTAATATGTGCTTTGCTGATATATATTTGTGCAAGTTTTCTTACTATTTAACTCTATTTATCTGGTTATTATTATTTTATCTTATTTTTAATTTATACTTAGCTTACTAAACTTTATTCATATCATGCATTTAAGTCAATATTTTCAATATCTGTAAATAATTCTCTCCTTGCGTTTGAATTGTTATTGGAGGCTTTGCCATCATGTTTCTGAGATTATTTTGTTTTAGAACAAATTTTAACGCATTTTGTTTTGTTTTTTAGCCTTTGAAGAAATGTGAGGATGACAAGAAAAATAAAAACGGTGAAGTCGGTAGTGGTCGAGTGATTCCTTTAAGGCAGGTAATGTATCTTTTTTCCTCAGATATTATACTAGCAGCATTTGTATTCTCAAAGAATTTTTTTTTCTACATCTTTAGGGTCTTCAGTTTTATTCCTAATTTATATTAATTGCAAAATCATTCTCCTATGAATAAATATGTGTGTGTATACATGGGCCTAGTCGGGGTTTCCGTTAGGGAGAGGCAAGCATAGATGCAACAAAATAGTGGATTTTAGGGTAGTGTACATTTTTTTTTGACACTTTCTTATTGGTGCAAGAATTTAATAGTATCATACATGATATATATATAATCTTCTAGAGATTTTGTAAAATTTAAACAAGTTTTTTTTTAAAGTGAAGCTTAAAAAAAACTCTACTTGAATTGCATTGTGGTGCATCTCAACATCACAATGTAGAGCTGACAATGCATCACAATGTAGAAATTACTTCACCCCTAGTCCTAATATATAAAAAATATATAGATACATAGAGGGGCCATTCCACGAAAAAGTCAATCCTTTATCTTGCTCGTGACGGTTCATATACTTCATTAAAAAGTAATAATTTTAAAGGGTGATGACAAAATTTTTTGCTTAAGAAATTATACGTCAGTTTGTAATTTGTTTAGTAGTAAAAACTTTTTCATCAATATTTTAAAGTATTATTTTTAATGAAATATATGAGGTGTTACGTGCAATATCAAATGATCGATTTCTGTGGAATGGCCCATAGACTTTTTCAGAATGTATGCCTAAAGATCCACCTGCTGGTAGCAGTGTAGATTTGCCACATTGTTAATATTTTCTGATTCAGACTTTCAGACTTGATGCAAACTTTATGTAAATCAAATTTTTTTATGTATCATATGTTTTTGGGATTCCACAACTGAAGAGGTACCTGAATCACACTTTTTTTCTATTATAACGTTTGGCAGTTACAAGACACTTTGATCCATAGGCTGTAAAATTATTGTAGTAATCAGAAATAAAAGATGGGTTGGATCTTTGAGTCCTTCTGGATGTGTTTAACAGTTATCCAATAGCACAACTGCTTCATTCAAAGTTTAAGCATGCTTACTTATTTGATATTAATGTCTACTGTGATTTGTCTTTGATCTACTATATCATGATTACGCTATATAAATAAGTGCATTTATTTTGTAATATAATGTGACAGTTCACTTCAAGATTCATGAGCAATATTCTACAAATATTAAAAATATTTTTTAATTCAACATTTTGTTTATGTTCCTGGTTTTTGCTTAATTAATATCTCTGATACAAAAAATGTTTATAAAAACGAAAAATGGCAATAATGTCCATAAAAATATTTCCTTAAAAATAAAAAATAAAACAATTGTCAGATACTATAGTAGGAATTAATAATTATTGAATCATTTTTTCTGATGTCTGTGAAAATAATTTCATCTCAAAACATCAGTTTACGACTTTATTAAGTGTTATTACTATTCCCCTAATTATCTTCAACGGTATTGCAAACTTGTGAACAGATTTAAATTTTTCATGTTTTCATATAACATACTTTCCCTAAGAAAATATAAACATAGAAAAAAAGCAAAGAAACTCTATTCTTCTTCATATTTTATGTATACAGTTGGCTCTCTGTTTAACGACTTTCAAGGGACCACAAAAAATCGTCCTTAAGTAGAAAGCGTTCTTATATAGAATGCTTTTAAAGCTATAGTGGACCATCTGGGACTGTGAAAAGCCGTCTTTAAATAGAGAAAGTCGTTAAACAGAGAGCCAACTGTATTTGCATTTTTTATTACTGTTTTCTTTATTTCTTCAAAATTTTGACTGTAATTTCTTTTTCTAAAAATTTATATTAAACTTTTTAGTTCAATATTTTTTTTAAATGTTGCCTTAAGTTTACTCTTCCATTATTGATTAGAAACAATTTAAACTTTTTTTCAAATGCATTGTCTAAGCAAAGCAAATAACATTATTAGTGAAATATGAATTTGAAATGTTCATACTTGTCATTAACAAAATTTCACTCATATACTCATTGTTGATTTGTGTGCTTGTATAATAGGAGACATATTAATGCTTTTTATAGTTAGTAAATATTTTTTTCTTTTAGGGATATCTGTACAAAAAAAGTTGTAAAGCATTGAATAAAGATTGGAAAAAGAAATATGTAGCATTGACAAGTGATGGTAGATTAACGTATCATCCTAGCCTTCATGTAAGTTCTGTAATGATTTGCAAAAACAAAAGGATTGCAAAAAGAGTTCGCTTTTTCTGATCTTTAGAGAATAACTTCCCAGCTTTGTTTCCTCAAAATTGATCATGTTGTTTACCGATTTAAATTACTGTGAAGCACCATGTATATGTTTCTCTTTTATGCATTTTTATCAATTATACATTTTTAAAATTGGTGGTTGCAGAGTCTAATACATTTTGAGGTATACCTATTATAAGTTTTTTCATTTATACGCTTTTTTCATGCATTCCCCTCAAAAATGGTGCTTCACTGTACATTTATGTTTTGTTTTACCCTAGGCCTTCTATGCATTTAAGAACATTCATTAACTCATAAAGTTTTACTATAGTGTTATGACAAATTTGAATATTGTCATTCTTTGTTAACCCATTTTTCATTTAAAGCATTTTAGTGTTAAACACATTTCACTGTACTTAATTCCAAAAATTGATGGGTGTATTGGACCGCTATTAAGAGGTCTTCTTACTAAGGGATTGTTAAAACTTATCTTTTAAGAAAGTTATGAAACCAATCATTAATAAGTCTCAATTTAATTTATGGGATGCATTTGGTTTTGGTGATTTTTAATTGGGTAAAGCAATGGTGCTTCATTTTTAGCGATTTTGATGAAGAAGAATAAGTAAGTTGCATTTGCCTCCTTATGAAATGCAGAGGCATGCCATAACAATGCATGCCTCTGAGCGTGTAGGACTAAGAAGAATCATTCAAGATTCTGCTAGTAGATTTTTTCCTCCTGCTTTTACTTTCAAATCGTTATATTTGAGAGCAATTTTATATGAGCAATTTTACTTTTATTTACTTATTATTTTCCAGCTTTTCATTTGCTTGCCAGAATCATATTATGATGTTTTAATCAAATAGAGTTGCAACTGTTGTAGCAATGACTTGTTCACTTTGAACTTATGTAAAATATAGAATTGGCAGTAAAAAATAGGAAAATTATATGTATAAAAATGTAAATAGATGAATTTGTGGTAAGTTGTATGAAAGAATTCTGTGTTTTGAATACCTAAAAATGACTTCTGAGTTTTTAAGTCTTTTAAAAGTAATAACATTTTGCATGGTGTAGAGTTCAAAATAATTTTGGTCTTGGCCATCTTTTACATACTCCAAGCGGTAGCACGTACATAGACTTTGGTGCGCCTCCTGCAAGATTTATTATCCCCACTAGTTGCGTGCCCGGCGTTGCACGGGCTACTTGAAAAATGAAAGAGATGTCCAATTGATGTTTTTGTATTACTCTGACATCCGTTTCTAAAGCGCTAAGGAGTAAATAAATATGCGTCATGCAAGGTTTGCAAAACACCAGTAGAGCATATTTTTGTCAAAAATCTCTTTAACGTTAGTCATAGTTATCAATGATGCAAGTTATGAGTATTTTCAATTAGCACAAAAGATGAAAATATATGCATTATCAACTATAATAATCTGTGCTCACGTTAAAATGAATTACATCTGATAGACTATATCTGAACTATTTATGTACAATTACAATCAGCTTTTTACATAGAATGACACATACTTTTTGGTTGATTATGTGAAACTAAAGCACCAAGACTAAATTACTACCAATAAGCATTAATTTAATACCAAGTCATCATATTCCAAGTTAGCTTTAGTTAAAATCCTTAAAAGCAATCTTTTTTGTTCAACTCTGTTTCACAAAGAAATCCAAACAATCTTAATTTAACATGTTCTTTTAATGATATAAACTGTATTTTAAAAATAGAAACAGGAAGGAAAAAGAGAGTTATTACAATTCGAAAACTCACCCATGTGACGGGAAAAAGTCCAACAAAATAAACATAATTAGTCTCACATCCTAAGTGTACCAAAATATGAGGCCGGTGAATGATAAACTTACACTACAATCAATAAACATAGCTAAAGAAACAACTTTCATATGCTGAAAGAAAAGAGTTAAGAACGTTGAATGTAAAAAATAAAAAAAGGACAGACGATAAAATAAAGGCTATGTCCGAATAGGGCAATCAATTTTAAACTAATTTAAAATGAAATTCTGGATGGAAACGTTGTTTTAAGACTTGGACAGCAGCCAAAAAATTCTCTTTTAAAAGAACTATTAGAATTTTACTTGCTCACGCATATGCAAAATGGCAACAGGAAAGAAATAAAAATTCCTGAATAACGTTATGTTAATTAACGTTTTAATTAATATCTCTGCTAATTAAAGTAGCACAATTATGAAATTGGTCCTATTGTTTTCTTTGGAAAATTTCGGATTGATCAGTATCTCGTTTGACTCTCGATTCGCAGCGGTTCTCGAGAAGATCGATCTTCAGACAGACAGACGGACGTGAACAGATTTTAATATTATAGTGGATAAGATTTTTCCAACAATTTCAACATAGTGTTATTTTTTCAGAGTGTGGGACCCTCATACCTCTTGCGCTCTCTCGCGCCGCCAGAGTTGCAGGGGTGCTATGAATGTCACTGACTCCAAGCATAATTATTATGTTCAGTTTTGTATGTGAAAAATTTAATTAATTAGGTGTTACTTTGAAAAGTATTATTCAAAACTTGAATATTTTCTTAACTGAATTGCTAGCAATTTTATACTAATTCAAACCTTTTTGAGCCATGAATTTTTAATATAATTTCTGTAGATCTAAAGTCTGAATTTTATACATTTCTCTTGTATTGTATCATTTCTAAAATGATACTTTTTGTTTGGCAATTCAAAACATATTTTTCAGTTGATATATTTAGGAGTTCTATTGTATACTTTCATTGATGTGGTATGTGTTTAATGTTTTTGCATATATCTATAATGATGCAGAAAATCATGCAAAAAATGTACTATTTGTTGCATTTACCACTACTTAACTCCTTGTCTTCTCCTCTTCTTTTTTAAAGAAGATGTGTGTCAATTTCTTCAGCTATTTTATGCAATTCAAATCATTTGTTTTTTGTTTTTTTGTTTTTCCAAATTCATACTAGCAGTTAACTATACATGTTTATGTATATCTATTTAGGATTATATGGATGATGTACATGGTAAAGAGATTCCTTTGATGCATACAACTGTTAAAATTCCTGGACAGAAACCTAGAGGTTCACGAACGCCAGGAACATCAACTAGTGCCTCATCTCATCAGGTCAATGAGCTGGGCTCAGACCTTGGTAATTTATCTGTGGCTGGAGGTGAGAAAGTATTTAATTTTTTTTTTTCAATTTATCTTAATTTCATGTTTTAAGTATGTCAAACCATTGAATCTTATTACTATACTGCATGCTTTCCTTGGTGATTAAATGCTATCATGTACTGTTTAATTTATTATTTCAAACATCTCTAGGTGTTCTAAATGGGAGTGAAACTCAATTAATACCTGCAGTTCCCAGTACCAACCCTCTGCTGAGCAGATTAGATACACCTATTGTTAAAAAACGGCATAGACGAATGAAAAGTACTGGACTCAGGAACATGGAAGCGATGGATGGTTTGTTGATTCTTCTTTAATTTAGTCGTGTACATGTGAAGTGTGTCTGTGTTAAAAAATAACCATTGTAAAAGTTTTTACACTTAAATTAGTCAAAGAAGAAAAAGTCAAAAGCTAGTAGCCTTAATTTAAATAATTGTCTTTTCCAAAGTTGTACAGTAGTTGTTTCTGAATGCATCAGAAATCTTTAAAAAATGTTCTTTAAATATTTTTTGTATTTGTCTGCTTTTAAAAGAAATAAATAAACTGTGCACTTATTTTCAAATAGTGCAGAGTCCAGAATTTTTGTCAACATTTGCATATTTTTGTGAATAGCTATTTGTTTTTTATTTATTTATTTTTCATAAATTCTAATGCATCATAAAGAGAAGGCATCATATCTAGTTTCCCAGCATCACTATTTGCTGAAATTTCAGTTTTTAACTTCATTATAATGTTAGCTTCCAGGTGGCCAGTTAACATTGTATGAGTTTGATTTTCTTACTATTAAAAATTTTATTGAAGTAATTGTGTTTTTGTATGATTTGTATGTAGGGGAACATGGGGCAAAGTGAAATAGTGAGATATTTACTCTGCTTTTAGCTCCACCTATCGGGTATTATTTTAACTATGTAGTACCATATGAGGCAGTGAGAAGCAAAGGGATGTAAGTGACAAAATTAAAAATTTGGAGATAACCAGTACACATGATAGGTGAACCTCTCCTCTGTCTTGGGGTAAGAGATGGTACTAGTAGCCCTGGTAGTTGCTGCTGTACAGCATGATTTGGAAAAATATTTCAATGAAAGCCTACCTAGGATGTTATCTTTAAATGCATTTTACTCAAAACTTGAAAATGTCCACTTGCATCCATTTGCTTCTCACTGCCTCATATGTAATCTATTCCAGTCAGGAAGAAAATATCGCCGAATATTAAAGCATTTGATAACACAGGCAATTTTTAAAAAATAATACTCATCTTGTAATATGTTGTTGTAAGTCAAAAATTATTTTTGTTACTATAAAATGATAAAGTTTTTGTTCTCAACATTTTAAATGTTAATTGAGGCCTCCTAATATTCAACGCAGTATTAATTTAGTTAATATTAAGCACATTTGTATTTAAAATAAATTGTACAATTACTTAAGTACATATAAGGCAAAGTGGATGGGGCAGAATGAAATAGTTTGCTTCATTTATTCACTCAATCAATAAATATAAATCACTTATGTTTTTATTAATGAATTAACTAATTTGCATTTCTTCATTTAATAATTCATTTATTTATTAATTCATTCACTTATTTTCTTATTCATTCATTCTTTTACTCGCTTATTTATTTTTTTTCATACATTAATTGATTTATTCATTTAATAATTCATTTATTAATTCATTCACTTATTTTCTTATTCATTCATTCTTTTACTCGCTTATTTATTTTTTTCATACATTAATTGATTTATTCATTTAATTATTCGTTTTTTGTTTCATTATCTTCTCATTTATTCATTCAACCTTTTTTTACTTATTTTTTTGATCAGAAATATGTTTTATAATCGAATAGAAAATGTTTAATTTGTAAAATATTTTATTTTTCACTTTGTCCCATGAAAAAAAAGTGAAAATTTCAACTTTTTTTTTGAAGACTCAAACTTACTGCCAAAATTTAAAAATACTGTTTCAATGAAAGTTTTATTATAAAATAGAAGGTTCTTTCCTGTTTTACTGTAATTTTCAAAACAAATTTCTGATTCGTTCATTTTGAAAAAACTCAGTCATCTTAACCATTTCACTTTGCCCCACATTCCCCTACTTTGTGTATGCCTTTTGATCTTCAAATCTGATCATGAGTGTTTCCTCGCACTTGTGTAGCAGTACTATGAGTGTTTTTATTGTAATAACTATAATGTCTGAATAAAAACACTAAAAATAGAAAAAAAGAATGTGTGAGATCACATTCTTGGCTATTTTTAAATGTTTTTACATTCTGGGTAATCAATAATATTTACCCACAACATTAGTTGCATGAACCATTAACATTTGTTTCATAAGGAAGCTGGATTCAAATTTTAGCTCCTGAACATCTATAATAATAATTAAAAAAAAAACTATTAGAACATGAATTATTTTTGTTTTCTTATTCTTTGAAAATAAGGTTTTGTTGCTATTTTTATGGTTTTATTACTAATAAATTTTTTCAAAAGTGAAATAAAAATTACATTTTTCCCTTTCAAACAGATTTTTTTCGGCATTTACTGTTTACTTTTTGACATAAATATTGTAACATGTTTGAACCATTTTTTTAGGTGGCTGTCACAAGCTAGATTGCTCTAACTGTAAACATTATGAACTTGTAATCCTCAAAATGTTATTTTTCGTTTTTGTGTTAGAGAGAGATATGAATATCTATGCATTTGTTTTTTTATCCAAGAACTATTTATGGTTGCAATTTTTGTATTCATATTTATAAATATATATTTTCTTCTACAAATTAAAATTTTTAATGATTTCAAGGGATCAAAAAGTTCCTATTTTTAGTAGAGAGTTTTATAATTTTCTTTTTGCACTTCTGTTGATTGAAGGGATTTTTTTCTCTCCTGAAGCAGTATATGCTATACACATTTTGGTTGCTGAAGTTCTGAATGGTATGCTAACATGCAGTTAAACTTTTTGCATGGAACTATTGAAATAATGGTGTAGTTCTTGTAAGTAAAATAAAATTGTTGGAATTAAGGATAAGAAATAAAGCAAGATGTAAGGTGTTGGTGTGCTAAATTTTTGCATGGAAGACAAGACCAGATGCCATTGCTTTAAGTTCAAATCTCAGGCTAAGCTGGAAACAAAGAAAAATTACTACTTCAATGGGCTGTAGGCAGTTGGGACAACTTACCAAAAGAAGCTGTAATGAGTAATGGGGTAGATAGCTTTAAGAAGACTGTTTATCTTCACTGGGGACTGATAAATCAAGTATGGCCAGCCTAACTGGGCTGCTCCTCAATTTTGTTATTTGTACATAAGATATATTCTCTGCTTCTGTTAGTATATCATTTTCATATTCTCTGTAATCAACAGCTCCTTGATTTATTTATTTAAAGGTTAATTTGCATTGTGGTAAACTTTAACATGATTTGAAACATATTATTTGAAAACACATTATAAAAAAAAACATATGCTACTTTATGCAGACTTTTATACAATTTCACTTTGATTCATGCTTACCTCTTTGCATAAAACTAAGTTATGTTTGTTCTTATTTGATGTTAAAATTTTAAAGTACTAATTTAAAAATATTTTTTAAAAATTACTTAAAACTTCTTTGTCCTCTTGGCTTAGAATGAAGAAAATTGTCAACATTTTCATCGAACTACATTATTTTTATTTATTTAAAATCTATATTACTCTTCTCAAATTCATATTGTTGAGTCAGGTGATTAGAAATTTGACTTTTTTTTAATTGAAAAACTTTTATGTATAAATGTTAATCATGTATGTGAATAATATGAGTTATGTTTAGAACATTTTTGTTACAGATTCAGATGATCATGAGTTCATCATTGTGTCACTTGATAACAAGCAGTGGCATTTTGAAGCATCTAGCTCTGATGTAGGTGAAGTTTTAAAAAATAGCATGAATTAGTTTAGCTAGCATGCAGGGTGCACGATAGGTTAGAGGCTTGCATGATTCCACCAACTTTTTCTAAAATCCCACTCAATATAAATCCTTTTGTAAGCTATTCCCACTGTTCACCAGTTAGCACACATTAGTTAAAACCTTTGGGAAATTTCCCCCTCAGATTTTTTCATTTTTCATATTTATGTAAGAAAGTAGCCAGTATAAATGAAATGGCTTATAATAATTTTTAGCTACCATCTGATTATTGTCAGTAAAGAGAATAGTCTAGCAATTTAGCCGCACAGAAACAGAAAGAAAAAAAATGAGAATAGCTTTATTCTTTTGGTTTAGTGAATGCTCAAACACCTTTGAAATGTTAAGTTTATCTTCTGCTCTTAGTTGCAATAAAAAAAAAACATATTTTTAAACCCAAATTACATTGAAGCTGCACCAAAACAGTTTTGTCAGTAAGATTATCATTTTCGCACCCTTTTTTCTGAGGCATTAATGCAATTTTAAAAATAATTGAGAGTACTTCAACAACCCACCGTTTTATTGAATTAATTGATTTAAAAAGGAATCATGCCTATGCTAAAGTAATAAGATGCAGATTTGTTCAACCGGACAAATTAAACAATGTCTTTCGATGCTACGCTCATAAAAAAATCCTGTGCCACATGATATGCTAATATTTTATTCAAATAAATATTTATCTGAAACGTTCAAACAGTGAAATAAACTGCAAAAAAAAAAAAAAAAAAAAAAAAAAAAATCCTGTACCCACTTCAATTAAAAAATATTCCACTTAAAATTTTGGTCCGGGTGCGAAATCCCACTTTACTTTTTTGCCTAGTGTAAACCCTAACATATGAATCAATAAACATAGTTTGTAGAAATAGGCATACATATTATGCTCTCTCTTGTCTCAGTACCATTATTGATGGAAAGTTTGTAGCAATCTTTATATTTAGTATCACATGAAGTTTTTTTTTCCCTTTTAATTTACTCAATTAATTTTCATAATGTCATCCCCTTCCCCCTTTTTTTAATATAAATCTAAGGTAAAAACTACTTTGTGTTTTAAAGTGCATGATGTTCTCTAGTCATTAAAAAGAAATATTTAATTTGAAATTTGAAAATTTTAAAACAAATATTGAATTTGAAAAGAATAATAATGAAATTTCTGCACAGATCAAGTTTTTTCTTTTAAGATTCTTTTGTTCTAAAAACAGGATCGAGAAGCTTGGATATCAGCTATTGAACAGCAAATTTTGACAAGTTTGCAAGGCAATGAAAGTTGTAAATCAAAGGTAAAATTTAAATCATTGATTTTCTTAATATTTCCCCATTCTTAATGAGTTGTTAGATGTATTAAATCATTATTTATTTTAACTAATTAGGCTGGACGTATAACCGCTGCTGTTGATCCAGCATCTATTCAAGCAATTAAAACCACTATCTCAGGAAATAGCCATTGTGTTGACTGTGATGTTTCAAGTAAGACTTTTTCATTTTTGCTTCCATTGAAAAAATTTTACTTTATATTTAAAAAAAAATATTGGTTTTGTATCAATTTATTTTACAATTTACTCTTTATCTTGACATTACAAATTACTACCTTTGATTCTTTTTTTGTGTAAGAAATCATAACATATCAAAGTACTTAAAATTAAATAAACCATTATAAAATAACAAATGAATTCATAGATTCTTTTTTGTGTGGGAAATGCCAACTGAAACATATAGCTTTTTTTCTGTTGTAGTTTGAATTGTTTTCAAGCATGATGGATGTAGAACCAGTTAGCACACTATTGCATGTCCTCAAATCAAATGTCTTTCACTTAAATCTATTTTCAATGTGAACTTCGTTTGATTTATTTATACATTTTTTGCATTCTACTGCTAAAAATTTTCTTTTTGTGAATAAATCACCCATCTTATGAATGGAAATTGGGTAATTTTGAATGCTTTAATCAGAATTTAAGTATGGGAGGGGATCAGCTTCATCAAGAGCACTGACATCATGGGTTTTCTTCATCACGGTAACTAGATTCACCTCTTTTCAGTAGTCATGGTTTTAAAAGCACATGTATGATTGCTTTTGGTTTAAGTTTTCTTGTATGTAGGAAATAATTTAGGTCAAAGTCTTATCCTAGATAACTGAAGGAACATTTTTCAGTTAGAAATGATTTGGGGAGGAGGGGGCAAAAAATGAAATAAAATAGTGCAAGATTAAATCATATTTGTAGTGCACAGTACCCTAGCTCAACAAAAATCTTCATAATTTCAATGACTTAATTTTTAGGCTAAGATGAAAACCAATCATTTGTTGAATAATATGGAACCATGATTTATTTTTAGCACCTTTTGTACAGATCACTTGTCTTATTTTACTCAGTATTTTTTATCTGTATGTGTGACAACTGTTATGCAGTGTGATCCCGTTTGACATGCAAGACCTCTACTGTCATAACCGTAACTCCTAGATGCATAATTCCAGTTGCGAAAATAATCAAAATAAGATGCAGAATTAAAAATTTGAAAGTTTAAAGCGATAAAAAAGTAAGAAATAAACAATCATACTTTTTATATGAACTCTACGTCCCCTAATTTATATTTTGGTAAATAATCTCCATTGAAAAATAATTCACCCAAAATATTTTTTAAATATTTATAGCCAAAACTCAAGAAGATATTCGAGTTTTTGGGACCATGCAGAAGATGAGATTGTAACTAATTGCCCTTTCAGTAGAATGACAGGTTGTTCAAGTAAAAAAACTAAATATTTATTTTTTTCATTGCTATTGAAGAATGCGCAAATGTTATGTTATGAGATGCAAAAACACAAAGAAAGCTCTTACAATTTGAAATGAGTAGTTTGAAATACTATTCACACAGATAATTTCAAACCTTGTTAGCCTCTATATTCACCCTGCCCCCTTTCCCCATGTATAATTAACTGCAAGTGTAAAGTCATGTAATTTACAAAATGCTGCATTTCATGTTTCGGTGACTGTTAGTTGTACAAATATAAAAATTTTGGATTTCGCAAAGTTTTTTCACTTTTTTGATTTCCCTAAATGCAATGTAGGGGGTTTGGGGACCATGTAAAAAGCTAGATTTCGTATTTTTCCACTAAATTTTTTTCTGCTTCCAACTTTTCTTATCTGAACTTGACACCTTATTTTGACTGTTTTTGCAATTGGAAGTACCTAGAAGTATCGGTTGCCAAAATAGAAGTCTTGCAGGTTAAGCAGGAACTCACTTTACCAGTCAGATAGGACTGATTTTGATGTGTCTTCTAACTCACTAAAAAATACACCACTCTTAACTGATCTTTAATTTTAAATTTCTGTGAATATGAAATTGATTTTTATTGTAATATTTTCTGTTTTAACTCCAAAAAATATTTGAATGTAATGAAAAATATTTGAATCCTTTGTTACTATTTTAGACCCAGACTGGGCAAGTCTGAATATTGGAGCTCTAATGTGCATAGAGTGTTCTGGTATTCATAGAAATTTGGGTTCACATATCTCAAGAGTCAGGTCACTAGATTTGGATGAATGGCTGTAAGTTATTTTCAATTTCTATAGAGGATTCATAGAATAAACACTGCATTCCTGAGACACTAAACTTAACAGTTCATGTATAAGGGGAACTAAGCTCTCTGAAGGTGTGGGTTCTTCATTAAACCAATTTTTGACATTTCAATAAGATACATTAGTGAAAGCAGAAGCAACTTAGTAAGCAGTATAAAAGTATTTAGTACACAAAGTAAAATAAGGCACCATCGTCCCAGTTTAGTAAAAGTTAGAGAGATTTAAAGTTTAAACTTATACCTAAAAATGAAGGAAAAACATTTTTAAATAGCACTTTTGCTTTGCTATATTGATTAAAAGGACAAAATTTAAACGGTAAGTTGAAAATTAGGAACAATTAAAAGCACTGGTATCAAATGACATAAAATACGAACCATGTTTTTTTTTTTTTTTAGATTCTTTTCTTTGTCTATATTTTTAGTAGAAACTGAAAAATTGGTTGAAATGTGAGACCTCCCCCTCCTTAATCATATGCATTATTTTAGCTGAGATGCGAATTCCAAATTTACTGTTTGAAAAGATAGTTTCAAAGTTCAACTTTGATTACACTGGGCAGCCAAAAAAAACCCCTTCAAAGGCTTCTGATACCAGTTTTGCTGATTCTTATATAAAATGAAGCAGAAGGGAGCATTATATTAGCCATTAAAATTCTACTAAGGAGCTCCTGAAGCAAAAAGTTTAAAAGCATGAAAATTTGTAGCAAGTTATGGGGTACCCCTGACATTTTTTAAATCATCCAAAATAATCTTTTTCCCCCTAGGGACTTGTTTTACAATTTTTCCACTAATTTTTTAGTGCAGAACCAGAGTTGTGTACTCACTCATATGAGCCCCATATCCAAATTTTTTTCCGTAAAAAAAAATCTTTGAAGCACTGCATGTTACACATGAGTTGCACCGCAGATTTTCAGTAATGAAATTTTCTGTACTATTTATAGTTATTCAAATACAAATGTGGCGACCAGCAACAGGCTCTTGGCCCAGCTAGGCTGGTCCTAGTCAGTTTATAAGTGCCCAATGAAGATCAATGACCCTCTTACAGCTATCCACCCCCTTGCTAATTACCACCTCTTCCAGTAAGCTATTTCAAGTGCTCACGACCCTACTAAAGAAGTAATTTTCCCTAATTTCCAGGTTAGTCTGAGTTTTGAATAGCTTCCCCCCCCCCCTAATGTCCCCTTATCTTGCTTTCTGTGAGAAAAATTAAACCCATTAACATCTTTCATTTTGATAAATTTAAACAACTGATAACTGAATCATGTCCCCTCTGGCTCTCCTTTGCTCCAGGCTATACATATTAAGCCTATTAAGTCTGTTATTATAGCCTAAATCTGAGAGTCCTCTTACTAGTCTAGTAACCCTTCTTTGAACCCTTTCCAACACAGAAATATCTTTCTTGAGATGAGACCAAAACTGAACAGCATACTCCAAATGAGGTCTTACTAAATTCCTATATAATGGTTGAAGAATCTTCCTCAATTTGTTTGAAATAGATCTATTGATAAACCCAAGCTTTCTATTGGCTTTGTTACTTGCAATGCTGCACTGTTGACTAAACTTGAAATCCTGATTTATTAAGATACCCAGATCAATAACGTTTTTTGCGGGCCTAATGACCGAACCCTGTAAATAATAACTTGTAAGCTTATTTCCATGACCTAAGTGTAACACTTGACATTTCCCTACATTAACTGCCACACCCCACTTATCCGCCCATTTCGTGATATGATCTAAATCCTCTTGAAGCTGTCTTACTTGTTCCCTACAATCCTCATAACTTTCATATCATCAGCAAAACAATTAATGTTTCCAGGAATATTTTCATCAATATCATTCATAAAAATACTAAACAGAAGAGGCCATAAAACTGATTCCTGAGGAACCCCGCTTAAAACGTCACTCCATTTAGAATGATTTACTCTCTCAACTACTTTTTGTTTCCTTCCAATCAGCCAATTCCTAACCCAAAGTAAGGTTTTTTCTCCAATTCCTCTATTAGCTAGTTTGCTGAGAAGAGCAACATACCTTATCAAAAGCTTTTTGAAAATCAATATAAACAACATCCACACACTTTTTGTTGTCTAAAGCCAAGGTAACCTTGTCATAGAAATGCAATAAATTAGTAGCACACAATTTACCTTTCCTGAAACCATACTGCAAACTAATCAACAGACTATTAGTCTAAGAAATTCATAATCTTAATTTTGATCAGAATTTCAAAAATCTTACAAGCCACAGAAGTCAGACTTACAGGTCTATAATTCCCTGCTTTACCTTTAGACCTTTTCTTGAAGAGCGGCGTAATATTAGCCAGCTTCCAGTCCTCTGGCACTGTCCCCAAGTTATGAGAAGTATTGAAAATATTTAAAATAACATCCACTAATTCCTCTGCACATTCAACTAAAATTTTTGAATAAATATTATCTGGTTCCGGAGCTTTAGTTGCTTTAATTTTTTTCAAATAAAATAGAACCTCCTCCCTGGAAAATACAAAATCCTTCAGCTGTATGATAGCTTGTGTCTTGTTAGTGTCAGCTGTTGAGATGCAGTTATCGTTAAACACACTGGAAAAAAGTTATTAAGAACATTTACAATATCCCTATCGTTTTGAATTAAATTTCCATGCTCATCAACCAATGGCCCAATTTGACTACTTCAAGCTTTCCCAGTATTAGCGAAAGCAAAGAATCTTTTAGGATTTCTGTCAATGTTATCTGCTAGCCTTTGGTCCAATTCCTTTTTCTGAATCTGTACCAAGTACTTAAAACTGCGTCTTGCATTACAATACTGAAGCGTGTCAGCACTCTGATCAGTTTCTTTAAACTGATGAAAAGCAGCTTGCTTATAGTTTAGAGCTTCTTTTATCTCCCTTGAGAACCACATAAGCCAATATTTAATACTTACGACTTTTCTTCTAAATGGAACATAACCCCAACCATTTTTGGCTAGTTTTCCCTTAAATTCCGTCCACTGCAGATCTAGGTTGCTATTTTCCAATCCTGATGAAAATACCTCCTTTAAGCTCTGCCTAAGTGCGACAAAATCAGTGTTTCTGAAATTGGGCACAAGTCTGAAACTTTCATCTTTGTATGCTTCAAATTTAATCCAGAACCTAATACTGTTTTGATCCCTATCTTCAATACCTTCCCCTACACACAACCCCTGAACAGAACTTCCTACATCACAGAAAACTATATCCAAAATCGAATCCTCTCCAGTTCCCTGAGTTACAACTTGATCTAAGAAACAGTCACCAATTACTTTTAAAAATTCCTCTTCTCTGCCATTTTCGGGGTAAAAATTATTCCAATCAATACCTGAAAAATTGAAATCCCACCTTATGATGATGGATACCTTATTGGACGTGTCACTAGTAATACAATACATCTGTTCGTCTTGTCCCTGGCTCAAATTAGGTGGCCTATAAATGTTTCCAAATCGCAATTTTTTGCCCTTATTGCTCATCAATCCACCCAAACCATATCAATATCAGTAGGTTTATTGTTTATGACCAATTCATTGCAAATGAAAGTGTCTCTAACATAAAATTCAACTCCACCACCTCTTTTTCCTACTCTATCTTGTCTAAACAAATTATGCCCAGCAATACACAATAAATCTGTATCAAATTCAGTAGCCCATGTCTCCGTAACTCCAATGACATCCAACTTCTCATCTATAATTATGCTTTTTAGTCTGAGAGTTCAGCACTTTTAGTGCAAATATAATCCTCCTCAAAAACAGACTCATCCTGCCCCTTATACTGGCAGAACACACGACATAAGTCACAAGAGATCCACCTGTCCCCCTTCCCACTCTTAACCACTTTCATTATGCATATAACACCCATTTCTACTCGGTGAAAATTCCAAAAGGCAAACAAAAAAATGCAAAAAACACAGAAAAAATACTAAAAACAGCAATATAGCAGTAAATAAACTGAGTTTCTACACCCAACAAAGCACACAAATTCAAAACAAGGAGATCACCACAGTTAGGCTTAGCTCCAAAAAATGCAAAAACACTTCAAGAAAACAATAACAGCAAAAATTAGCTCCCAAAACACTAAAATACTAAATTACATTATGAAATGCAATAAAAATACTAGAATTAGACAGTAATAATAAAAAATATACTAAAAAACCACTTATCCAAACAGCAGCAATAAAACTCCCTGCATCACAGGTGCCCTCTGGAGATTAAAAATGAAATTAAGTGCTTATAATATAACGTAATATTTCTGGGGATGCCCCTACTACCTATCATGATTGCTAGTGATTTGATTGTCACCGTGGGGCAACTTGCTAATTGGGGTGGTTGAAATGTGAGTGTTTTTCTTATTGCACGAGTTCTGGTGGAACTTTTATTTATTTATTTAGTGTTTTTAATTGTGAGTGTTTTTCTCATCAAGCGAGTGAAAGCATGACTTAACAAAAATTTCTTTTTATTTTGTTTTATAAATTATTAAACCAGGTATGTACCTAAATGGACTGAAATAAACGAATAAATCCATTAGATGTAATAGTTGTTAAGGGAAATAGGTGGTGTGAGAAAAATTCTCTGGCACAAGTTTTTATTTTGAGGCTAGTTCTGGATGGATAAGCAAGCTAAAGGAATATGATTTTTGTGGAATATTAGTTGAATGAACAAGAGTAAGAAATCAAACCTTCAGGGACAAAGTTTATAAAGTTTAAAAGAAATTTAGGGTTTTCACTATCTTTTGAGTTCAATTTTTTTGTGTTATAAATATTTAGCATTAGTAAAAAAAATGTGAGTTAGAATCATAATTTTTTAAAATAAATACTATCTTCTCTAAACAAAATGATCAATAGTAAAATAAAAAGACAGAGGGGTTGGATAATGACTTTGAGTTATATTTTGGGATTCAAACTTATATAAAAATAATTTAGTGCACATAAGTTGAAGTGAAGTGTGTTGTAAACTACTTTTTGTGCCAAAAAAAAAAGTTTTTCAAATGGAAGTTAATCAATTTATATAAGAGAATGCTTCATGTGTTTAAATTATGTAATTGATTTTATAAACCTTGCATTTTGTCCACTGACACACAATATCAAATAAATGAAACTCACAATTCTTTTTGATAGCTAGTGCAGTAATTATTGTGTATTGCACGAGTAAAATGTCTTTCTTAAGAAATAAACTTATCCAATATAATTCTAAAGAAAACAAAAGTAGCTGTATAATTTGTACCTGGGGACACCAACAACCAATGTGAAACAGCTTGAGTTGTAATCACATTTATCTAAATCCTACAATCTTCGTGTTTTCAACAATCATTATTTTATTCGCAGCTAAAATCTCAATGTTACATTTAATTCAAGCATAATTAAAGTAATTTAATATCTTATAGATGTATTCCTAATGTGAGACAATTATCTCTTGAAGTGCTCAAAATTTCACTGGGCTGGGGCGTGAAAGTTAAACAGATCCCGATTTTTTTTTTAAACATTACCACCACTGTTTGCAAAACTGATATTTTTGACATTGGTTGTTGTTGCTCCAAAGTACAAATATTAATATACTATGACTATTTTTTAAAATCCTTCACATTTAATTACCATAAGTAGAGATGGGAATGGCCTGAAGAATGGTGGAAAGGAAACCAGTTTTTTTTTTTTTTTTCTGAAGGGGTTTATTTCCACTTGGAAAAAATTGAAATTACACATAATAATGTATTCAGAATTTAAGATATACATTCCCATATATATATATATATATATATATATATATATAAAATTAAGCAAACAGAATTACAAATATTAAACAAACTATACATAACAAATGATGATAAAAAGGAAAAATGCAAACAGCTATTAAGTAGGAATAGAAAAAGAGTGAATCCAGAGCTCATCAGCCGTGGAGGATTCATTAATTATGGTCAAAAGACCAAAATTTAACTATAAACTAGAAGAGAATGCTTAAGCTCCAGTACATGTAATACAGAGTAACAATGGGCAAACACACCACTTGCTAAGCTAAAAACAATAAACTAGAGCTCAAACCTAAAACTAAAAGCAGGGGGTTTCGCCTCGACTAATTAGGAAAACAAGTTCCGATAATTAGCCTTCCACGGGACAGTACCTGCCAATAACAAAATTGTCTTACCTTGAAATCCGCGTAAACATGTCCTGTCCGTTGTTCAGCCTGATAAAAAAGCCTATCCATTCGTCAACAAAACATTAAAAATATAAAAAACATATCCGGAAAACAGTCCAAAGACGTACCAGGTCGCCTGTTTCGCACGTGTAAAACTTATCCACTACGGTGATTCATAAAAAAATGGTTTGTCACGGTTGTATCATACATTTACACAGTTAAACAGTTTCAAAAGAAGCGAAATGTTCATCGAAGGCTATACTTAAGCAGATGTTTTCAACTAGATTTTTAGGGAAGTTATTATGAAAAAGTAAGTTTTTGAGTACTGAAATTTCTTGCTTAAATGCAGAAAAATTCAATATTTTTCACTTTTATTATTAATATATATATATATATATATATATATATATATATATATATATATATATATATATATATATATATATTTTTTTTTTTTTTTTTTTAAATTCTTTTTATGTTCAGCATCCGACCTTGAAACACCGACTTTGGTAATGCAAGCTTTAAGATAATTGAATTTCCCTGGGCATCACAGTATTATATGCTATTTTCTCACTAAAACTGAAAATGCACAGGAAAGAATTATATCAATAACATCAAATTAGAGAAATTATTTAATTAAATTTTAGGATGTATACCTTGGATATGTATATACAGTAAACTCCCGATTATCGGTGGTCGGATTATCCGCGGGTCTTTTTGCAATTTTTTAAAAAAACTTTTATGATTATGTTCTTGTTCGTTTTTAGATTTTACATATATTTTTTATCTTCAAGGTTAGTAGATGCACTGTAGCAATGCTTTTAGTTATAATTTAAATGTATGTGTGATTGTTATTAATATTTTTAAACTATTGTATACCCTAAGTATTGTCTTTTACCTACTATCCGGATTATCTACGGTTTTTGCGTGTCAGCGGTTACCGCGCCACCCTATTCTGCAGATAATCAGGAGATTACTACATATGTATGTGCAGTACACACGTATGTAATTGCATGTAATAACTTTTTATTACAAAAAAGAAAAACAGTTGAAAGCCTCACAATTTACCAAAAAAAAAAAAAAATAAATAAATAAATAATAATTTAGCAGTTTATAAAAATCATACCAAATTCAAAATTAACTACCAAATGATGATTAGACTAAATTGCATAATTTTTGGTGATTCGAACTTAGAAATCTACTGGCAGTTAGAAATGGGGCTTTTTAATAGTAAAAATTTTATGCATACTTTTAAAAAGGAAAAATTATACAGATTGCATGTATTTTCAAATAATTAGCACTTTTTAAGTTTTAAAAGAAAATATAACCATAAAACTAAATTTTAATTTATAAAAATTCAATTTTTCCATTTTTTCAGGAAAAAAAAACACTTTTTTTTCTCACGACCTCAACATTTCTGAAATTTTTTTATCTTTAACCATAAAAATATTAATTTATCTTTCAACTGTAATGTATAACAGTGGTAGTTGCTGAGGCTTCTGAGGTGAAATGATTGCGTATTTATGTAGCTGGTTGTATTTGTGGTTGGTTAAGAAATTATTAATTTTCATTATTCAATTATGACATTTTGTTTTTAATACCTTTTGTTTAATAAAATTTTAAAATAAATATTTTCATAGAACTAGCAAAATTGGTAACTAAACTGCCACAGATTCTTTAAGTCAAATTTTTTGTTGAGTGTGAAGTAAATTGTCATAGAAAAAGAATTATCATTCTAAGTCACTTTTTATACTTTATAGGCCAGAGCATGTGAGTGTCATGGTATCTCTTGGAAACACTGTAGCAAATAGTATTTGGGAAGGTAACACACGTGGTCGGGCTAAGCCTACTCCGAATTCCAGTCGGTAAGTGCAGCAGAAATTTTATTTATAAGTTGTGAGTGCATCCCCCCCTTTTTTTTAAAACTTTTTGAAAGTTACATAATGAGACCTTATCCTATATTTTTTCTGGGAAATACACATGCAAGAAATGCAATAATATATTGCAGTATAAGACGCATTGGTATACAACAGTAGGTATACAACAGTATGAATGTTAAGAGTTAATTTTATACTTTAAAAGAAAAAAAAAAACAACTTTTGCATGTCATTACATCTTAAATTGGTAATAATTTACCCAGTTGCTGAGCAGCTGTACTCACAAAATCAATACAATTGATGCCACTAGTATTGCTTCACATTTAGCACAAGTATTTTTCATTTAATAAATTTCTTTCTAATTACATCTTTCACATTATTCAATTTCATATGTATTCTATGTTGATGCTTCTTTGTTTTTTTCTGTATTTGTTATTTTGTAGGTTTCTTTTTAAAGCTTGGTTATATTGATTCAGTAAATGATAAATTCTTCAACTTATTGTTGAACTTGTTTTAGGTCCATTGTTTTTGTGCAATGTTTTAACTATCTTTTCTTAAAATTTTTTTTAGCGCAAATCTAAAATCAAGTCCCGCACTTTGATCAACTGTCCATTTGCTGTAGTGGCTGCTTTTAAGTGATATGATTCCAAAAATCCTTAATCTCCCCCCTTCCTTAATTTCCATTATAAAAAAAATGATGTTTTGAAAGATGCAAAATTTAAAATATTACCTTCAGTCAGGGATAGATAGAAGGGAGGGGCGATCGCCCCTCCCTTGGGGTACTCTCCACCTGTAATTCTTCAAAAATGAAGTTCAAAAAATGAAAATTTAGACTAGTTTCATTGATGTTGGGAGAAGGAAGGTTTGGGTTTGGGACCCTATCTCAGAACTGTTTCGGAATTGAAGTCCAAAACCTTTGTGATCAATATTTTTAAATCAGTATACATATAGTAAAAAGTAAATAATAAAAATCAATTGCCAATCCTTTGAAAAATTTCTGGATCTGTCTTTGATTTCAGTAAGCTTTCTATTTTGGAATGTCAGTTTCATTGTTGGAAAATAAAATTATACAGGACTTTACCAGATTTCAAATATTAACTTGCAAAAAATATGGGAATTTGGGTTTATAACCAGAATACAATCCTCTCTGTTAGCTTGAAATGATTTAAATCCATATAATTTTCTCCCAAAATAAGGTTAAAACATCTCGCCATAAAGACAAAATATTATGAAGCTACTGATACGTTCTATTTCAGATCAGGCAGGGCCTGTCACATGACCATCATCGATTTTTTTTTGAAAAAATTACAGTAGTTACATCTAAGGGACAAATGAAATATCCCAAAAGGATTTTGCAAGAAAAATATTTTTTCTTCAGTTACAGCCTACTAAAATTCTGCACAAAATCCGCCATTTTGGAAAAAAACAGCAAAACACTCCATTTGAAATTAACACTAATTCAAAAGTATTTTACCTACTTGGAATAATTCTTTTTTCTAAAAATAAATAAGGATCCATGTGTCTTCTAGATATCGTTTTTGAAAATTTAGTTAAGTTTTTTGTTGAAGAAAAAAAAAATTTTACGGCGAAAAAACAGCATATTTACCGATTCTATATTTTTTCCTCGTGAAAAAAGTTTTTTTTACTAAACAGAGATGGCAGTCTAAACCCCTTATGTGATAGTTTCATAGTATATTTTATTATAATCCTTAGATGCATACAGCTTTGAAAATAAAATTTTAAATTTTAAAATTTTTTAAAAATGTAAAAATCGGCTCATTTGAGCCCCTTCCAATGCTTAACAAGTGGATATACACCGCATCTCGTCTTTTTTCCCAGAAAATGTTTTATGATTTTTTGAAAGTGACTTTATCACCCATGGCATGCACGTAAAATAAAATTGTCTAATAATTTTAGTCACTGAAATTCTGATTATATTAATGCCTAACTAGCCGACCCGTGCAGAACTCTGCACTGTGCTTCTTATTGTTTCATATGGCACTCCACTCTTTAAAAATTTTAAAGAAAGAACATTATGAAGAAGATCCAAAGAAGTAGATGGATTTAAATAAATGCACAAAAGAAGGCATGTAATTAAAAGACATCAGTGACAAAACCTCGTTAACTACAATGGTGTGATAATGTAATCATCACTCACTTTTTGGTTGTACGTATTTTCAATGTAAAAAAAATATATATCATTAAAAGTTTCTACTTGTGAAAAGGCAGTAATTGTGCATGTAAATAAAGGTGGTTGTGGTAAATACAATCCTGCCTATGTGAGTCTCTGACAGGAAAAAAAAGAAACATTAAACGGATACTCATTGGCACGGATTCAAACTAGCACCATTCTGATTATCAACACAACACTCCAACCAACGGAGCAAATGTGCTGAATTTCGAATGCTATTTATTGAAGCAATGTGCAAAAAAATACAGCAAAAATGCCTTTTGCCAAAAAAAAAAAAAGACCATGGGTCTATGTTTTGTCCTTAGCTAGCATGATACGCTTTAAAATAATTCGTAAAACATGGAATTATTTTAAGGAATAAGGAAGAACTCGCGTACCGATTGAGACAAACATTCTATAGAAAAAAACAAATAAGATTGAAAGGAAGTATTTTTATTTTTGGAAATTGATGCAGTTTCTCATAGTAGTTTGCTTCAACTGTTACAGCTTGGATTCCAGCACATGTTGTTTTTTTTTTTTAAACAAATATTTGAAATTCAAAGCCAAAACCAGTTGAACTGAGTCCATTTAAGTGTAATTTTTCGAACTTAGACAAAATGAAATTTTTTTTTTCTGCCGAATGCACATGAGAGAAAATGATTTCTTATTAATGAAATTTATAGTAATTTTAATGTTTTACTTCATATTCGAATAAATACTTAAAGGTTCAGTGGGTGAAATGTGTAATTTGAATTTGGGGTAATATTTTTCAATTTATACAAAAGGTCGAACACTGCTATTAAAAAAATCTACATGTCAGCATACAAAGAAAAAGTTTTTCTGCACAAAAACAATTCAGTTGAGGCCTGAATTTTTAAATCTAATACTTTTTTATGCTTACATTATGCTTTGTTTTCTGAGCAAAGTCGAAGCTTAAAAAAAAAGAGAAAGAAAGAACAGCATTCAATTAATGGTCAACTTATCTGAATAATAACTGTAGCCTGCATTAAGGAGTCAAAACACCAAGGAACATTCATGTCAGAGTTATTTTGTTGTCTTACCATGGGTGCAAGACCTTCCGTCTCGGGACGGATTTCTGTCTTGACGAAAATTCCGAGACGGAGGACAGGACGGAAAGAAATTCAGTGACTTCCCTGCAGTTTTTACTTCAAAAATAAGAAAAATGTGTTTGAAAATATGCTTTAATCATTATACCATTCTATAACTACGAATTTACATCGACATTCTCTCGATTTTCCGCCATGGGCTTGTTTTGTTTGCCATGTGCTTTTCGAGGTGTGACTTTTAGACTTGTGCTGTTAAACTTTTTTTAGGTAACTCCTGTTACTACAAACTCACTGCGTTGCAGACTAGAGCACGCCCGTGCTGGCTCACCTAATGGGCTGGGACGCCCATTCCCACTGGCGCCCCTGATTTTTCCAGGGAGGGACAATTGCCCCCCCCCCCTTTGAATCCGCGCCTTCACACACACACAAAAAGCTTGACTACTGCACTAAAACTAAACTAAACTGCACTAAAATTAAAGTTCAAAGTTCAAATTCCAAAACTGGCATAGTAAAAGTTAGCAACATTTATAATGTAGAATTTTTGTTAAGCGCGCATGCGGGGGGAGGGGGGGGAGGAGGGATCAAAATATTTTAAACACAACACCAAACTTGCACCCATGTGTCTTACGTGTGTTATTTAATGCATGTTATGCATAATATTAATCTAATTTAGCTATAATGGCAGACATCCTGGGCGAATCTGAAGTTCAGCAAATTTATAGCCGAACACTCTACCGAAATAAAACTTATTAATTTAACCAAACAACTAAGTCCAGTGCTCTTAAGCTTTATTTAAAAAAAAACAGCTGAATTATGAAATTTTTTTTCTTTGAAAGCGGGGCAAAAAATTGGAAAATTGGATTAGAATTTTGCTTAACCCTACAACAATCGAATAATTTTCAAGAAAACGGTCATAAAAGTGTCTATTTTTTTATTTAAGAAAATAAATAAAAATAAGTGTATGTACATCATGTGCATTCAATTTTTCAATTTCAATATTTTTTAGATTGAAATTTTAAAAAAAATAACATTTTATGAAAAGTCAACTAGCAAGCCCAAGAAGCGGCGAAAATTTAAGAAATACGTCTTTGAAACATTAAAAAATAATTTTATTAATCTTTTGTGTAATATAAGTAAAGATAAGTAAATTTTTCTTGTATGGTAAATTTCAAAGCTTGAGATACAAAGGCAACCATCGCAATCTGGTAATTAGTACCAAAATTCCTCCCTGCATCTCTGCAATTACATTTAAAATCCGCAATTATGTTAAAAATTGACTGGTGCTGCCATCTAGTGTATAAAAAGAGAAATAAAGTGTATTCCGGGCCAAAGAAATGAATTGATTTTAATCATTTCTTCGCGTTAATATTGCACACCCCAGCACGGCAATATGACGGGCACAAGAAATGAAGATCGAAACCCTAGCCCAGCATACTCATGGGAGCGAGAGGGAAGGGGTTAAAAAATAAAATCTACATAAGAACTACATGGTGCATCAAGGATTTGCAGCGGCAAGGAACTTGTCTGAAAAAATGATTTTTGGACCGTAGATCTATTTTTCGTCATTAGCCGGCGTGATAAGCATTAAAATGATGGGGGAGTATCTTCAAGAAATATGAAAAATGTTGCGTACGGACAGAAAAATAATCCACAGAAATTATATATAACATAAGATTTTGAAGAGCAGTGTTTTCATTTTTGAAAATTTATACAATTTGTTATCGCAGGCTGCTTGAACCATTATTACTTAGATGACAGCACATGTTCATCATTTAACAGACTGGTTAAAATACGAAATCAGTTCAACTAAGTTCATTTTTTAAGCCTAGCTTTTCGAATGTAGTAAAAATGTGACTGGCTATATTGTTTTTCCTGAAAGAAGAAAAAAAAAAATTTCTTACCCATGGAATTGTTAGTAACTTTAATGTTTCACTTTGAATTCTAATAAATATTCATAGGTGAACTAATTGAAAAGCGTAATTTCAATCTGGGGTAGTAAATTTTTTACCTATAAAAAGGGTGAAAAACTGTCATTAGAAGAATCTTCACTTCAATATACGATTTTTTTTTTTCTGAACAAAAATTTATTACCTTGTAGTCTGAAATCTTAAACCTGATACTTATATTTTTGCTGCTTTATTTATTTTACTGCCTCGCGTACCTTACTTATAGTATGGTAAGTGTACATGTAATGCATGATTTAGATCTAATTTTTTGATTTCAGCAGATCGTCTAAGGCAGGCCCGAACCCTCGCTCATCTGGTTACCAGACGAATGCTCTACCAATCAAACCATTCAGCTCTGTCGGTCACAGCTCAAGTTTAGCTTACAAATTTAACCAAAATCCTCAGTCCGGTGGTTTAAAACAGGTTTTTTTTTTTCACTGAAAAGACAATTTTTAGACCGTGTGTCTATTTTTTGTCATTAGCCTGCATGATAAGCTTTAAAATTAGAGGTAAATCAAAGAAATCGACCAAGAAATGAGGAAGATCTCAGGCATGAACAAAAAACTTTCTACAGAAATAATGTGTAAGGATAGCTACAATAATGGTGTACTTTATCAGTAACAGCTAAAATCTTTCCTTTTTCTTGTTTCAATTTTAGTTTATTTTGTCTCCAAAGCTATGCATTCATCGTTACTTACATATGCCGCAACAAATCACATTTTTCTCTTTCAATTAAAACATGCAACTCAATTACATGACAGGGGAAACCATCCAAAATTAAAGGGAAGAACAGTATAATGCATTTAAAACGATTAATTTTAATCTCGTGCTTTGGTTGTCGTTGGTGACTGTTGTCCCAGAATTTTTGGATCCTACCACGTGTGATTACTTTTATACATAAGTATAGGTATACTAAATGCAAAATGCAAAACTCCCCTATAGTTTCAGAATTTAAAAAGCTCACCTGTTTTATGAGAGAAGTAATCAATTGAACATGGTTGTAAGTTGAGGTAACCAAACAGATCTCACCAAAGGTAGCTATTATAGCCAGGGATCCAATTTCTAACAAAAGAAGGTCAAGATCCCTATAGTCTTCAGAACTTATTTTAATGCTTAAGTGGCCTGAATTTGGTCAAAAATACAAAAATTTGAGTGAAATAAATAAGGAAGTATGGGAGCTCAGCTCCCATAACAATTAAGCCCTGATCAGCAGAAAGATATAGTATTTTATTTGCATGCCATGGGCAATTTCAAAAAATCATAAAACATTTTCTGGGAAAAAACACGAGATGCTTTGTATATCTACTTGTTAAGCATTTAAAGGGGTTCAAATGAGCCAATTTTTAGATTAAAAAAAAATGGATTTTTTGAGTAATCCCACTTCAAAAATTGCTAATTTTTGAAAATTTTCAAAATTTTAAATTTTATTTCCAAGGCTGTATGCATCTAAGAATTATAATAAAGTATACTATGAAACTATCATATAAAGGCTTTAGACTGCCATCTCCATTTAATAAAAAGAACTTTTTTTTTCATGGAGAAAAGAAATAAAATCGGTAAAAAAGCAGTTTTTCGCCACAAAAATAATTTTTTTCTTTATCAAAAAACCTAACTAAATTTTCCAAAACAATGTCTAGAGGATATATGGATCCTTATTTATTTTTAGAAAAAAGAATTATTCAAATAGGTTAAATACTTTTGAAATAGTGTCCATTTCATGGAGTGTTTTGGAAATGGCGGATTTTGTGCTGAATAGGCTGTAACTGAAGGGAAAAAAATTGCTAAATCCTTTTGCGACATTTCATCTGTCCCTTAGTTGTAACTACTGTAATTTTTTCAAAAAAATCAGTGATGGTCATATGACACTTTTCATACATGCCTGCCTGATTTGAAATGGAATGACTCTACTATAATGTTTGGAATAATTTGCAATCAAGTTGCTGTCATAGTTTAGAGCAGGAGGCTAAATGGCAAGAATTTAAAAGATAGTAACCTTACCGCCTCCCTCCGCTCCCCACCCACCCCAAGTTGTGAAAATCAGTTTGTCCAAATATTATTTAAAAAATTCTAAAGATAGTATGATATATTAAGTAATTATGTTAGAAAAATGATTAAGAAATAGCAATTTTGACATTGTTAAAGTGGTCCTTCAAAACATCATTTTTGTCTTTAAAAACTCTTCAATTTGATTGCTGAAATTGAGTACAAACCCTGATTGTAAATTTCATTTAAATCTTGCGTGGAACTTCGACAGTTGCTGATATCAGGTTGGTTGGTTTGAGAGAGTTCACTGCATTATAGATGAAAAGGAGGTGTAATGAAATACCATTTGCATTGCTATAAATAACTTCTGCATTGTGAATAAAAATCCCCAAAATCATCTGTCAGCAAGGAATCGTCATTTGCAAAAGAAAAAAGTAGTTAAAGTTATACTAAAAATATAGTTACAAAGGGAAGTTTATCGCAAGCAGTCAGGTAATATGAATATTTAAACCACTGAAAACTTTAAACTCTTAGTTTATTTTGCTTTTTAGATTTTATGATTCTTCCTATTTATTCTTTTCTCCTAGTTGATCCTCAAACTTTTTTTCTATGAGGAGTAGGTTGTTATAGAAAAAGGTCCAAATTTTCTTTCTCTCTTTGACTTGCTTTTTTGGAGATAGTGATGTACGAGTATGACAAAGTTTATTGACTTAGACATATCAGGGACAGCCACATCAGGACTCTTCAATGAATAGGGCCACGTCAGAAATTACGTAGTATCCAGTATTCCATAAGACCCAACATGCCATCTAGGAAAATAAAGCTTTAAATTTGGAAAGAATATTGTCAACTAAAACACAATCACAGTGTAACAAATTGTAGTTCCTTTCTTTATTTTAAGGTTAATATCTATGTTCACGTCCCGTGTGTACTAGTACATTAAAATGTTTGGAAACTTAATCGCATAGACTATTGTAAGTTGGGAAACACACTTCGCTCTCTTTTGTGTGACACAACAGCAACAAATTAATCAACTTTCACTGCATTTTATCATTGAAGTCCGTTTTGAGTAGTCAAACCTTATTGAAGTAGCAATATTTCCTGATTTCAATATTAGCTTGGGATTTAAAAAGCTCAAAACAAAACTTCATATATTTTCTGTATTGTTATTTCATACTAGGTTTTGTATATTTGCATTTTTTTCAAATGTGAAATTTGTATTTTTGTTTATTTTCAGAGAGGAGAAAGAAAGGTGGATACGAGCAAAATATGAATTTAAAGAATTTTTAGCTCCTCTACCTGCTAGTACTCCCATAGGGCAGGTAAGAGAAACTTGAATATTTTTCAGTTTTACCATATTATGTTTTTAATTATGACGTTTTAAGCAATGTAGTTTTTTATAGTTCATATTATCTTCTTTAATTTATACAAATTACATTGTAGTATAAGCTTGAATACTTATTTTATCTTATCTAAATATATTTTAAGTTGTAGGTAAAAAATGTTTTGTTCCTATTCTTATTATTCTATCATTTCTATTACAAGTTTAGCTGTAGTAAGGTATTTTTAATTGTTATGATTACTTTCAATATTGATGCTTGAAGAAATACATTAAGGAACTATTTCATCTAAAGTGGGAATGCCATCTGTCCTGAATACTGCAAAAAGTATGGCACATCAGAGAATACCACACCCAATGTGTTTAATACAGCAATAATATCTATGTAAGAGGTGGTTACAAATACCATACAGCTTGTTAGATCATCAAGAGACTGCACTATCTGGATGCAGTAATGAACTATTTATTATGAAGCCTTAAAATGCAGAATTTTGTATCTATTTTTTAAATTTTTCCCGGGGAGGGGGGGGGGAGGAACCCCTGAATTTGGGGGTATTCTATACCCTGCTTGAAGGGTGTTACTCAATCTTTCTTAATATCTATCCACCTCCAAGGTCAAAGAAAAAAAAAAGAGACAGCAGGATCATTAAAAAAAAAAAAAAAAAACCTGAGTTTTTGTGTTAGAAAAAAAGTACATACAGTGAAGAAAAAGCCTGTGACAAAGTTATCTGGACTACAAAAGGGTCCCATACCTAAAGTAGCTTAGGGTCCTGTTAAGTCTAATTCCAGCCCTGCTTGCAAGTCAGTGTCACTTGATATGTATAGCCTGGAGCAAAGGAGAATCAGATGAGACATGATTCAGTTGTGTAAATTCATAAAAATGAAAGATCTTAGTGGGTTAAATATTTGCAGGGAAAGCAGGACAAGGGCTATTCAAATCTCAGGCTAGCCTGGAAATGAGGAAAAATTACTTCTTTGGTAGGGTTGTGGGCACTTGGAACAGCTTATCAGAAGAGGCAGTAATGAGCAGGGGGATGGATAGCTTTAAGAGGGCCATTGATTTTCATTGGGGACTAATAAACTGACAAGGACCAGCCTAGCTGGGCCCAGAGCCTGTTGCTGGTTGTCATATTTGTATTTGTATTTGATGCTGTTAAGTTGACTCTCCTCTCAATTTTTTAAAAATTGTATCATGTAATTCATTTTGACAAATGTTTTGTAAAATTGTGTAGCATTTTTGTCAATGATCTGCATGATATTTATGTTTTTCAGTAACTTTTTTGTTGATATTTATATTAACTAAATCAGTATTGGACTTACTTGCTAGTTGTTAAGAGAAAATAGTGTTTATTAGTGAAAATATTTTGACCATGTGATACTAAAAAAAAAAAAAATCTCTTACTTAACTCAACTGATTTTTAATTGTTACTATAGATTAACTATATTTCATATGTCATGCCTAGAGCATATATTTTAAAAGAAATGAATATCTCCTCATTGAATTGTTATACAATAATTTTTTCAGCAACTTATTGATGCAGTCTGTAAAAGTGATATAAAAGCTGTAGCACTTGTGTTAGCCCATACCTCATCTCCTGAGCAAGTTAACTCAACTGTTAGCCCCAGAGATCAGAGAACTGCTCTTCACCTTACTGCAGCTTTAGGCAACTTACCAATCTCTCAGCTTTTGATATGGGTATTTATCTTATTGTTAATTATTATTATTATTTTTTGAGTCATTATGTCTTGAACTTAACCTGAAAAAAATTTGCATATGAAGTAGTTTTAAACTTGTCTTGATATTTTTTAAACAGCACTTTTTTTCTTATTCCAGTTGAAATTATTTTATTAAAATTTAAATCCTGATATTCGTTTTATTTTCCGTAATATGAAGTATAAAATTGAACTTCTTGTACCATAGAAGTATGTGACTATGGTACAGTTTTAGTACATTTCTAACTGTAATTACTCAACATTCATTCGAAAAAAACTAAGTTGCGTTATTGTAATAGTTTTAGAACCTTGGCTTTCGATTCCGATCCTGAAATAATTTGAAACTTTACCCACGCCCCCTCCAAAGCAGTTTTTCTTTGTACTATTCTCACCCTCTCATTGTGGGTGAGAATGGTACAGCACATGTTTCAACGTTTTCATATAGGTTTTGTTGGTTTGTACCATACTCTACCTCTCTTATATTTTAACAGGAGAGTTGTAGGTGTAAGTTATGCTGAAAATTGAACTGTGGAGTCAGGTACATCATAAAATCAAAATAAAACAAAGATTTTATTTTCTTGGTAGTTTTTGAAGATGGATACCAAATCTTATCATCTTTTTCAGGCCACTACCAAAACTTACCTTGCTTCAACATTGTTAAAACTTCAAACTCACTTGCATCTACACCCGTGATTTTTCCTGAGTACTTTTTCCCTAATACGCAACCTCCAAAATTTCGACTAATTACTGTACTACACCCACCCTCCAAATTGTAAACTTTACACATTTGCAACTGTAGCAACATCAAAATATTTTATTTTTGAATGAATATTGGAGGTAACTTTCTTTATATAAAAGTGAAAGCAAAAGTCACTTACGAAATTAAGATTCCTTTTGCACTAAAAGTTCACCAACATAAATTTCCGAGCTACCTACAAACATGTAGCACCAGTTGCTAACAATAAATAAATTCACAATCACCAGGGTATTCGTCTGGCGGGCCGTTTTGAGTGATAACAACTCTTTCATCACCAGGAAAGGTTGCAGAATAGTTCCTGTTGAAACTGCGCTAGCCCAAAATACACTACGAACACTTATTACATCAAAATTAAGGTTTGTATTAGTCTCACCCTCCAAACCGATCTCACCCACTTTTATGGTACTGAATAAATAAGATATTATTTCAAAAACATCTGTGTCTTTATATTTATGAGACACACTGTATATCTATCTCAGAGGGAAAACCCTGGTAACTGCTAAACATATACACTTTGATAGTCCAAAACTGCAAAACCTATATGTAATTAAGTTTAATTCATTTTAAGATGTGTAATCAAAGTTAAATTCCTTTTGTTATTTATGCTGATAAAAATAAAAAATGCTAAAAAGTTGTTTAAATCATGAAATTTCAAAATTCAATGT
Source organism: Uloborus diversus (assembly GCF_026930045.1). Lineage (NCBI taxonomy): Eukaryota > Metazoa > Arthropoda > Arachnida > Araneae > Uloboridae > Uloborus > Uloborus diversus. The sequence goes on from NC_072740.1 coordinate 136,954,515, forward strand.
CAGTTAATGTAACATTACTCAATTTAGCTCTGTAGTGCAAACATATATACTTCATTTTTTGTGTGTTCTTTTAAATTTTTCTGAAGTATAAAAGAATTCTGAAACAGTAAGTGAAAATTTTGTCAAAGTTATACTATTTGTTTTCAAAATTCCTGTACTAATATTATAATTTTTGTTCTAATTATCCTACAATTTTTGTAATTTTACTCTGCATTTTAAAAATATGAGTAGAACCGCAAAGAATTTAGCGTTTGTATGTGCACATTGTTTACCGTCTTTAGAATGATCGTAGCTAATAAATTAATTGTAATTGAGTTTAAATGTTCACTGGTTAGTTACATACATCTTATACTTGTTTGATGATTTTAATTATTTTTTTCATTCTAGAGAAGTGGGATGTCAAGTACAAAAATAAGAAAGGAAAATATATAAAATAGTTTTTTTTTTTTTGAACTTTCAGTGAGAATAAAATTGTTTAATTAAATGAATTATACCATGTTTGCTCTTAATATAAAAATATGTTTGAAAAAAAGCTTTTTTTACATTATTTACCTCTTAAAATAGTTATTTTCATACCATAGAGTTAAATACTTTTAAATATTAAGTTCCCATTGTCCTTGGAAAGTATAGTTTCCGTTCTTTGTCTCCAGAAAGCTTTTGAAGGGAAATCACCTTATGTTACCATTCAATAATTGTATAATCTTTTTGAAAAGACCAGTAAGCTCTAAAAATGTTTTAAAAAATAAAACAGTGCTGAGATTTAGAAGCCTTGTTAGCAAATATAATGTTAACTAACTTAAAAAAATTTTGCTGCAGGAAAATAACACTGTTACATAACCATGTTATTTAACATTTATTTTGATTGTCTTAAAACTGTCCTGAAATTTTGTTTAAATTGCACTTTAGTTTCTTTTTTCACCCCTACTCTTACCCCCTGCCACTCAAGAAACCTTTTTTCTCATGATGAAAGTTTTATTAAAAATGAAAACCTTTTTTTCTTCCAAAGAATCAAGTTTGCTTCTGTCTAAATTTTAAAAAAAAACGAATGCCGATTAATTGTGTTTGGTGGCTGAGTTTATCGCTAATTTACTGATAATATCTTACATTTAATTTCAAATATGTAGTATTTTTATTACTCTCCTCATGAATCAACTTTTCTGCCCAATTAAGGCTATTTTTAAATTACAAGAACACTTTCAGATTGACTTTATATACCAATTATTCATACATAATGAAGTTTAGTTAAATATTTTGTACTTTTATTTTAATTTAACACAATTCATTTTTTGCAGTATAATGCCAATGTAAAAGCTGTTGATTCAGATGGCAGAACAGCTGTAACCTATGCTAAGAATGGTGGATTTCAAGATGTCCATGATTTACTTGTCCACAATGGATGTCCAGATTTAATTCCTGCACCCACATCAACACTTCCTCGTAGACGAGGTAGCTTATCAAAAAAGTCCACAGAAGTGTTTGATAAACTGCCTGCCAGTATCATCTAGTGAGACTTACAGCTGTGATTGCCGCATCATTCATATTCATCGTTTTCACTCATTGTAGCATTGGCCACTTATGCCAAAAATGTATAGTTAAATATACCATCTCATACACTGCTGTAATTATCAAAGACGAGGAATTTTCTCCTGTACTCTTTTTGATATGAGCTACCTTTTATAGAAAACTTGCAATACAAATCCTATTTTATTTTGTGATAAAAATAATTTAAGTTATGTAATTGATTTCTAGTTTCATATAAAGTTTGAAAGTTTCTTTTTAGTTAATTTTCAAATTAAATTTTGTTAAAACTAAAGGTAAAATTGCCCCCTCACCAGCCGAATCATTGGGAATTCTAATCAAAGATACATATATAATTTATTTTATTCTAATAAGCCCAAATTAAGTAATTGGTAATGAGGGATCATTTAAAAATAACTAATATTTTTAGGTACTACACATATTGAGGTTTTGGTGCCGATTGTAGTTTCAAACATTATTTTTTTATGACTGCCCTGTGAGAAATATTTTTGTTGGTTGGAGCCTTATTTTTTTGCATTTAATGGAATTAATTTATTTTTTCTCAATTTCAATTATAAACTACCGTATATACTCTCGTATTAGTCCACCCCCTTACTTTACTCCTTACTTTAGGAGGAAAATTGGGGGAGGAAATCAGAAATCTCCCATATAAGTCAAGCCCCTACTTTCAGCAAAAGTCGGAAAACATTTTTTCTCGATTTTTTCAATATAAATGTTATAAAAAGAAGTGTAATGAACAATGTAATGTTAAAAAACATCCAATTTTTATTCTTTTGGATTAAAAGGGTTCTTTTCTATGACTGCAATTTTTGTTAAGGATTTGATTTTACTCTTACGATTTTTGCTACTTGTTGCTTCTGTTTTGATTTAATATCAATAAATTTTTGTGTTGTAGCCACAATACGCTTATTTTCTTAAATGAGAATTACGTGTATATTGCAACTATCGAGAAAATTCCTGCACTTTTCCCATAGTGGGTCTTTTACTGTAATTATTTAGTCTTTATTTTACAGTCAGACCATGTAAATTATAGCATAACGTGTAAGCATTTACTACTTTAACGTCTGTTTAAAACGATTGGACTAAAATCAAGAAAATGCTCATGTTTTTGAGTGCCTTTTTTCTCCCAGAATTGTTTTGGGAAAATTTTCGAAAATTCTGCCCCTCTTACAAGTCGACTACCTAACTTTTGACCTTATTTGTTGTAGTAAATTTCTTGACTTATATGCAAGTATAGACGGTACTTTATTTATTTTTTAATGTCTATTCCTGCATCATGACTATTTATCACCCATCATTTATGTACATTTTTAGTCAGATTTTATTTCATTGTGTATATATCTTGACTGTACAGGTACAGAAGTTATTTAAAAGCATATTGTATATTGAAAATTATATTATACATATGTATATAATTATATAAATAAATAAATAAAATATACATATACAGACACACACACACATAATATATGCATAAAAAGTGTTAATGAATTGAGTTATGTATCAGTTTGTATTCTGACAGAATTATTATTTATAATACATTTTCTAAACAAGTACAAAGTTTCTTTTTTCAAATTTTATTCAAGTTGAATATCTTGCGAAATTTCTTTTGACAAACTTAGATATTTATTAAATATAGGCGTGAATAATTTAACATTTTGGTTGCTTTAAGTTAGAAGTGTGATTGTTTCTGGTACCTCCTGAAAGTACATTGCACACATGTGTATAGAGATATTTTAAGTATATATATTATTGTATATTTGTTTTTGAAAAAATACTGTACAAAACTCATGCAAACAAGATAAAAGAGAAAGCATGGTACGGTTTCTAAAAAAAATAGAGCAAATTAAAATTAAGTGTCAAAAAATAATCTTATTTAGGGTTTGCAATATATATATATATATATATATATATATATATATATAATATAATCACTTTATTATAATTACCTGATACTTAAAATATACATTTTAAAAGAAGATACCATCTTGATCTTGGTCACTGCCTCATGTTTTTTCAGATGAAATGAAATTAAGTTCATTTCTCAAACCTTAATATTGTATCCCAGCAAGGAAAATGACACAGTTCTGAAAAATCAGCATTGGAGAAATCAAGGTTTTTTCACTCCAGTAGTTTTAAGCGATTTTGTCTTGGATATTACAATACATGCAAAAAAATTATAATGTGATGTTTACTGATTAGTTTTTATGCCTGATGTAATAATTCATACTTAAAGTTAGGGAATTTTTCTTCTAAATTTTGAAATTTTAAAGATTTGTTACTATTGGTTATATTGTTTTTATGCCACCAGTTCATTAATATAAATTTGGAATCAATATGTAGTGCGATTTTTTCCCCCCCTCCAAATATTGAGCTGTGCCACTTTCCTTGCCGGGGTGCGAGAAAAAGAATTACAACAGCGGTTCCCAACCTTTTTAGTTGTGAAGCCCACCACATTTTTCGAAAACCCCATTGAGGTCCACAAATTGCTATATATATTACTTGCACAGCCAAAATTTACTTTTTTTGGGGGGGAGGGGAGGGGGCTTCTGCAGCGTGTTAAAAACAAGAGTTCTGGAAGCTTGAAGCTAATACTAGTAGTTCCTTTGGCAATTTTCTTTAAAGGGGTTTCTGATTCATTAGATTTCAGCTCCAAGTTATAGGGGAAAATTCGTAAGCAATATAAAAATTTTAATCTTAAAGTTCCTTATTGGCTGTGAGCCAGGGAGAGTTTTGAGTGACAGTACATCCAATAAGTGAATTTTCTAAACAAAAGAAAAAGGAAATTAAGACCCCAAGATTTGTCTTGATTCAGGTTCTTGATCAGTGTCCACGGCCCAGTAACACACTGTTCACGGCCCACTTGTTGGCCGCATCCCATGGGTTGGGAACCACTGAATTACAAACATCAAAATTGCTTTTTTCTTTTTTAAATTTGAATTGTTCATCGTTTTCTATTTTAAATCATAGTTTTTCTAAATTCAGAAAGTTATCTTTGCAACTAAATAATAGCTTCCCATCAGAAACCTCTTTGTAATTTCCGTAGTGATGCTTTTATAGTACTTTTAAAATCAATGTAATGTTTCCTAACAATAATATGCTAATTTATCTCATTTGCACACCTTTTCTTAAAGTGTGTTTTAGGACGCTTTCCATTGATTGGGAAAAACTTGCATTTATAAATGTAGTTTTGTTCTTGAAGCATAATTTAGTTTTATTGAACTTTGCAGCTAAAAAGTGATAATAATAAAATCGTATTTATTTCTAATGACATGTGATGTTTTTCTGAAATATACTGGGTTACTTGAACTATTGATTGTAAGTTTCATCGACTTTGATAAGTAGAAGTAAAAAGAGGCATGTAATTGTAATAGAGTTACATGGTTTCTCCACATGAGCTTTGTTCATTTTCATTCTGTGTATTTATTAATTTTTTTTTGCACATTCCTAAGGATTTAGAGTTTGTTTAATAATATTTATAATATTTATATACTTTGAGAAGTATGATGGCATTCTTTTTTCAAATGATAATCAAATTTATAAAAACTTATTGGTGCTTCTTTAATAGGATTCAATGTTTAAATTCATGTCATTGATGACGTATTCAGTTTCCTGCATTTTTCACGTCAAGTGATTAGTTTTTAGAATGTCTGCCATCTTACATGTTTTATTGGTTTTTAAAAAGGTAAATGTTTAATTATTTTTCATAATTTTAGCAAATCATGAGATCAAATTTAAAATATTAATCCCTAATGTATGTTGTTTCCTGTTGAGATACAATATTGTAACTGGTCTCAATATATTTGTATAAAGCTATTATCATTTGACTTGGAATGATATGTTGATTATATTGTATAATTAGCAAGGAATTATTTTTATTACTTTAAAAGTTTTGACATAAATTTCAGTTGGTTCCATCTTTTACTAGAACTTCCTTTTATTTGTATAGTAGTTTTAACTGTTTAAAGGACTTCAAAACCGAGATATGTTGACTTTTCATTTAGGGTTTTTTTTTTTTTTTTTTTGAAAGTCAGAAAGTGTAAGTATAAATTGTATACACAAAGTTGCTGAGGTCTAGTCATTAAAGTTTCCTGCAACTATTGTCATAATCTAAGCCAAAACAGTTCTACAATCATTTAAACTTTATGTTGCTTACAAATAAAACAGAATTTAGAAAATGATTTTTTAATGTAGCGATAATTTTAATAAACAAATGATGAAATTAGCTTTAGTCTTTGCTGCCTAATGAAACCTTAGCTTTTTAGTTTTCATTGTTATACAGTAATTTAAGAGAGATTTTGGATGAACAGCTGTTCGAGTTTGTAAGACAATCATGTAAATAAATTGTCTAACTGTTTGTTTATTAATGAGCTATGGTGTTTAAAAAACTTGCTGACTGGTGTAAATTTCAAATAAGTTTGGTTTTTTTGGAGAAAGACATGTTTTTATCTGTACTTTATTAAATTTTATCATGCATTTTGACATTTATATTGATGTTATTTTCCTATTTGATCATAAATGAAGTGCAATTATTTATTTTTTGCATCTAATCTTGTAGAAGCAAGGCACCTTCTTTATCAAACATCGGCATAATTTTATGGCTAAATTTATTTCATGTAAGATGCAATTTACTTGCAATGTCTTGGTAACATTCTGCTTACAGTGTTATTAATAATCACTAGTACTCTATACATTATTCATGAAACAAAGACAGCTCTGGATTTCAGAGATAGTAGTAGCATTTAAAATTTTAGTATTTTATCTTTCAAATGAAGGAGCAAAATGTGGTTCGATCTAAATAATAATTTCCTAGCACTAAAGCAGCAACTCGATTAGTCAAAAATATTAAATATTTAATTGTGATTCTTGATATTCAAAGTTTCAAGTTTTTGAATAAAATGATATCAACGAATATATATTTAAAATGCTGCTGTGTAATTTAAAATGCATATTCTATTTATGTTTAAACTACATTATATAGCTAAAATCGTTGGATACTTTCCATGTTGAATAAAATGTTTCTCTTTTGAGAAATAAAATTGTTTACTTCAATAACAAAGAAAAAGGCACGCTCCAGCTAATTTATCTACCAATTCGATGAATGTATTTAAGGGACCAACAGCAATGAAAAGATTTGTGATCATCTTCTATCATTAAAAGCAAGAAATAAGCTTCAAATGCCACTAAATAGTGTACATGCTGTGTTCAATTATTCTGTACAGCTTCATAAGAGTAATTCATGAATATACAAGCATTTCATTCAAAAATAGCTTTTTTTTTTTTTTTTTGCATGGTTTGGACTAACACACAGCATTTTGCCTCAAATTTCGCCAAATTTGCAGAAAACTTGATAACATCCAAAAGGAACATACTGTAATTTGAAATAAAAGCTCTGAATATTTGATAAAATATGAGCACTTAAAGAAATGACTTTTTTATCAAGCATGTGTGAAATATAGTAATTTTGTTTCATAATTTTATAACCTGTACATGGCAGCTTATAAAACCATTCCAGTCAAAGATTATGAATGTTATTAACGATCAAAAAGTACCTCTATAGGCATTATTTTCCATTGAAAGAATTCAGTGACTTTTGACTATATAGTGTGTATCAATTAATATGCTTTCACTTATACTACTGTATTAAACCTAATTTAAAACATTGTTTTGAAGTCCATATTGTTTCAAAATTAATAGAATTGTTGAAAATCGTCATTGCAATTTTTATTTAATTATTAATATGCACTTCATGACTGCATTTCTGTGTAATTTCATTATGTTGCAAAATATATTTGTCACTTCTTCATTGTGGAATGACTTGTTAGGCCATTAATCACGTTTTCAAGTTAGTAACCAATATATTAGCAATAAAATTACAGACACTTATTAAATTGGTAGTATATGTATAAGCTTAAAAGGTTTCAAAGAATTTACTTTTTAAGCTTGGAAAAATGAATTTTTGACAAGAAAAGAAGTTAAAATTGTATAAAATATTTGACAATGCATTAAGTATTTCAATCCCAGTTTTGCCTTAATTGTAGTGTTGAGTATTTCATGATTATTAATTTTTACATTTAAGCATAAAAATTGCAATTTTTGTGCCTAAACTGCAACCTTGAAGCTTATTCTTGTTTAATTTATGAATATGGCTCACATTTTCAGTGATGAAATCAGGCACATGTTTTAGCATTTCAAGGAGCTTCCTTTAGTGCAAAGAAATGGATTAACGCAAAGAAAAAAAAAAAAAAAAAGGCTATTAGCTGTACTAGAGTAGGCTGGATATTTTCCCTACATTCTTTCTTTTCCCTTGAATTGAAGAAGTTACTGAAAAATACATGTGTGCAATTTTTCATTGGAAGTTTTGCCGTATTTACGTAGGATTTGCTCAAGTGTACAGTTGGCCCAAAAGGTACACATTTACCATTTAGTTTATGATTGTTAGTAACACTGTTAGATTTAGTCAAAATAAGTATGTCTTCTCTTTTTTCCTCAAAATTATTTATTTTTTAAATGCAGCTTACAGTGTATATATTTGCAGCCATGGCTAAATTTCTAATAATTTTGAAGACTTATTGAATCAGATTAATGTGTAAATAAAGTACTTTTGGTGGGATATGTTTTACACAGCTTTTTTCCTGTTACATGATTTGAAAATAAAAGCTAAATGAGAATAGAAACTGTTTTGGAATTTTCATTGTTAAATTCCAGTTTTGTGTGATATATAAGATTTCTGGTATAATTGCTAATTAATATAAACAATAAATACCATGCACATGTTATGCATTGCTTGGAAAATCACTTCGATTATTTTTCCCCCTCAAATTACATATATTTGATATCATTGAATTAACTTCCAATTTCTTAATCTTTCTGCTGCTTTATATACTTTCAGTATTTCATATTTGAATTATTGAGTATGTTCAAGTAGAAAACTTAACAGAAATACATATGTTATATATATTTTCATAAAAATATTTAGCAGCATTATCCTTGCAAATAAAATAGTTACCAAAAAGTTATTATTAAAAGGCAAAAAGCCTCACTAACAATTTCAAAGAACAATGAGATTTCTCTTATCATCGCAGGAATGCTGCTTTTCTGTGCAGTTTTCTGTTTTTTTTTTTTTTTTTTTTTTTGGCTGAAACTTGATTTCTGAAAGTAGAATAGCATACTATTTGATACATTCATTGAACACTTTTTTCGGCATAATTTTTGCGTTTGAATTTTAGCTTTTTTCTTCAGATAAGCTGTAGTATGTCTTTCATCAAGAAGCTTAATTTTTTCATAGAAAATGAGGTTCCTTGTAACCACAAAACACACTTTTGCCATGTTTATTGTTATTAATTCATTTTTAACTTTGTTTCTGTGACTTTAGCATTATCATTTCTTCAAATTTGAACATTTAAAAATTTCTCACTGCCTGAATATCTCTTTCTGAACGTCATTTTTAAAATGAAAATCTTTTTCTTTACGATAAATAATTCATTTGATAATAAGTATCTTTCTGTTTCTCCCAATTCTATGTTATTTTTACCAAATATAAAACATTTTGTTCATATGTTAAGGATCTGTCATGCCCCCCCCCCCCATCAAAATGTAATGTTATTTTGTTAGAATTATACATATTATAACATATTTTTTTTTAATACTTCTTAGTATTCCCATCTTCAATAATTTAAAGTAACAAAAACTATGAAGCATATTTCCTTGAAAAAAAATTTTTTTTTTCAGTAAATATGTAAAAATATATCATGTCTAATAAATATCTTCTTCTAATAATTGTTTTCATCTTATCTGAGTTGATTCTTAATATTAAAAAAGCTAGCTAACCCATGCAAAGTATTTATTTGTGCTGGATGTGTGGAATTCAAAATCCGGTTTTTTAAGGTTCCCTTCTAGTTATTAGTAAAATACTCCTACCAGTTGAACTTATCTGCCACCATCTCAGGATGCTATACACAAAAGCAGGGGTGGCCAACCTGTTTGGGAAAAGTGTGCCACTTTCAACTTTTTCAACATGCTGAAAAATATACAAAATTGAAAGAAAAAAGACGTTATTTATGAGCTGATTACGGTAATTTTAACTCGAATAGCACATTTTTTTCTCTAGGTCTGAATTTTTGAGATTAGTATAGGAAAACTTGTTGAATTAGAACTAACAAAATACGAGCTAGATCAGAGCTCGTGTTCTGATAAGACACTTCATGGTCAGCAACTGAAGACAAGTTTAAGTCTTTGGCCACAAAGAGCTTCTTGATGGGTAAAACAATTTTTTATCTAAAAAAACCTTTCTTCCAAAACAATTTTCAAGTAATGTTGCCAAATCCTTTTTTGCTGTCAACTGTGCAAAGCACATCTGTAAGCAATATCTAACTTTGCCCACTCAGCAATTATAATTTTAAGTTCTTAAAAATCTCTTTTGTAGTTAAAACTAGTTGGCACAAATTAAGTAGTTCTTCGATAACATCAAAAGTTATCATTTGTGTAACAGAAATATACTTAACTGTGCATTATCTGTAATGTCAGTTTCATTCAAAAATACTGATAAGTTCTTGCAAAATAGTAGTTACGACAATATGTGTGTCCAGCTCCTTTCCATATCATCTATGCTACACATGACTATATTTCAATGTAAAGCTATTATATTGACCTAATTTTGGCGTCATATTTGTGTATCAATATAAATTTATTATAAATGATATTCAAAAGGTTTTATTTGATTATGAGTTGCATTTTCAGAGTTTGACAAACTCCTAGGAACTATTATTTTCTCAATTATTAAAATTTTTTGGTAAATCTTTGTGCCACTTGTAGCACTCCACCGTGCCATAGGTCATCATGCCCTAAAGCAATTTGCAATCAACAAAATAAGTTTCAAATCAAAGCCTCTATTTTGTTAAAATATTTTTAAAAAGCTGTACTGCAACTTACCATGTCCAGGGCCGCCGACAGGATTTATGGGCCCCTATGCAACTTTCTTCAGGGCCCCTAACTTTTTACTAAATTTTTAACCTCCTATTTTTAGGCACCGTTTTCACATAAATATTTAAAATTTATTTGCGATTTTTTACCTTTTTGGAGGAGGAGGGATATCAGGAGAGTGATGCAGGGATCTCCTTTGGGTTGAGGGTAGGATATCTCCAACTTTAGGGGGTCCGGGGGAATTTTCTTGAAAAAAACACTAAAAATTTCTGCGTTTTGAGGCCTTATACGGGATAATAGGAACTACAAAAACATGAGGAAAGAAAAAAGGAAAACAAAAAATTTCTTAAACTTTACTCTTTTGCAAACTAAGACAATACAAAACACAAACTGCTCGTGGTTTGACAAATCGTTGATATTAATCGACAGAGAGGAAGAGCGACGAGGGAGAAACGATGACGCATTGTCACTTGCTCACATCGACTATCGGTATAATTAGTTTTCTAACATCTCTTATCAATTCACCAACAAACGGAACACTGAATTAACTGAAAAACGATCAAGATTGAAATATGCTTTAAAAGAAATGGTGGAAATAACAGCCTAACCATTTGGACAAATCATACTTTATACAACTGATGGGAAATAAAATTGAAGCACTTTTCAAGCAGTATCAGAAACTTTTTAAATTATTTTCAAGGCCTCTAGAACAATTAAAATTATTCAAAGCAGTTCATTTGTACTTTCCAATCTCTGACATTTTAATACTTGATCGTATAAGTGATCGAGCCTGATCACTTTCACTGAATTCACAACGATTGAAAACTAATAATCTTAACTATTAATCTTAACTCTAGGAGAAAAACTTCCTTCAAACTAAATAGTTTTTTTAAGGGGGGGGATTTATCTTTATCTTAGGCCCGCTTCGCGGGCCCCTCAATCTTTCACGGGCCCCTGTGCAATGCATAGGCTTGCCCCCCCCCCCTCTCGACGGCCCTGACCATGTCAATATTAATGTCTTGTTTCCTGATCTTAACAAAATAACTGTGTCTCAGAGATCTTCAATGAGTTTAAATTTTATAAGAATAAAAGACATCAGAACTATTTTTCATGACACAGAGATTTAAACTTACTACCTTTGCATTAACAGCACAACATTCTAACCAGGGCTGTGTAATCGGAGTTGGGCTGGTGTTGGATTAAAGTCGTCGTTTTGGGGGGCCAAGAATTAAAACTCCTCGAGTCAGAGTCACTCATTTTCCCTCTTAAGTTCACAACTCTGACATTACTTACTGAGTCCTGATTTTGGGGTAAAGGAGTTGGAGGCTCTAAAATTCCTGTAGTCTGTTACTACCTCTCTGACTCTGCAGCCCTGGTTTTAACCAACTGAGTCTCCATTTTGTAATGCTATGCAAAATGGATGCACGTAAATTTAAAGAGTGAGGCGTCTTATTCACAAAGTGGCAAAACAATTTTCAACAACTTAGCAGGTATTATTTTAGCAATTTAAGGGTCAACATATTTAAAAGTTATGTTGATTTTTTATGTGGGTCAAAAAATTAGAATAATCAGTCTATTCAATGTGAATTTGAAAATCAGAGAAAATATTTGCATGTCTGTTAACTAATTGGGTTGTGACAAATACAAATTTTGGCTCTAAGAAAATCTTACTTTAGTCTTTTGCAGAAAATGGGTCGTCAAAATGATATTTCTATCACAGCGAAATTATATATTGTACTGTTGTTAAATGCTAAAAAAATAAGTTTAACTGGGGTCAAATAAATCGTTTAAAATCTATGTTATTGGAGATAGAAAAGCAATGTAATATAATCAGCTAAATAAGAGGCAACTGATATAAATGTACTAGAAAGATTGGAAAAACTGCCAGAGATGAAAGCAACCTGAAGCGAATCGTCCAAAATAATCGCTTTAAAATTGTCTCTTACATTAATAAGTGTTATAAAAAAATCTGGAGTTGTTGTGTCAAAGTCGACTACACTACACTCAGACGATTGCATAAACTGAAATTCAATTGAGGTCTCCAAAGTGAAACGATAGATGAACTTGAAGCAGAGATGTCCGCTAGGGTGGGCCGAAAAATTAAGGAAAATGATCAAGGGCACCCATATGCAAAATTTTGAGGGGAGGCTGAGATATTTTCCCCATAGAAACTGATTTCAGTACAGATTAGAATTACTAAAATTTGACATTTTTAATAACTTATTCATTAATTGCTGGAGAAGAAATTTTTTTACATTTTTTGCAAAGAAAAATGTATTAAAAGCAAGGAATTTCTAATTACAAAGGGAGGGCTTGAGCCCCCCCCCTTTCCCCCCATATGGGCCCCTTTGAAATCGATCGACATCTTCTCGGGGTGCATGGGCAGTAAGTTTGACAAAATATTTTTTTAAAAAAACAATTTTTGCGATTCATTTTTGTAAAAATTAGATGTTTTCTTAATGTAATAGAGTTTATAGCGTCTTCAAATAGAGCCTGAAAACATTGTGATTAAATTTGGTTTCGATCAGCTAAAATCTTCCGGGAGCGCATAAGCCCCAAAATCTCCCAAAATAATGAAAAAGTTAAATTTTTATATGTTTTTGGTATTTGATGAATAAAATCAGAATTTGAATGTAATAGGCAAAGTTTTTTTTTTCAGTTGAACTGCAAATGAGATTTATAAAAAAAAAAACTGTCAGTTTTAGTCAATGTTTTCCAGTCGTGCAAAGCCTTAGAAACTCTCATACGCAGACATTGGATAGCAATCCACGTAGTTACTTACCTGGCCCTCCACTCCATCCTCGCCTTCCACGGACCAGGTCTGCTGTCTCCCTATATTGTTTTTCAGTCTGCATCTGTCAGTAGTGATCTCAGTGCATTATTATTTGATTGACGGCTAAAATTAAAAAACGCATTAAGTGCCAAAAAAAAAAAAAAAAATCCGTCAAAATGAAGTAAATGCCCAGCATTTCACTGTGGTAAAAGATTTATGTGCCTATCCTCCCTAAAAATAGTTAAAATAACGTTTTAGGGTCCGCCAGTGGAGCAAGTGTTAGGTGGAGAAAGCAGTAATTCCATTGAAGGTTTTTGAAGGTTACCATCTTGGTTGGTCCAAGTCCTAATGCAAAAAAAAAAAAAAAAAAAAAAAGGAAAATGCAGTAATACCACAATCTGCCTGGAATTTTATTTTTGATGCCCTGTAAAATTTGTTATTTGGCAGTTACCGCGTTTTCCATTTTTTGTCTTCAATTTGATCTAGCTGCTTTCGTTCTGCAAATCTTATAGTTTTCTGTTGTGATATAACACCTGTGCAATGAGCAGTTTGTCTCTTAAATGAGTCGCCATTCTGCCACATGTTTCAGCTCTTGGATGGCAAGACAATGGGGCCTAGTACCTCAGAATGGTCATTTGGTGAAAAGTTAGTCAACTGCTAAAATCTTCCGGTGGTTAACTTTCAGAGTATTGATTGCCTAATCCCAGAGATTGACCGAGAGGTGCTCAGCAAGAATCAGCAACTTCTCTTTGATATTTCAAAGGCAATTAAATTAGGAATATGATATGCTGAAACACACACACACTTATCTCTGAGGATTTATGAGGTGACCCATTTATTTTTCACCAAGATTTTGATTCTTGTCACACTTTGAAATTGACTCGTACATGGCTAATAAAAAGTAGGATTTCGGTATTAAACAGATCGAGTAACTTTCCATACCTCGATTGGATCTAAAATTTGTGGCATCGTCTAAAGAAAAAAGTTCAGGACCAGGAGAGTGCATGGAATATTATCAGTAGCGATGAATGTAAATAGCTGGTTGAATCCATGCCTGAAGGAATTAGAGCTGAAATTCTAGAAAAAAGTGATGTAACTAGGTAAACATTTTTTTCTATGTTTATTTTATTCATTATTTTTTAAAAGTATTCACATTTTTTGAATTAATGTAAGCCATCATCTTTATAAGCTTTTGGATTTTTCAGTTTAAGATTAATTTGAATTAAATGCATGTGAAATGATATGTACATATTAAAGCCTAAGAAAGTTTACATGTCCATTTAGATTCCTGTTTTATACTTATATTTTTCAATATTGAACTTTTCCGAAAAAAAAAGAAACATATTCCATTATTTTGAATTTGGGTTTTATGTATGATTTTTTACTTCTTAATGAGAATGATAAGAATATTTCTAAGACTTACAAATCAAAATTTCAGCTATGCAATGTTATTTGTATTTCACAATAGTGGACAGATTCTGTTTTGGAACAAAATTTGGACAGATGTTTAATTCAAGCTAATTTTCCTGTATGATTATTACATATTCTGAAATATTTTATTTCCTGAAGTACAGGGTTTCTATAACTAAAGTTACCTTGTTTAGACCTACATAGAGCTTATTTGAATCTGTGAAAGTCATTGATAGTTGGTACATGCATTACATAGACAATCAAAGAAAGAAATTTGCAATAAAAAAAGACTTGTTCAGATTTTTTACCTCCAAGTAAGAAAGGGTATAGAAGAAAAAACAACACTCTTACTAGAAAAAGCTTAATTTTTTCGCAGAATTTGTTCAATATGTTTTCCATTAGCTTCAATCACTTGTTCAGGGTTTGTTATAATGTGCTCAATTGTACCGCGAAAGATCTCTCCATCAATTGATGCAACTTGGCGCTGAAAATGGCAATTGATAAAGAGGTCAAGAAGCGCTCACCTGGTTGCAAAAAAAAAAAAAAAAAAGGCTAGTGTTTTCCTATTTTGTTTGTCCATGTAACATGGTATACATGTTACATGCAATAAAAGGATCATTGCACTAAATTACTTCCATCAGCAAAATAGTTTTCAATATCTTCTTTGAAAAATAAGGAATTAAGTTTAAAAGTGATCCATAATGATTACCAACACCATTTTGGCTTACAAAATGTTCCTTAGACCAATTCATAAAATGTCTTTTGTTTTTCCCTAAGTTTCGCCGTATATTGAAGTTCTTCCATAGCTAAATGTTTGCAAATTTCAGCGATGGGATCATCATTTAGAACAAAGCTGTACACTTTGGAATTATATGCTTTTGTCTCTGAAGGAATGTCTTCATTTTCGGATGACATTTTTCATGATTCAGTGACATATGTTTGTTAGAACAAACTTTATATAGGCTTTTTATTTTAAAAAAAGTCAGTCTTTTATTACTCTGCTTCACTTCAAATATTGTATTCTTTAAAAGGAAACATTTTATTTAAGCAACAAGAACATTATTAGAGTATGTTCAAAATATGTATTTTATTGATCAATTTATGCATCAAAAGGTTGTTTATTCTCAAAAATAATTACACCACATTTAATTTTTTAATGCCATATAGGGCAATTTTGAGGGGTGAAAATTTGACCAATATGTATACAATAATTGTAAGTACTGTGTATGGCACACCACCATATACTTTTTAGATAATCAGCATATCACAAATGTAATGTGGAAAAATAGGAAAACAATGAAATGAATAACAGATGGCAATAAATAACAGATATTGAACCGTTAGACAGTCAACAAACAAACAATTTGTAAAATCAAAATACAACTTATTTGTTACTAAATGAAATAATAACAAATGCAACACAACATTAACGGGAAAAAATCACAAATATAGCTTCAATAAATATTTATTCCTAATGATTTACTATTATTGTCCTGTTTTATAGTGTGAATGAAAATTTAAGTGCAACTTGTGTGTGCTCAGTTTCATTGATATTTTTAAAACGTTGCTAATTTTTATTTCGTATATGTATCAGCATTTTAAATTATCTTTCCTCCTAAATGTTTCAAATTTGAAAATGAAACCAAAACTAGTCAGCTATCACATATAGGTTTCAGTTCAAAACAAACTCTAAAAGATAGGAACACTAAATACTTATAAAAATAGCATCAAAAAATCAATTTCAGCTATGAAGTAAACATAGAAATCTGCTAAACAAACACGCAACTTGTTTTCTGCAACAGACAACAGATTGCTTATAGGCTTGATCTATCACCCCCCCTCCCCATATAGTAATGAATAACATACCAAATCTTTAAATTAAATGATATCACATCTCGATTCAATATGTTCTTAGCTGTATGACGAAGGGCAAGAATTTATAGCACTTGGGTATGGATAAAAGTCAATTCCAATTGTATGTTGTAATAAGTTAAAGGTCAATTCGTTAAAACATTTTTTTTTGATTAAAAGCATTTTAATTATTCTCTTAAAATTTTTTATGGCTGTAAAACGTTGGAACTTACTGAATGGACGTTTGTATCAAAACATGAGAAATGCACAAACAGTGATTATTAACTTTTCTTAATTGGATGTTTCTAATGGTTAGAAAACGTAAAATACTTATAAAACTTTTGACTATGATTTCGTTTTAAAATATGTAAAGGTGTTTTCATGGCACTTAAAAGCTTTTTTTTTATTTCCATTAAATGCAATAAAAGAGTCATTGCACCAAATTACTTCCATCAGCAAACTAGTTTTCAATATCTTCTTTGAAAAATAAGGAATTAAGTTTAAAAGTGATCCATAATGATTACCAACACCATTTTGGCTTACAAAATGTTCCTTAGACCAATTCATAAAATGTCTTTTGTTTTTCCCTAAGTTTCGCCGTATATTGAAGTTCTTCCATAGCTAAATGTTTGCAAATTTCAGCTATGGGATCATCATTAAGAACAAAGCTGTACACTTTGGAATTATATGCTTTTGTCTCTGAAGGAATGTCTTCATTTTCGGATGACATTTTTTTAATACAGTGGTTAAACCACACGCTATTCCACAACCTCAAATCTTGTATTTCTTTCGCCATTCTATCTTTGCCAAACGATTCGATAAGACTAAGAAGCTTTTCGTAGAAATAATCGTAAAGAAGTTTATCAGCGGCATTGTAATTCTTAATTTTAATAGCCAAAGAGTCATCTTTATGCTTGTAAATATCGTTTTTTTCCGCATGTTGTGCTTGAGATACACTATATCGGCTGTTGTCCAGCAGAGCATATGTTTTAAAAGTATTAAAGATTCATCAAATAACTCCGAAATCATTATGAAATCAAATTTTTCGTCGATTTCTTCGATCGCGGATCGAATAAGCGAAACATTATCCCAAATGTCCTTATCATATCCGAAGTCAAAAAACATTTGATTTCTTCCTAACTTATCATAAATACGCTGCGAGTTCAAGGTTTTCATGGATCCTTCATCCTGGAGGAAAGATTTCAGGGTTCGGTTGAAAAAATGTTGCATATTGTAGTAGTCGTACATGGATCGAAATAGTGCACCAGGATCCCGAAGAATAGACACATAGAACGTCTTAGGGGACATGACACTCTCAATTTCGTGGGCATCGAAACGGAGATGGTGACAAAGAAGATTAAAATTTGAGTACATCTTCACCTGCTCTGTAAGCAGTGATCTGGAAAACTTTTTAGGATGTCCGATATAATTAGATTCTTCAGGAAGAACGAATGTCAGGTTCTTTTCGTCTCCATATCTCATCAGAATGTTTTGAACAGTTGAACTAGCACATTTATGAGTCTTCAGGAAGAAAATATTGACAGCAGGTGGGCAATACCCCGGAGTTGACCATTCATCTTGAACACCAAATGCAACATATCTAAAACAGAAATTCAAAATAAAAGTTGTGCAATAATTTTGAAAGCGAACCAATTAATCATTTGAAAACATTAATATTAAGTCTTATAAAGACGCATTTTGTTGCTTCGGTTTAACTAAACGAGCTGTCTATTTTAATCTTGGAATCATTTTGAAAAAAAAAAAAAAACATTTTTAAAACTTTTGAGTTCAAGAGGTAATGCTACTAAAAATTGATGAAACTAAACATCAAGAAAATGTTAGCAATAATTTTTGCAAAAAATAGTTATTGAATAACTTTATAGCTTTAAATTTGTGAATGTGAACAAAATTATGCGTATAAACACTGAAACATTTTTTTTTTTTGTAACTGCAGAGATATGCTTAATTATATTGAAAATAATTTTAGCATATGTTACTTTACAAATCAATCTTCCCTTGTCACTTTAGCGCCAAATAATTGCAAGACCAGTTACCCCTTTTGTCTGTGCAAAAGTCAGTCTTTATGACAGAGATACTTTTGATGCTGAATTTCTACCTTAATACCGTACCTTGCGACGATTTTAATCTGTTCAGTAACTGGTTTTTTAGTTGTATATGTGGCTGCATTTTTTCATCCTAGTTAGCTTTTGTTTAGCATATTCATGTCAACCTTGTTCAGGTTTCTTAAACAGGACTCCAGAATGTGCGCTTGTTCATTTGACAGCTTCATAGAGGAAAACACATAATTTTTACAGAAAACACCTTTGAAAAGTCTTTACTACGCTAACCTGGGTGAGTGTGTTTCCACTTGCTGTTTAATTTTCTCCTGATATTTTTAGTACTACTGAAGAATTTTAGTTATTCGATGATACTTTCCCTTTTATCGACATAGTAGTCGCTAAGTTTACCAAGTTTTCAATTTCATATTCATGACGTCTTCAACTTCACTTTCAAGGGTTTTCGCAATTTGATTTGAAACGTAGAACAAGGCCCGTCAGCAGTAATGTTTAAAGAAGACTGGTTTTTCTTTCCTTTTCTCTGTACTTTCTTTTTCTTTTTTTTCTTCTTAAATTCACTGCCAGATTAACTAAAAATTTGTTCCAGTAGTTGGTGCAAACTCAGTAAACAAATGGCAACCAAATATCAATAAAATTTTAGCAAGGCGTTTTTAAAACATGAACTACATTTATGTATTTTTGAAACGGAAAAAGGCATTTTGAGGCGAAAACGTTGCTATTCTCTGTAGGCGTCTGTTAACAGCTATTTATGAGGACGAAAACAGAGACACTATAGAAACCGAGATCGCAAGAACGGATCCTTTACAAAATTAAAAAAAAAAAAAAAAAACACTTCTGACAGTTATTAAAACAATCTCTTGAAATGTCAGAATTATCTGGTTTTAAAAACTTACTTTTTGTACAGAATTAATATTCTCTTTTTCTCCGAATATGACAAAAATCGATAAGGAAATCAAGTAAATTTGCAATCATTTAAGCCTTAAGCTGGAAGTTACCGCCTTTCAGCCCGGGCTAAGGTAGAACTACTTGAAATATACAGACAATCCGAATAATGTCATCCATAGACTGCAGTTTTGCCCTTTTTATGAACTCATCAGTGTGGACTAAATAACCGAGCCGACATCTGCTTTTAGCTCGATTACTGACTATTCCTGACTGATGAGTCCGGGCTGTCGGTGTATTTGCATATCATTCAAGTATTGTTCATATTTTGATTTAGTGAGCCAATGAAATGCCCGCATATCTTCTCCTCAATTGGCAGATATACATGCGTAAGAAGCGAATCTTTAGGACTCTACAATGAAATACACTGTAATGAATCCGGTCAGAAGTTTTCCGACTTCGGTACTAGCTCATTTCTAAAGCAAAAATCTGAAAGTCGGCTCTCATCGTACGACCGTACAAGAAACAACAGTATCCCGGTTTTAAGTTTCAACCATGAGTGAGCTTGTCGGAAACGGAGCAGTTTGATTAATCATTAAAATGTTAAACCCGGGAGATGTGTGTTCTGGGGTAGAGGGTAAAGGGAAGTATCTATAAGTTTTTTACTTTTCTTTTTCTATTTTTATTTTTGTCATCTATTGTTTATAAGCTGAAAATAAAACACGAAAAAAAGAAAGAAAACATCACATTCTAACATTCTCCTATTGTTAGTAAGGAATACAAAACGCGTTTCTTTTCAATATCGCAAAAAAAAAAAAAAAAAAAAAAAATTCTGCAGGTACTGCCTTTTCGCGGGCGTGTTCTGCTAATCATGGCTGTACTGGAATTTAAAACCACGCTACATCCTTCATAAGTGTTTGTGAATTTAAAGAATTTAAGGAATTTCCCAATATTACATTGTTTAGCATTTCACATTATAAAAAAATAATGTGTGTATTTTGAAGGTTCTTTTCATTGTTGTTGAAAACGGTTTTATTTCTGCAAAATCCATCACATCACAGCATATCGTATGCTTCATGCAGTATACGTCGAACAACGTATTCATTTTTTCACGCAAATTGACACAGTTACGCATCACTATTTTTTAACTTTAATTTTAAGTCAAAAGCTATGCAATGTGCCTTTCTTCTATTATTCGTAATCAGTGGCGCCCCGAACTTAAATTTTTGGGAAGGGGAAAACTCTCGATTTACCGAATGAATCTCCGAATTTTACTGAATGGTAAAGTAAAGAATAAGGTAAATGGTAAAGTAAGTAATGCTAAATAGCTTGCACACATACCTGCATATAATGAAAAAATACATCAGGCATCATTGGGAAAAAAAAAAAATGCCGTACTGTCTCCAAATATTCTGAATCGTTAGGAAGTGTTGCCGAATGAAGACATTTTTGAGAGATCACAGTGACCGCCTATCGAGGCGCCACCATTCGTAATATTGGAATGTTTCTCTGCTTGAAAAATATCATTTCTACTGGAGCTTTCCTTCGTCTTATTACATTTAAAAACGTGTCATGGAAAATGAATTTTGGGGTTATTTGTACCTAATTTTTAGAGATTTACGGTAGATCTGGCGAACCTAAATTTCTGGCATAAGAGTTGCAGACAGGCCCGGATCTGCGTACCCACAGTGTCGGGGGGGGGGGGGGGATCTTAAAAGGACCCAACGGCCCTAGAAATTGGAAAAAACTGACTCTAAGCCGAATTAACGTTGCAAATATAAAGTGCTGGCCTTTAGGGAGGGGCCCTACAGATGTTTTTGCAGGGGGCTCAAAATTTATAGATCCGGGCCTGGTTGCAGAACCAAATGCTGCCAATTTATGAGGACAACCCTGCTGTTTCATAGTAAAAAGCTTTCCAGTAAATATTCTGGCGTCATGATTCATGTGAGAAGATGCCTTTCTGACAGCTGTAATCTTTCCAAAGAGTTCATAATTGGGTTTCATATGAAGAATCGCACATATTGGAGTACTTGATTGCTCACAAATGAAGCAATTTCGTAATATACTTCTTTCACAGTTGAATTATGCACAAGAAAGTTACTTTTTAATTAATATTTTGAAATTAACTTTCTATTTTTCGGTTTCATTTAAAATATTTTATACCTTTCCCCTCCCTTGACTTGGATCCGCCCATGACCAGGCGTGATATATCGAGCGGTTTTCACGTATCACAACAACAGATTTTTTTGTTAAATGTGAAATAAGAAGTGTTACCTGAACATTGGCGAAGGAAAAAAGTTACTACCATGCGATGATCTTAAGGCCACAATCGTAACAAGAAACAAGAAAATGAAAATCATGCCCGTATACAATACAAAGAGGACACTTCCAACACTTTTGGGTCTTGAACTCTGTAACAAAAATGACTGTATCTTAGACATCAAATAAAATACAATCTTGTAATAACAAATTATGATACGTTACATAAAGTACATCAGATCCAGTTCTCTACATAAATTGCAAGAAAAAATCAGTATAGCTAAATTATAATTATGTAATTGACACTTTTGTGTGTACTGGCAGTTTTTCACTTTTTCTTGTTTTTAATGTGAAAAATATACTCTTTACAATGCGAAAAATATTTTGCTCAAACTGGGCTATATCACGCGAATTATCTTTCACCAGCTCCCAACCTTAGAGCAGGAATTAGTAAATGGAGGGAGTAAGTTCAATCATTGGCTTAGCAAGAAGCTGTGACAAACACCCCAAGTCACGTGACTCAACAACGACGAATGGTTGACACGTTTTACGTGAAACTGGCGAAAGAAGCCTAATTTCTTTTAATACTTTGCTTTAAACTCTATCATGTGACTTGGGGTCTTTGCTTCACGAATGAAATTCTTCACTCCCTCCATTTCATCTCTTCTCAGTACTCCCAAGAAAAAAGTTTTCCTTGAACTTAAAATTTTAAAATCATAATGAATAGAAATATTGGATATGTTTTCCCAATGGAGGGGGGGGGGGGGGCGGGGTGAAATAGGACATTAAAAACGACACGATTTTCGAAATTGTCTTCAGGATATATCTTTTTACGAACCTGCAGTAGTGGTTAAAATTATAAGCAGAAAAAGAAAAACCACCACATCTTCGCTGCATTTGGTCGGAAAGTTATGCAAAATTTTTGACTAGTAACTAATAGTAAATGAGATTTTTTTTTTTAAATGTACAGGGTGGTCCGTTTTAACCTGTAAGACCTTTGTTTTCGCAACCGTTCATCTTAGATGAATGCTTCCAATTGCAAAAATGTTCAAAATCAGATGCAGAGTTAAGATATTGAAAGTTTGAAGCAAAAATAAAAATGAGCCAAAAAGTACAAAATTTAACTTTTTATACGGGCCCCAGGTTTCTTAACTAATATTTAGAGAAATACTACATTGAAAACTACTACTGACACAAAAAAACTTGACATTTGTGCGACCATAACTCAAGGAGATATTCGAGTTTAAAGTTTTAAGGGACCATACAAGAGATAAAATTGGAACTTACCGCCCTTTCAGAGGAATGTCTGGTTGTCGAAGTAAATAAAATAAGTACATATTTTTCATTGCTATTCCAAAGTGAATGCAAATGTTATGCCATGATATGCAAAAGCACACTACAAAACCTCGAACAATTTGAAAAATCATACTATATGCACACACATAATTTTAAACCCTTGTTAACTGCTATATTTTCCCCCAAAAGGTGATATTGATGGCGAGTGTAAAGTGGTGTAAGTCACAAAACGCTGCGTTTCATAGCTCGGTGAATATTGGTCGTACTAACGTAAAACTTTATCTGTTGGAATGGTTTTTCAATGGAGAAAATATCCCTAAATATAAGTAAGGGGACCTGGGGCCCGTATAAAAAGTTAAATTTTGTATTTTTTGACTCATTTTTATTTTTAATTCAAACTTTCAATATCTTAACTCTGCATCTGATTTTGAACAGTTTTGCAATTGTAAGTCTATACTTCTAGGACTAACGGTTGCGAAAATAAAGATCTTGCAGGTTAAAAAGGAACACCCTGTATATATATATAACTTTTATTGAAAATACAAAGGAATTTCTCATTCGTAGAAGGAAGTTTGAGTTTAGACATCCGTGTGATATGGACAAAATTATAAGGACAATTAGATTTGTGTGTTCTAAAAAGCAAAATTTGCATGTTTTTGTTCTGCAAACGGGCGCTACATAATAAATGCTTCGTAAGCGATTGGGAACGTCACATTCTATTCTTACAGTCATCCCGCTAGGTATAAAATTTACCGAATTTGAGGAAAGGAAAGTGGTGGCTTGAAAAATTTCACGACGTACTGTACGTCAAATCGCTCCAAATTTGAATAGATAGAGACCGGTCATTCAGAGTTTTCTTAAAAATTTCGGCTGATAAGGTCGACTAAGGCGAAAAGGTAGGAAATCTTCTGTTTCTGTGGTTGTGAAACTAATGATGATAAGAGAAACGAGCTTGCTCCAAAAAACAAACATCAAGAGATGTCAGATCGGAATTTAAGTTACGATACAGTGCTCGAACTGTTCAACATCTTTTCCAAAACAGAAAAAGTTTCATTATGTGAAACTAATGTCATGACAGAGTCCTGAAAAAGTTCATTAGAGACTAAGGGTTTGCGCTGTTATGTGTAAAAAGTGGGATAGTGTAATGTTTTCTGATGAGAAAAAGTTCAATTAAAATGGACTAGATGGTTTTTGCTACTTCTGGTACGATCTCCGAGAAGGGAAAAAAAAATCTCAACGCGTACATTAGGAGGTGGCTTAGTAATGGTCTGAGGAAGTTTCGCAACGGACGGTAACCCAATATTTTTTATGCAGGGCAGAATGGATTCTGCGAGTAATGTTGATTTACTGAGCAATATTTTTTTTAACCAGAATCACCGTTAATTACGAGTTAAAACTATTTCTTCCAGCAGGATAATGCCTAATTACATGTTTCTCAAACCTCAAAATCATTGCTTGATGCTTATTTCGCTAACTTACTCTACTGACCGGACAAAAGGCTCGATCCAAGTTTAATGGAAGCCTAGTGAGGAATTCTGGCACCCGAAGTATAAAAAAATGTTATTCAGTATGGAAATTAACCAATAACTCATTTTCTCTATTGACAACGCCAAGATAAAAGTTTCCAAGAACGTTCTTCAACTTCCATGACATCAAGAGTGATAAAAGTGATTGGGGCACAGCGCACACCCCTCCATGTCTTTTGAGAGAGGCTCTTTGACAGTTGCGAGGAATAGAGATGTGGTCTTGGAGCCCTATGCTCACCTCTTGAGAGGTACTGTTAGTCCTGGGGTAATTTTAATGGATGTTAACGCAAGGCCACATAGAGCTCTTCTGGTAGACGAATTTCTGGAAGGGGAGGATATTCACTGGAGAGTTTAGCCAAGCAGATCTCTAGACTCCAATCCTATAGAGAATGTCTAGGACACTCCCGGGAGAGCAATAGCAACTCGCAACATCTCTCCGGGGACCATCCATAGTCTGAGAATAGCGTTGTTGAACGACTAGAAACAATTGCCTCAGGATGCCATAAACTACAAGTATGGAGTCACACTGCAAGGTCTATAGGTTTGTTAGAAGGGGCCTTACCCCCATTAACCCATTTTGTTGTTCAATTTTGCAACCGATGTTTCATACCATCTAACTCTAACGAGTGTTATTTATGATCATGCGTGTGTATTTTAAATCTTGGACGGTTATTTGTTTTGTATTGTTTCAATATATGTACAATTGTATATACTAAATTTCATTAAAATCGGCCCAGTAGTGCTGGAGATAATTGACCATATCTGACAATTCTCTTAATTTCTTACACATTCATTTCTTCAATACTTCTCCCTGATACAGATAGCAAAAATATCAATACTAATAAAAAGAAAAGTCTAAGCAGTCAAAAAATTCCAAGACTGGCTGGTAGTCGTACGTGGTGTACCATTTCCATTTGTGGTTACAGAAAATGAATCGGATAACACCGGAAGCCGGACGTATTTATAAACCGCAGTGTGGATTTTCTTTTGAATAACTAAGCCATAATTAGGTGAAAAAGTAGCAAGTACTTTTAATCGGAGAAACACAATGCTACATTCACACACATAAAGAGCAATTCTTGCTGTGGGAAAGGATCAAGTTACAACTCATTGGCTATTAAAATGAAACCCGAAGCTTAGGGACACAGAAATTTTTCAAAGGAAGTAGTTTACAATCAATAAATAAGAAATTTAATAAAAGCTCTTCAACTTGAGATGAATAATTGCAATGATAATGATTTCCTTCGTTATTCGTAATTTGGGTACCATTGCGGTATTTACTACTCATATCAGCGTAAAAAAGTTCTCCTTTTTTAGTTTTTGTTTCTATTTATAAAAAAGGCGGTGAATAAATATCATCCACAAGTACCTTTTTGATTTTAAAAACTTTTCTTTACACAATATTCAAGTCTGTGCATATCAGACATTGGTCGAGAATTTGAAAAAAATAGGTAAATGAAAAGAATAAGTAACCCTGCCGACACCCATGACGGAAGTGGTTCGGTTGGTTCAATACTGGAGAATAAATGACAATGGGCGAGAACGAATTCCATTTTTTAATGAATAGAGAATCAGATTCGTGAAATTAACCATTCGATTTCCAAATGGCATTCTTCTGGCGTATGAATACATAAACAACAGTCTTTCCTTTTTTATTTGTATTTAATACAGGTATATATAAAGGGTCAAAACCTATTCGATAAATGTATCACAAATTAACCCATCTTTATTTTTTAGCCATAGTTGATAGTTGAATAGCTTGTTCTGGATTTAGAGTTAAATAAGATTTAATTAGTTGTTTAGTAAAACCAAAGATGAAATTATTTTTCTTTGTAATTAGTATTTTATTTCCATAATTATTTCATTTATAAGATTATTTAAATATGTTTTGACAGCTGATTTATCGTGGAAAAATCTAAAAAATAATATTCAGTTTCCTTTTTAAGTATGTAATCAAACCCGCTGACTTGATATTTTCGACTTTTTTTAAAGATTTTTTTTGAAATATATTACAGTCAAGCCCGCTTAATGGAATAGGCAGTTGGCCACGAAAAACTATTCTAATAAGCTGGATGTCTCATTATCCGGGATAAAAATAACACGCATCAATGGTGCAGTAGACTGAAATTTTATTACATTAAGCGGGATATTCCAATGTCTGATATTCTAATAAGCGGGATCAACTGTATATCAGTTTGGGATATTTTATAGCAATATATATATATATATATTATACTTGAAACCAGAGGTTCCCAAACTTCAGACCTCCGCGGACCCCCGCCGGAAAAATTACTAACTACGCATTTTTTCCTTTAAATTTATTTATTTTTGTTCTGTATATTTTTCAGAGATCTTGTCTGGTTTTAATTTCTTACATTATTATTTCGAGTTATTATGGAAGTAAAATTCTATTTGAAATTCAGTTCTGAATAAAAATGCCTTATTTGAAGTATAATATCCCAGCTGTAAAAATGAGCCTCAATGTTTGCATTTTGCTTAATATAGTTTTGTAACAATATGAATTTTGTCATGTACACAAAATGAATTAATGTGTAGTGTGTTTACTCCCGAGAGGCTCCGGGGGGGGGGGGGAGGCTGCTGCGTCCTGCATGTTTCTTAAGTAAGAGCTTTTTTATTCCTCATTAAATGTGCTTTCTTTTGGAATTAAAATATCGGTACTCGTCCCTTCAATCTCAATTATATTTAACGTTTTAGCTGGATAGCAACATGGACCCCCTGGCATGGATTCGCATGGCATGGTCCGTGGACTACAGTTTGGGAAACTCTGCTTTAAACAATTAAGATTGCTTTAAAAAGATTTAACCCGTACCGATGTAGAATAAGAAAGGATTTCCATGAAATAGTTGCTCGAGGCCACAATCAGAATAATAGAAGGTCACATAGTGATATTCGACTCTTGATAAGCGGACATTTTCTGACCTGTCAACAAACTTCAACCACACATCTATCTGCATCTTGCTTCACCCGATTAAGATGCCCTGAAGATATTAGAAACCGCAGATGATCAGGTCAATTTTTTTTTTAAAGATGATGTCACGATTTTGGATAATGTCACGAAGAATTAATTTTCCTACCACATAGTAGACGTTACGATTTATGATGTCTCGAGGAATTCATTTTTCAGTCATATAATATACGAATCCTTTAAATCGGTGGTTATCAAACTTTTAAACACTGTGACTCGAGCAAAATGCACCAACTTCATACATCCGTGCCGTTCCGATTTTTTACGATACTCCCCCCCCCTCATATACACAGTGAGGGAAAGAAAATCATATGAAAATTTTGTTGATTCGAAGTTTTCACTTTTTTAAGGATAAAAATGGTGGAACTTCTAGAAATTCACCCAAAAATTGTTATTTTCGAAAATTCCTTTTACTGAGATTTATTTAATCTAAAATACTACTGTACATAGCATGATTTTTAAATAAATCATTCGCTCACCGCGGCAATGGTGACAAAACCATGAACAAGACGCAATAAGTATAAATTTAAAATAAAAATTTAATTATCTTTTCTACTGCGACACTGGTAGAAAAGCTAGTTTACCTAACTAGTTCGTGGTGGCATATAAGCAATATGATCAATAGTGGCACATCATTAAAAGTTCACATGTTTGAAAAAAATAAAAGAAAATTGAACTATACACTATTAACAGAATAATTAGACAACAGAAACTAACCAGTAATTTTACGATCATAACTCTAATAATCGATTAATATAAAAATAACGTACATTGTAGTACAGAGCTGTCCACAAATGTCACGATTTGAAGGGGAGAGAGGGTTTCGTGGAAGTGTGACAGTTTGTGACACAAGGGAAGAAGGGTATATTAAGAGGTGTGGGGTCGTACATTTCTAATGAAAATATGCTAATGAAAAACAGCGTGACGTGTGATAACGTGATGAGGTATAAGGTGAAGTATGACACATAGTGACAAAAGAGATGTCAAAAATATTGAAAAAAGTGTGACATCTTTTATGGACACCACTTACGTGAGAATAAAGCAGTGAAATATAATATGAGGGGTCGTTCACAAGTGATGTCACGCTTTGAAGGGAGAGGGGGTTAGTGAAATTGTGACACGGGGAAGAAGGAGATAAAAATAAGCGTGACATCACGCATTTTTTCAATATGTCACGAAAAACAGCGTGACAAGGGGGAAGGTGAAGTGTGACAATTTGTAAAAGAAGGGGGAGACGGTCAAATTTTCTGAAAAAAAAAAGTGTGATATCATTTGTGGGCAGTCCTTAACGTAAAACTTTGATTTTGGCTCCAAAATTGTTTTTCTCCTTTTCTTTTTAGCATGCCATAACTATTATCGGTGAGCGATAAAACAAAACTTAAAAAGTAGGAACTTTAAATTCAGATGCTTCATGAATTTTATCAAAATCTCTTGACTCTACACTGTTAAAACTACAGGTTGCGTTTGGCACCTGTCAGGGGTGAAACGCTTGTTCACCAGCGACACCCGAAAAAGAGCCGAAATTGCACCCTTAGCAAGGGTGAATAACTGGCTCCCTTCACCCAATGTGCACCGTAGGTGAAAAGATGGTACCCTAGGTGAGAAAAATGGCACCTTTATTGCTTCCTATAGGGATTCCCCCCCCCCCCCCGTGTTGTGTGCGTTTTTGAATACAATTGTGTTTTATTTATTTTGATTTATATGTACGAAGGCATTTGATCACATTTCAACTTTCGAACATAGTTTAGAAGTGTTCATGACTTTAATTTGTCTGTTCGTGCACTAACTTTCTTATATTCACACTTGAATTGCTCAGTAATTAATATGTTGTTGACAATTTTTACTATAATCCGTACCGAAAATGAACAGGGAAGTTATTTATCAATCATTTGCCGGAACAACCAGAAATATTAGGTAACATTAGATTAGAATCATTGGAAAATAAAAGCGTTTCATAAACGTTTAAAATTTTAATCGAGCGTAACTTATCAATACTTATTATAAGATTCGATATTTGAGTATCCTTATGCGTACAAGATAAATACTAATTTAAAAGCCCTACTTTCCAATGTCAAGTTTTCCGTCAGATTAAAAATAAAAACGAGCAGATAACTACATTAGCTTCATGCAATAACGCCTGAGAAAGATACGTTAACCAAAACACGATGTGAAACATGAGTCAAACGCTGAGTGAGAGATTTCTTTTCACGCAGTTTTTTTTTTCTCTGCCTTTGCTGCTCTGTTCGTTTCCACTACATAGTTATTTCATTCAGAAGAAATAGACATTGGTATATAGGCTGTTTACGTCGATGCATTTTTATTCCGGAATTAGCAATTCAATTATCAGCTGATTTAAACGTTTTTATTTTTAATGTTGTTGTTGTTCAAGATAGTACTGATAGATAGTTTTAGGTAACAGTTTTGCAGGATATAAATAACAAGACATTAAATGTTTAATAAGGTAAACGGAACAATAAGAGTTATCAACATACTTTAAATATGTTCGAAAGTTCAAAGAACTGCAATATGATCAAATGCCTTTACTTACGCGAGATTTCGAAGATTAATCCACGAAATTTTCAGTTTTGTACTTCATTCAATGTGAAAGTAAATTTCGTTGCAACTTCCTTCGTTCGCCATTCAAACTGAAGTTTCGTTGGACGATAAGTCAGAGCGCATGCGCAAGGAGTCGCTCTCCTATTGAATGGTCTTTTAGCACTTTTGTTGACGTCGTTCACCCACTGAGGAACCAAAAGCACCTTAACGACACTTCCTAGCCTCTGTTTCACCCAGAGGCACCGTTTTTTCACCCTTGGGTGAAATTCTTTACCCCTGTGGAACTCCTGGTTTTAACAGTGTATACTTCTAAACAAATCCTTCTGTTACTACTTCGAACTGCAGCAACTATTTCAACATATATTTCTTTACGATTGATTGCTCGCTAACTTTATAAATTAATATTTGATTGCCATCGTAACGTACTAAATATTTACAAGTGACTCACAGTTCGTTTTTTTTTTTTTTTTTTTTAAATAATGCGACAACCGCTCGAACTGCAGAAGTTGAATCTAAAACAATGAAAATGACTCTGTTGGAATTTACATTAATAATGCATGCCCCCTCCCGCGACTGTTACGTATGGGAAGTGCATCTATGGTCAGCCAAAGTCCTGAAGATATACTTCAAGCCTTGACAACATTGAGATTCTTAGAAATAAAGTGTTTAAAACAGGGGTTTTCAATCTAAGGCGGGGGGGGGGGGAGAGAAATCTGACAAATCTCGTGCAGCAGGTCGCTTGGGCCTTGTTGAAAAACTATCTTGTTGAATAGTTCCTTCAGAGCAGGAAACTTTCAGAAGCAACGTTGCACTGAATTTTCGTATAAACTAAGAAATAATTTATCTCGAAACACAAAACTGTTTCGCGGTTCCTAAGATTTTACAATTTTTGTCGGTTTTGTTTCTTAAGCGTCGAGTTCAACGCAGTCTAAATAAAGTGAAAGATCCCAGCTTGATGCTGGGTATTCATAATTCTAACCACATTCCTAACAAAAAATAGCGTACATTTTACTTACGACGAAAATTCGCACATTTAAGTTTACACACAAGACCAATTTGTTCGCTATTAGGTTGTCCCAAAAGTTCGTAGACACTTGCTAAAAATGGAATTTTTATCATTTTGGAAAAAATTTTGTTGTACTTTTCATTACTTGGGAAGTAAAATTTTAATTTTTTGCAAGTGTTTACGAACTTTTGGAACACCCCTAGTTGTACACAACATCGTAATTAATGCACGCGTAATCTGCAGATTATTGAGTTCTTAATAATACCTGGAACTACTGTACTGCAAATATTGTTAAAAAAAATAATGTCACAATTTGAAGACATACGATAAAAATGGAAAACAAGAATTCTTTAAATTATTAAATAATTCTTAGTACGACAATTTAATAGTTTTAAATTTTAAAACGACCTTTGGATTTAAGATAGGATTAAGATTCATTCTTCATTTATGCAAAATTTTAATATAATTTAATTAACCTGCAAAAGTATTTATGGCAGGCAACAAATTTATTAATTTGGTATTAAAATCTCAGCAAAATAAACCTAAATGATGTAAGTCACAACACCAAAAATTTATTGAAACATAAATTTTTACTTGTAGAGTATCTTACCGCATTCAAATAGAATGAAATGCAGAGTATGATTAGTAAAAATGAATTCATTAAAAATTTATATACAACGTTGGAAATGCACAAAATTTGCAAAAACTGAAGTTACGTGTTTTAAGGTTACACGGAATTCCTTATTCAATGGAAAGAAATGAGCTCATGGATGATGAAACGACATTTGACAACTACACGAAACACATGCCTGCAATATTTTTTGCAAGTTCTGTGTTTTTTTTTCTTCATGTAGTTGTTTATGATTTTACTTTTTAGCACAGAGCTATTTATTTACTTCTTATGAATTTATTGTTTTTCTGTTTATCTCCGTAACAACATCATTTTTCTGAGCATCAAATGTTAATGCACAGTTTATGTATAACCATATGAATAAACACAAAACAGCACAATTTTAGCGTATGTTATGTAATTTAGCATTAAGAAATCATCCTTTTAATGTTGTACTTACAAGCACTTTATTAAATATGTAATAAAGGTGACAGATTTTAATCATAAATTAATAATTTATGTGAATGAACCCCCATTTTTATATAATGTATAACATTAACATATTAATGTATAACTTTAACCCTATATAACATTTCTCGTTTTTGCAACCTAAAAGAGCTACACGCAAAAGAAAATTCTTTAAACTTTGCATAAATTTAGTGGTCATAACTTTCTTTTATGACTCGGGATACATATAATCGTTCTTGAAAACTTTCAGCTTGTGAGAAGTTACGAAATCGTTTAATTAGACTACAAAGCACATCAATATACTATCGGTTTTTGCAGTTCTAGCTAGAAGTGCTAGAAATGAAAATCTATAAATAAAATTTCAAAAGAATTATGGAAATAAATATTGTTGCTAAAAATTATAAACTTACCTTATGTACACATTCTACGTTTTTGAAGTTAAAAGAACCATTTGAACTCGATGGGACTTTCCTGTAATTTTTCCCTAAAAGAATGCGAGTATCAAAGATGTTTTTGAATGTCATTATTTCGTTCTGTAAAGATGAGTATCTATTATATCGCTGACTTTAAGAAGGTTTAGGATGATATCTATTATATCGCTGACTGTTAAGAAAGTTAAAAATGAGAAGTTTGATAGTAGAAAAATGCGAGTTCTTTGACTGCGATTGACGGAAATAGGTAGTCAACGATCCTCGCGGTTAAATATATGCGGGTGAAACATTGTACGACTAGATGCTTTAGTGATGAATTTCCGTTAATGATATTTAAAAGGTCATTTAACTAAGTTATTCAGCGCAAAGTATGATTCGGTGAATCGTGCTTTACTGAAAATTTTGTCGTATTTATCCGAGTTGATGATTAATATGGATTTGTCTTTTTTACCTTCGTTCCAATTGATGTCACAATAAGTCTAGTATATTTTTTTGACCAAATTCAACCTAAAGAAGTAAAAAAACTCGCAGTAGTACGATAAAACTACAATTGGATCCCTTGAGATGATTAAAGAAACATATTGCACCCTTGCAAAGAAAGTAACACAACTCAAAATTTGGGAAAACGTACTAGCTATTGATTTAAAATCTAAATTTAATCTCTTTCTTGCCACAACTCGCACAAATTTAGCGTCCATAACTGGTGCGTGGTGGCGTAAAAACGAGATCATTAATAGTGATATACCATTAAATTTCACAATTTATAAGAAATATTTTTGAACTTTACGTATGAATTATCAATTTAGACAGCAAATACCAACCAGTAAACGTCACATCATATTTTTTTGCGTCTATTGTAATTGTTAAGTTTTTCTCAAATGCTGTGTGTGTGTTTTTTTTTTTGAACAATCACGATTGCTTATTGTTCTTACTTGACTGTTTTGATGTGCTATCATTTTATTTTCCCGCCAGCACCCTCTGCAGCATCACCGTCGATCAGCGTCGAGCAGCCTCACGATGCTGCTCCTATAGCGAAAACCGTCTCCAGGTTGCATCCATATCCTACACACACGCGCATACATACACAACTACACACACGCACATACATACACAACTACACACACATACACAAAAATATACACACGCGCATACATACACACACACAACTACCCACACACTCATATCTGCACAGACACAAACACATATGCCTACACACACATACCCCGCCCCCCCTCCACACACGCAAACACTCATACACACAACTACCAACACTTATGCCTGCACACAGACACAAACACACATGCCTACACACACATACCCCCTACACACAAACACACACGCCTACATACACACACTAGTGATTGCGAAAAACATAATTTGAATTCCAGATGACAAAATTCAAATTAATTTTCTTTTTTTTTTTTTTTTTTTTGTCACTTTCCTTGCCGGGGTGCGATATGCTCAATAGTTATGAGTTTAAGACTGTTAATCGACTTCCTAGCTTCAAGTGCACATCGTCAAAAACATTGTAAGAGTCAAAAGCACTCATAAAGACATTTTTTTAAAGATGGCGCTGCTCTATAATAGTATCTTGGTGAATCTCCGTTATGTGGAATTAAAGTAAGAAATCAAAGTTGAATATTTCGTGTTAAATCTTGTATTTATGACGTTATTTTTAATACATTGCTTTGCGTGTTCTTCATTTAGTTTTATTTCTTTTCTTGTACATTATACAATTCAATCCTTTAAGTATGTCAGTAGCAATGAAAGCAATAGATACTTTGTTGAATATTCAAAATAAACATTTTGATTCGAACTTCAAACAATACCTGTGAATTTAACGCTGGCATTCAGTAGATTAAATTGAAACATAACAAACTCATGTCGAACAACACAAAGCTGCGATTTTTCACAAACATTTTGAAGAACTATGTTCTTGGCGACTGATTTTATAAGTGTCGCCAAAAATACGCTTTCACAAAAAATGTGGTGATGCAGGATTATTTCCCCTAGCTGAGTTTATTTTGTTTCAAAACCAGTTGAAGTCGTCAAAGATAATAGTTTGGTGTTTCTTTTGTTTCAAAGTGACTTTGCACTTAAAGTTGTCTTTCCCAAAACTAAGCTGGATATTTAAATATCATTAATAATGGAATCCTTTATCGCCTACAAGTTGCCAACAACCATCCAATCACTATGTCTCTAGTGGCATTGACATTAATGTTTTAGGTTGAAACATAGGAATTTCAAAGGATGAATTGGTAAGGTTTATTTTATCGAAGAACGTTGGCTTGGATTCGAGTTACTCTCACATGCTATGTTAGTATACGAACGGTTTTCCAAGAGTCTGCTTGGTATGAAACCAAAAAGTTCAAATTTTTAGTTGCGATAGGAAGAACGTTTTCAGGGAACTTTTGGCAGAAGAAATGTAAGTACTGAAAACTTTTTTAAATTGAAGTTTATAAGATATACCAAATTAATAACCTTTGTTCAATTATACGACCGACGACGGTTCATTAGTCTCACAGAACCGTTGCAGGGTTTTAAATCTTGTGCGTCATCCATGATTAAAATAGCAAACGTTAAGACATTTTCAGATATTTTAATGTAACAATGTTATTTTTATGTGCAGCTCAAATCTTGAAGTTTTTACCATTCATTAATGTTCTTCCGCTTTGTTATTGTGAAAATTTCACTGCCATATTAGGTATGGCATTAAAGTATTTAGGTTATTAAAGTATTTAGGTACTTCATTACTTTTTATTATATGGTACCCTTGAGAAATTAAAAAAACTAATAATTCGAATTATGCAAAAAAAGAAAAAGGAAAAAAAAAAAACCCGCCTATCATAAAAAAAAAAAAAAAAAAAAAAACTTCAATGGAACTGATTGGTAGAATTTTAACCTAATATATCCTTTGATCTAATTTCTGTTGTTTAACACATTCTATTAAAGAAAACTATCAATGATAAGAATTCAAAAATCACGTTTTTATAACTGTGTCAGTTTTGTCTCCAAGAGTCCAAATTGAAAGATGCATTTTGTTGAGTTAACGAAGACTTAGGCGAAAGTTACGGCAAATTTGCACATGCCCGTGTCTCACACGGGCGATCTACTATCTCTCGTTATTTTATTTCTAACGCTTGCCTGAGATCTAGGTTCCCTAGTTCTAGTAAATAGACTGGATTATAATTAAACCTATTTACCACAAAGGACACCACTACGCAGCATTTTTCTTGTGTAAACTACGTACAGTATTTTGATGATTTAGCTGTAAGGTTGTTAGCAATTATTTGTTTGCGTATTTATTTGGTGTGAAAATGGAAATATATCCATTTTTATTGCTTTAAAATATCTTAAAAGTTAACAGCTAACCATAATTTTTTTTTTTGCTATGTGTTTTTGTAACTTGTTTAGAAAGTTTTGTAATAATTCCGACGATTTTGATTTGGTCTGACGACCAATCTGAATTTTCAGTCATTTTTATGGTTTTAAGTATGACTCTTTCGATTTAATTTGATTTTAAAACTTTGAAATTCAATATAAATATGTAATAATCAAATCGTCCACACTTTGTTTGCATCATAATGTTTTTGAAAATTACTTTACCCAACTCTCGCTCCCTAGTGACCTCCCGCCCCAAACTGAAATCGCAGAAATAACTTACGCCATATACCTATATATTCATTTTCTACGCAATTAAAAATCTATTATTTTTTGCCAGTTTTGCCGGAAAAAAATGTCCTTAAAGGGGTAAAAAAAAGTTATTTGTGTTTTAAATGGTGGAATAACAACTAAGTTCTGACTTCGAAACTTTGTAATTTAAATTGGAATTGGAAGCCTTTGCCCAACGGTGTATGGAAACCTTTGCCTCGTTTTACGTTATTTCACTTCACTTGACCTGTCAGCTATTCTTCACAAGTTGAGCAAAATCTAGTGGGTGCATTTAAAAAGTTTTTTACCACTCAGTAACTGAAAAATGGGCAAAAAAAAAAAAAAAAAAAAAAAAAAAAAAATCCCAATTTTCAGTTTTGTCTACAAAACTCGAAAGTTGCGAAAAATAACATGTGAAGGGACAAATTGGCACATGATACATGAACAATATCGACTTCATTTGTTTGACTCAGTGAAAGGTTAAATCTCCAATAGTTGACACCGCTCTAGCAGTTGATACTTGAAGACATGAATTAACAAGAAAAGTTATCAAAAATTTCAAAATTATATACTGTTTAAATTGGCAATGCTTCCGTTTCAGTTGATTCTTAGCTGATGTTTTGGTGCTTCTCTTGTTAGTTTATTTTTGCTCTATATAGGTGTTAACTACTAGTGCAGAGGTTAACTGCTAGTGCGGGTGTTAACTACTGGTGATTTTACCTTATTGCGATTTCATTCAAGTTTAGAATTTGGTTTACTTGGAAGTTACTTTTTAGAATTTGGGATAAAAATTATTATTCAATTATTAGTATCAATACATTAATTTAAAGTTGAAACTTTCTTAATTTCATTTGTACGTAATACCATTAATAAATTTGTGCAGCTTGAAACTTGATTCAAAAATACTGCTTTGTTTACTTTGGGATAGTGTTTTACTGCACCTCCATCAACATGCCCAGTTGTAAAGAGAACTAATTTTAGAACAATGAAAAGTGAAAGAGCTTTGGAACATTATGATTTAAAGTTAAATTAGGAAATTATGAGTAGACATTTGTTTTAATGAGGTTTTATCTTAACTATTTTTAATAACACTTACGTACATCTAAAGAGTGCAGTTAAAAATCTATTTAAATGTTGATACTAATATATTATTACTAATAAATTTTGATCCATTGTGATCTCAGAAGTGAAAATTGTAAATATGCAGTAAATTGAAGGCTATTGTATTTTTATTGAAATGTATAGCACATTAAAAAACAAAAATAAGTAATTCTAAAAGCCCTCTTCTATCCTACACTGCGCTTGTACAGGAGCAATAAAATTCAAAACATCAGTAAAAACTTACTTTTTAATCCCTTCATGTGCTGCTTTAAAAATGCAATAAATTCACAACTTGTCCCTTTCCTAAAACTCTTCACCAAATTTATTAAATATTAAAAGTCCATGGTTGGCAATATCCTACCTGTAAATTGGATAATGGCGGGTGTGCTCATCTAGAAGAGGTCATGGCGCAGACTGCGCCATTGAAATGTTTAGGGGGGGGTGTTTTGAAGGGTATTTTTCTCACTTGGGGGCTCTTACTTTTGGAGGGATCTTCGCAATGTTTATGGGGTGTGCCTTTGATGTTAGGGGGGGGGGGGCAGCCCTGATGATGGTGCCGAGAGAAGAATTCTCAAAACTAAACTAATTTTACTTATCTACCTAGACGAATTTCTTATTCTGAACTAATCTAGCCCTGAAAAACATTTTTATGTATCAACACTAGAAACGAAAGAAACTATAAAAGGTGAATACTCATTGTTTTCGAAAAAAAAAATAATACTAAGTCTCGAATGTTATTTTTCACACTATCATAGTTTGTTTGAAATCATTGGTCGATAAGACAACCGTACTAAAGACATCTTTGTACTATGCAGTCCTATAAGTTTTGTTTTTTTCAAGTCTATCCAATATTCAGGCCACGGGACTTGAATAACTTGACGGTGAGCAGTTATATATTTGAGAAAAATGTTTTCTTATTGACACAATTGCTGTATAATTTAAACTGACGCAGTAGGTAACGGGACTAGTAACAGACATGCTTGAGATATCGCTGTCAGGTTAACTCAATTTTCTGATGAAATTACGACGAATAAATTCAGACTTTTAAAACTTTTTTTCTCATGACGCTACATCTCATCTAACGTTTGGCTGCTTCTGGATTCTCTGAATTAGTTAATTCTTTTTTTATTTGATCAATTTCGGAAAAAGGTCCGACCCCCAGTAACAGACACCGACAATTCTGATGATACCCAGTAACAGATAGGATGAAAAAAGGATGAGCAATGGACATAATTTCCTTTTTCTCTTCAAAATGCTCAAAAGTTCTATATTTTTAGATCTAAAACCTTATTAAATTCAAATGAACAAGAAACACCGGCATACATCATGGCGGCTGTTCATAATTTTTCACCACTGCCTTGTAAATACCAACTGGCTCATAAAATTCATAACACTAGATGGTTTCACCGTATTCATGAACAACATCAACATTAGTTTTACTCGCCTAAAATTCTTCTTAGTTGATTCCAAACTTACGACTGTCTGTTACTGGACCCTTGCCTGTTATTGGTGCCGTTACCCTATAGGTTACAAACTCTTCAATTTAATTGGTATACATGTATATTAGGGTGCCTCTTATTTTTAAAGGTGTTATTTTTTCATGAGGCACCCTCTCATTTTGTTCCTTTGGATGAAAAAAAATTCTCATATATGAAAAATAAAAATTGAATAATATTTAGAGGGTGTTACCACTGCTGCAAAATTTGTCAACTCTCTCCTTTTTTTTCTTTTAAATTTATTTATTTAGTCTGAATAATAGGTAGCAATCAGTGAAAAGTTTGTATTGTCACATGGAAGTAACAAAGAGAAAAATTACAATATTGCTGAATGTAAAAGACCGAAAGTGTAAATCTGTGATATGAATGGCATTGCCGAACTTTCAAATGCTTTTTTGACATTATTACGTAAAATGACAACCATGAAAGGCTTATTATTTTCTAGTATATATAAGAAATAGGTATTTGTGTTATGTTAAACCCAACCAACCTAATTTCATGTTGATTAAAAATATGTCAAAAGTTGATTTTTACATCATATTTTTCACAATGAATGTAATTTTAATCACTGGTAGCACCCCCTAAATTATGTTCAAATTCTATGAAACTTTTATGTGTGTATTTTTTCATCAAAAGGAAGCAATTAAAGGGGTGCCCCATAAGAAATTCAAAACTTTTTTAAAAAGTGCATTATAAGACACACCCTAATGTATATTAGAGTGTCCCTCCCCCCCAAAGAAAGAGCTAATTTTTCAAGTTGCACACCCTCTTGTATTTTCTTTCCTTTTAAGTCAAAACAATTGTAAAATAAGTTTCATAAAATTTTAACAACGGCCGACTTGCGCCTGAAAGTGTGAACCAACACTGTTAAATAGGCCGAATCGAAAACTATATATATATATATATATATATATATATATATATATATATATATATATATATATATATATGGAACTCTGAAACTTCATTTTGATAAAACGTTGCCCCTATAGCCCCACATGTACCACAAAAATATTTATCCAAATCAAAAAATATTAAGTTGTCCAGCAAGAGGCCTAAAATTTGTAGTTATCGTCAAAACACTTGATTATAAATAGAAATTTTTCTCTTACATTAAAATATATCTATTTTTAATGTAAGAGAAAATTTTTTAAAAGCTATCATGCTGAAAAACTTAAACTGTAAAGTCGATAATGAGCGTTAAATAGAAATTTTTTCTCTCTCGCAATATTCACGTCTCACACATGGTACTCAAAATATTTTTTTTCTATTATAAATTAAAATTTTCATTTCAAATATATTATTTTTTAATTATTCATTTGCAAATGTTGATTTGAAAATATGTTTGCTAAAAATTTTGAACTTTATACATTTTTTAAATGTATATGTAATTTTTAAAAACATAACTCGAAAAAAATCAATTTTTGCAAAAAAAAAAAATATTAATTTTAAGCTTCCTGCTGGATACCTAAGTATTTTTTAATTTGGATAAATATTTTTTGTGGTACATATGGGGCTATAAGAGCAACGTTTTATCATCGTGAAAGTTCGAACTTCTAAAAACATTTTTTTTATTCGGCCTATTACACGTTGCTGGTTTACACTTTCAGGCGCAAATCGGCACAGGTTGTCGTTGTTCAAATAATATGAATTTTTTTTCAATTGTTTTGACCAAAAAGGAAAAA
Organism: Uloborus diversus; assembly: GCF_026930045.1. Classification (NCBI taxonomy): domain Eukaryota; kingdom Metazoa; phylum Arthropoda; class Arachnida; order Araneae; family Uloboridae; genus Uloborus; species Uloborus diversus. Next base: position 136,995,041 of record NC_072740.1, read on the forward strand.
TATAAGAGAGTGTGCGACTTGAAAAATCGACTTTCGTTTTTTCTTCGGGACACCCTAATATATATGGTTCATATCAAAGAGTTTTTCTTTAAAATATGATGCTTGCCCTGTATTTTTTGATCGTGTTCATATGTGCCCCACGCCTATATACATGTATCCACCTATAGGGGCCCATGTGAAAAATTTAACATTTTTTAAAAATACCATAAAGTAAAAAAAAAATTTTTTTGAACATTCGTAGATGCTAATTTTATATTCAGGTTAACTTTAAATTAATCATGGTTTTAAATTTGTGTAAGTACTATCAGTGAAATTTGACTGTCATTAACTGTTTATAAATTGACAGAGGTTACTATAGTTTGGCACCACTATTAGACACCACACCTGTGGCAATCTCATGTTAGGGTGGGAGAGGAGGCGTCTGGGGGTTGGGGGCTAGAACGTAGAGAGTTGGGCACTGAGTATCAAAAAAAAAAAAAAAAAACAGAATTTCATCTGGATTGAAACGAGCAAATATTAAGTTGGCGTCAAACTTGAGAAAGCCTTTTCGGTAGGCGGGCATAATTTAGGGTAGCTGTAGGGGGCAGGCTGCGTGAGAAAGTTTAGCTGGCCTGAACACTCCAAGCACTAAGTCAAAATATAAATATATTCTTTTTCTATTGTATTTTATCTGCTTTGTACTAACCCAAACAAAATTACCAAAAAATCAGAAAACCTGCATGTGAAAAATGGAAAGAAAAAAGAAACCCCAAGAGACAGATGTTTTTCAAAACAGCAATGGAAAACATGTTCCGTCCGAAGGGTAAATAATATATAATCAACAAGCCCAGAAATGAACTATATAAAGTTTTCAGAAAAATAATGTTGTTTCTAAGGAAAGTGCTGCTAATCCATCATCATTAAAGAATCATCTGAGATCTTCACAGATATCCGTTTTTAAAAATTCCAATTTTGTAAGACTCCTCCGGTCCTCTTATGGAACAATAGAGATGCATTTCTGTGGAGGCCACTCGTCTATTGGGGTATTTGGGGCTTGAGGGGAGGGAGGACTTTTTATACACATCAGATATCGTTTTGAATTTTTTAAAGATACATGGCATCACGGACTTGCTTCGTCTAGCCGTCGCACATAGGAGTATTTGCATCAAAAAACCGGACAAAATTATTTGAAGCGATTTTTTGTCATATAATGCATTGAAACTTGCTTCTCGATCAACATAAGGTGTTTATTTAAAGGAAAAAAGATATTTCTGAAAAAATTATTTTTTTTTTCTCTTCCATACACTTAACGGTTGTAAATGGTTGCTCATCTAGTACTTATTACTGCTTGCTGGCGTCTTACGATCATCATATTTACTCCTTCTATGGAAAAGGACTTTGTTCTTTAGTGCTGCCTGGGTCTACTACCACTTCTTCAGTAGGGGTTAGGATTTCCTAAGTGTCTGTTTAGTCTGCATCTGCTACAATCCACTTATGAATATCACCGTGAAAAATGTACTCGGTGATTATTGCCGGTTATAACTGCCTTCTCCTGAAAACTAAGCAATTGGTTGGATTGCTTGAGAGGTAAACAGGTAACCTGGCATCAAAATTTATGTATACTTTGAGGCATAGGATGATAACTTAACTCGTATAGGTCGACAAAATCTAACAGAGGAAGGAATAATATTTTGTAATTTTGTTTCCTTCACTATCTATAATTGCAACTAGTAGTGTGGGTTCTGTTTGATATTTGCATCGTTTTCGGTAATGTTTTAAATTTTTTGTTTATACTGTGTCTGCTGGTACCCATCATAGCCCTATTTTTATATCAGTACCATAGTTTGCTTTTTTCCCTCTGAAGACGTTTCTCCACCCTGTACTATTATATTTATACAGTCGTAACCCATGGTGGTCAAGCAGTACGTGAAGTTGAATTTCAGAGACGGTATCTGTTACTCGTACTCGTTTCTCATTCGGGCAGCATTCCTTCTAAACACTTTCTACAATTGAACATCTAGGGGTAATTACTTTTGTTATCATTTTAATTTCTTCCCACTGTCTTCTAGGGAAGTCTCTGCCTGCAAAGATTGCGAGAGGCTGAGGTGTCTGTTTCATAACAACAGCTAGATTATTATAGAGGAAATAATAGTTTTTTCGAAGTTTGGTTGATCCAGTTGGTAAAGAATTTAATTATTTTATGATTTTGGATTTATCACTGTTTTAATAGTGCACTGGCTTATACCAACTACACTTGTCATCTCTTCAACAGGTACCTGATTTTGTAGTTCTTTAGTTTTACAATTTAGTTCTTGAAAGGACTTTGATGGTTTCTGCTAATTGCGCAGATTTTGTCTACCAGTAATGAAATATCTTAGCCATTGTTCTTTATTTTTCAAGAAATGATCATCGATATAGCATTCAGATGCCTCTTTAACAATTGAACTCAGTTTAAAAATACTTCAAAACACGATTCAATATGATCTGCCTATTTCCCTAATTCCTCAAGTTTTCCTCCCGACAATGTACACTTTTTATCCAGTATCATGGCTTTGAATTCTTTCATAATATCATATATCATATTCTGGTAAAAGACTTGACAGTTCCAGAAGAATTTATAAAGAAATAAGAAAAATCTCTGAACTGGAAATAGTTAAGCCATTTTTACTCACCAAATTTAAACGCCTTAAAAACAAAACGGTGGAAATAGGCGGAAGATGTTTTTACAGAATATCATAGCAGACAGTCTATATTTTATGCCCATAACAATAGTACAGCCCGACTCGGCCCGGAAAGTTAACAAAAAGTTTAATTTCTAAAAATTTTAGTGAAAAATAAACACGCAATTTTGACTTGATTTCACAGAGTAAGAAAATGACAAATGGCGAAAAAAATCAACGAAGCAGGATTTTAGATGGAGCTACATACTTCCCTTTTCCATATTCAAAAGTTCGTTTTACTAAATTTCATCGCATTCAAATACAGTAACAATAAAATGAAGACTTAGCATGAAAAGCGTCGAATGCAAAAGCGAGAGAATCCAACAATGTCTAAGTTCCGACTAGTGTACACCAACGGAAATGCAACAGGTGAGATTTTTACTGCTGTCCTTTGATAGAACAGTTATCTGACTTGAAATAAAGCAGGTTTAAAACAATTTTCGTCAAACATTTTTATTTTGGTTTTTGTCCGGTTTTACTGGCCAAATACTCCTATGTGCGTCGGCTAGACCAATGGGAATAGTATTCACAACAAAAAATATAATTATTAGTATGCCCTTTTCAATGGGGAATTAAAAGCTAGAATTAAGAGCTAGTGAAGTTATGTTCCTCTTACAGATTCAACCGATTGTATGATGACTGACTATTTTTTAAAGACTTTAATTGCATGGACTATTTTTCGTAACTTGATAGGTTTTCCTGGAACTTCTTTTATTTAAACACTATTATTTGAATTCTAAGAAGAAAGTGCACGATCCGTAATTGGTACGTTTACGAATCTTTTGTCTGTCCATGCGAAAGAATATTTTCATTGCGAGAAATTATGCTTTAAATTGGGTTGGGTGGATGAAACTGAATAAAAAATGCTGTTATTGTTCAGAAGTTCAGAGTCCGCTTTCTAAAGCTCTTTCTTTATTTCTTTTCCTTTTTGAAAATGAATAATAGTGTAAGAGCATTGCCCCTCTCCACCCCCCCCCCCTTTTTTGTAAAAAAAAAAAGAATCATGGAAGAATAACAAATTCGAAAATACTGGGGGAGCAAGATGGAATAATATCTGAAATAACGTAAATTAAAGTCGTTCATTTTCATGTTTAAGATAACAATTTTGAGGGGGGGGGGCGTTTTACTCTTGATTTCAGAGTTGAGGTCCTATTGTACGATCTCAATTTTTGAAGCCCTAGAAATGAATTTTTTTTAAAAAGTAAATACGCTGTCTTATTATTTCCTTTTTTCGTACAAAACATGAATAAACAAATTCTGAAACATCGACGAGATACTATCAAGTATGAAATTACATGCAAAATAAATGCATTTAAGGTAATTGTTATTATCCTAAAATTGTTAAAAATTTAATGAAAACCCTTTTTTTTTTCTTTTGCTGCAGGTTCTTTTATGCGATCGTATTTTTGCACCTTTTGAAGTGAAATCTTATCTTTATAAAAATGCGATAATTTTAGCCAAATCCCCTCATTTTTTTTATGAAAGAAAAACGTCGACCATTTAACACGTCAGGAAATATAGAAGGAAATTACAGAGTAAGGAATTGTGTAACGATGCGAAAGAAAGGAATTTACGGAAATAATTTTTCTGATAAAAATATTAATGTTTTGTAATCCATCCGTTATTACTAATACAAATTTTGTAAATGGTCACTCGTTTTTATTATGAAATATTTTATGAAGAATATTTCACGAAATAAGATACATTTCATCTTTTTAAATATATGTTTTAAGCATCTTTTATAAAGATGTTATGTGCAATCAAAGATCAGAGATCATCAACTACCTTCAAGAAATTAAAAAAAAAAAAAAAAAAAAAATCATTGTCTTTCAGTGGATTCCAGCCAGTGGTTGGAAGTAGCGCCCTACAAGTAATGGCGCTACTGTAGTAGTTACATATTTTAATAGTTTGTAGCGTAGCGCACTACTTTTTAAAAATAAGTAGTGTAGTGAGTAGTTCGATAAAAAAAAGTTGTTTTTAGTGATATCTGAAAACTACTTTTAAATAAACTTAAAGAAAAGAGTCAAGGTTCAAATGAATTTGACTGGCGTAAATTTTACACAAGTAGGGGAATGTGGGGCGAAGTGAAATGGTTAAGATGACTGAGCTTTTTTAAAATGAAAAAATTGGAAATTTGTTTTGAAAATTACAGTATATAAAGAAAGAACATTGCATTTTATAATAAAACTTGCATTGAAACATTTTTTATTTTTGGCAGTAAAATTGTTCCCTCAAAAAAAAAAAAAAAAAAAAGTGGAAATTTTCCACCTTTTTTTTATGGGGCAAAGTGAAAAATGAAATATTTTTGGAATGAAATAATTTCTTTTCGACTGTGAAAACATTTTTGAACAGATTAAATGCAAATAAAAGGATAATTAAATAAAAGATAATGAAACATTAAACTAATAAATAAACTAATGAATTAATTAATACATAAGGAAACGTAAAGAAGTGAATAAACTAGTGAATGAATGAGAAAATAAGAGAATGAATGAAGTAATAAGAGAATTATTGAATGAAGGGATGTAAATAAATAAGTTAATAAATGAATATGTAAGTGACTTAGTAAATGATTGAATAAGTAACCGAAATGAATTAATTTCACTTTGCCCCGCATGCACTTGACTTACTGTGAAAAACATTAAAAATACAAATGCGTTAAATATTAACTATTTAAGTATTGTACTGAATATTAGAAGGTCCCAATTAATATTTAAAATGTTAATAACAAGAACTTTATTATTTGATAATATCAAAATAATTTTTGACTTGCAACAAAATATCACAATTTGAGTACTAATTTTTGAAAATTGCATGTAATAACATATGCTTTGATTTCCAGAGGTAATTTTTTCTTTACTGGAACAAATTAAATATGTTACTACATAGTTAAAGTATTACTAAGTAAGTGGCACTAAAAGCGGAGTAAATATTTCACTATTTCACTTTGTCCAGTTATTTCACTTTGCCCCATATTCCCCTACATCAGCGGATGCAATGAGAAATAAGACTCATAAAAATACGAGCTGATCTCAGGAATATCATTTTGACGCCATATAGTTCGTTTGAAGGCCATTAGTACGTTTGGCATCGTAATTTTTGTATTTCGCCAATATTTGCATTGGATAGAGCGTGACTAAAAAAGTATATGAATTAGGGACAACCGCCAATTTAGTAACTCGTTTGTTTTTTTCTGGCTGTCGAGAATGTCCCGTGGACGAACGTTTTAGATTTCAAAGAGATTATTGTTCCTATACTGTAAAAGCATTTATTTTCGCGAAAAGTAAGATATCGCGAGTTGAAAATTTCGTGAATTTTCTATAAACAGACTGAAAGTTGAAAAACAAAAATATCTCGTGAGGCTTAAATTTTCGTGATTACGACGGGCAAGCGAAAATAAGTACTTTTACAGAATTCACCAGATCAAGAAACTACTGTAAATTTTATAGAAGAGGATGATATTGAACTGCCCTGTCCGGCTTGCAACAAATACGAGCATTACAATGTTTTATATAAGAGTATGATAACGGACATTATTGGAAATACGTAATAGATAATTCTTATGTTCAGATGGGCTAATTTATCAATCTAAACCTTTTTTCGTTCAATTCTCAAGCATTGTGTGTGTGTATTAGGGTGTCTCCAAAAAAATCGGTTGAAAGTTGATTTTTCAAGTCGCTCACCCTTTTATATTTTTCCTTTTACGTCAAAATAATTGTAAAAAAAGTTTCATATAACTTGAACAACGGCAACTCGTCTCGACTTGCGTCTGAAAGTATTAACCATAATTTGTAATGCTAAATCAAAATATTAAAAAATGTAGAGTCGTGAGAGAACATTCTCTCACGAATTTCTGGTTGTATGCTGAGTTTTTGCACTGATGAAGAGGTTCCATTGTAGCCTTGAAATAGCTATATGCTGTATTTTTGTGTTAATTTGTGCTTTATTTAAGTTGGTTTTTCAATTTAATCACCGAATAACATCGTTTTTAATTCCATTAGGACATTTGTAAAAAAATGTACTCAACTTTAATGGACTTATGATGCTTTTGATCAGTTACGTATTCTCCAATACAGTTGTTATCAATATATTTTATAAATAAAACTAACATTACTTTTAAAAATAGCATAATGAAGCTAAAATTACAACAAATTAAAAAAATACGATCAAAAATCAACTCATTTGCTTCTTGTATTGCAAATAAAAAAGTAAGAGTTTTATCAATTGAATTAATTTTAAAAAAGAGGGAAGGAAAATATAAGTATCAGTGTACTTATAAAAAAGATAAGAAAGCCTAGCATATGTTTTCAAAACCTGAAAAATCAAATGCAAACATTTCGTTTGTTGTAGTTCTTAAAGTTCCTTTCAACCCAAATGGATGTGTGCAGCTTAATACATTTTGTCAATTTTTCAGGAAAATTAGTTGATTAAGCATATTACCTTTCGCTTTATAGAAAACTTCTTTCAAACTCTAGAAATCCAACTTTGCATTCTATACACTAATGGGTCGACATAATGGGCAACACACTTTTTTGTTGTAAATCTAACTATAGCAAAATCATTTTTTTTTTCATTCAAACAAGGATTTGACATCTATTTCAACTTTTTCAAGCTCATTTGGCTAATCAGAACATAGATCATTAGTGGAGTTTATGTTTAGATGTTTGAGGTGTTGTGTGGGTTACAAGTGCGAACTAATATTTCAATTGTTTAGCATATTTACTGCAGTGTTTGTTAAAATCTATCACTCATACTATGATACATTTTATTATGTTAACATTGTTTTGAATTTTTAAAGTTAATGTCGACAAAGTAAACAACAGATACATTGTTTTCATTGTGTTAATATTTTCATACGGATACTTGATCCATGTATCCCTCTAAACGAAGGGATCAAATATCCCTAATGTACGATTTTTACAAACATACTTGTTCCATTACTAACATTCAGTGGCAATTTACTAAAAATATGTCTTAAATTGTAAAGACTGTTTATACTTTGACATTGCACTTGGGTATTTTTTTAAAGTTATATATAACTGTTTATGTAAACTTCAGAATGCTTCCCCCCCCCCCAAAAAAAAAGTTTCCCTTGACATATTCAGACAATTATTTCCTGAGCTAAAACAAAATGGCTGAAAAAAACAAAGTGCTGCCAGAGTTTTTATGTACAAGTATAACTTTAACATAATTGTCAGGTTTCAAAGCTCTACTTAATGATTTTGGTACATTTTTGGCTGTGAAATCATGTATCCCCAGGGATCAAGTATCCCCAGTCTCCCCCACGTAAATAATAAACAATCAACTGAAACCCAAGGGACCGTTTAAAACCTTCGAGTTATGGGAAGTTCCCACTGCCTTCTTAAGAGTTTAAGGCTTCGGCGCTGACTGTAATAAATATGGTAAGAAACTAACATAAATCTTAACTTGCGTTACTCTAAATTAAAAAGGAAAATTACTACGTTTTTTTTTTCAATTTTGAATAAAAAAAAAGGTCACTAATATGGAAGGAAAAGTATCCAGAAATAGGAAATATATCAAACTACACTGTTATAACCAGGGGTTCCAGACGAGTGAATATATTCTCCCTAAGGTGAAAGCATGGTGCCCAAGGGTGCCATGCTAGCCAGGAAATAGAGCAGGGGTGCCAAAACAGCAAGCAATCGCTAAATGACTCGCTGGCGCATGCGCTTCCGGCATACATTCACCATTCAACCACTTCAGTATGGCGGACGAATGATAGGTTGCATCTATGTGTGGCCTTCTATGTCTTTCACATTGAATGAAGTACACTCATGGATGAAATCTCAACTTTTCTAGGATAATTCTTTAAAATAACAAGTACAGCTTTTGATCACTTTCTAGCTTTTAGTGCTTTCAAACATAGTTAAAAGTACGTTTACTGCTTTTCGGTTAACATTAGTCCGTTACGATATCGTAATACCGTTAGTTGTTTAGTTTCAGTTTACAATACTGTCGTGAAATTTCCATCATTCAAAACGCTACTAAATATATCTATCATTATTTTCTTGATTACTCGATAAGCAACATTTAATCACCAAAATAATCACTGCAATAAGATTATCCATAATCAACAAGTGAAAACCTAAATAAAAATGATTCTTGTGCTTCGTAGATTACTACAAAACAGCAAGCGCAAAAAATAAAAAGAAATGTCTCTCCATCTAGCTTTTTTTTTTTTTTTTGCTTTTTCATTCAAGTGTTTGAATCATTTTTTGTTAGCGGTTAATATTTCGATAGCATCAGGAATTTCTTTAGGTTTTTAAACTGTCGAAAAATTTCATATGTGCATTTTATTTTATTGTTACTCTTGATTGAAATTTTGAACGTTCGAGAAACGTTTTTGTTTTTCCGTAACTTTAATATCCCAGAATATTTTTGGTTGTTCGTGTAAGTAATTCATAATTACCTCTACACTTTACTTTCGGTAAGGTGTTTTCTCACAAATAATCATTAACTAACTAATTATTGAACTAATTACTCGTCTTTAATTTTAAATATATTTGTGCAACTCTTTGATACCAAGTAAAGTGGGTAGATATTTATTGTTTTATTCATTTTTAATATTACTTTGTAAAAAAAAAAAATCTCATCAGTACGCAGAATTTGTTCACAAGTTTTTAACGGCCCGAGAGTTATTATAATTATTATTATTTATTTTTAAGAAAAGGATAAAAATTTCAAAGGTCCGCAATGTTTTTCATTTGCTTTTACCGACTAGTGGGTCAAAAGAGGTTGAGAAACAAAGTTAGAGCACGATCAGATGAATTAAAGCAATGAGCACTTCTTAACTACGTTGAAAACTCTGAAATATGATCCAATGCTGTAATTACAAGTTTTAATCATTTCCAGTACTGAATTCATTCAATGTGAAAAATGTCCAAAACGTAGAATATCATGAATCAAAACAAAACTATTAAAAAAAGAAAAAAAGAATTACACAACTGTATACAAAAACGCACACAATACGGGGGAGGGGGGAGGAGGATCTACAGGTAAGGGTGCCATTTCTCTGTCCGAAGGTTCATTCTTTTCACCCCGGCTGCCTGTTTTTTAAAAGGTGCCTGTTTTTCACCCTAGTTAGAGGTGCCATTTCGGCTCCGTATTAGGTGCCGCTGGTGAACAAGCGTTTCACCCCTGAAAGGTTCCGAATGCAACCTGTAGTTTTAACAGTGTATTGCAAACAGTGAAATTGAGAAGATGATTGAAAAAAAAAATTTTTGAGAAAAAAAATAGAATCGACTTCTCACAAAATTGCTATAAAAGTGGAAAATAATTTTATTCTTTAAACACCACTGATAATACTTTTAAACATTATTTTTGAAGTTGGTGCGAAAACAGAAAATAAAATCCAGTGTAGCCATGCTTCGTTCATATTTTTTTCAGAAAATCATCCAAAGTTAGGAACGAAACATTTATATCGTTACTCAAATAATGCTGTCATCCATGCATAATGTAAATGGTAGTGGAGAAACTGCGCCTGGTTAAATTTATAGCTGTAGTTGAGTTATGGCTGTGAATGATTTTATCTACCGTTTTTGCGCCAACTTCAAAAATTTTGTTTAAAAGTATTATCGATGGTGTTTAAAGAATAAAATTATTTTTTTACTTTTTAGAGCAATTTTGACGTCGGTTCTATTTTTTTTTTTCAAAATTTTTGATTTCATTCTTTTTAGTGTAAGTGTATTTCAGAAATAGTAAGTTGCCATCACGAAACTTCACCCTACTTTTTTCACACTAATGCTTCATACTAAAAAAAAAAAAAAACTATAAACAAGCCTTGAACTTTGAGCGATTGGCACTAAAAATTAATCTTTGTTCCTCTCTAGAATTAATTTATGTGTTAATTTAATTATAACCATTTAAATATCACGTTTTCCCACACTAATTTACATTTCACAGCATACAAGTTGCTTGTGATGCAATCTTGTATCTCCTTACTTAGCCCCGATCATCTGTTTTTGGAATAGATGATAATGATAGAAATACTACTATATAGTTAAAGCAAACCTAACCTCGTAACATTGTGAAGGCTAAGCGGATCCTAATCACTGCATTACCTCGTTCCCCGGTTAGGTTTCCCCCCTATAGAGCCATCACCACACTAGCAATGACACTGACGAAACTTGATAGAAGCCTTAATTCAATATTATCATTCAATTACTATTAATATTACTGTTGTATGGCACTAAACTTTTGTAACAATGGGTTTCGTATTTAATCATTTAATAGGGAAATTGTATTAAACTGACAGTTTTTTTGCCCATAACTTTTTTCTAATTAACAAATATGGTCAAAATGATAGGACCTAAGTTGAGCCATCCCCTATACATTAAAAAAAGAATCATCAAAATCGGTTCTCTAGGTAAGACGCTGTGAATGGACAAAAAAAAAAAAAAAAAAAAAAAAACATACGGTATGAACAGATAACCGCCTCTTTTTTGAAGTCGGTTAAAAAAATACAAGTACGGGACATGTGTTTGCATTAATGAAAATTTCAAACTCAACTTTTACGAAGAAGACAATTGTTTATCACATTGGCAGGGTTATGGATATAGACGGTGTCTGTGATAAGGAGTATTCAGTTTATGAGAAAAAAAAAGTTTACTTTCCACAGAAAAATGACTTCAGTGTAGCAAAAAAAAATGAAATCATAACGATAACTTGCTCCAACCTGAAGTTTTTGGTGGTACCCAACAAGTTCAACTCTACTTTTTCTTGACTAATCGAAAAGCAATATTCGTTAAATTTAATACTCTTTAACCATGTCCCAGTCTTCCCTTCAGTTTTCCCATACCTCCCTCATATGAGGATGGAGTAAGACAAAATTGTTACAATTTTAAAATATAAAATCAAGTTTTTTTTGTACTTTGCTGTTTTTTGTTTTTTTACATAGTTTACAGAACACACTCTTATATTTTTATGCCGTTCACTCTTGGTTAGTCTAAATTAGTAAAGTAGAAAAAAAATTGAAATATGTTCCCCTCCTCCCGACAACCCAATTTTTATTCATTGTGGAACAAAATATTAAAATCCTTATAAATTTTAGTTGAAACGAAAACTGATCCATCAATACACACCCGCAGAGAATATTTATATTGCTCGTGCTAGTTGGAAGCTTACATTGCATTTTTTTTTTTTTTTTTTGACAAAGCAGAACAACAGATTTTTTGATTGATTCATAATTGCAACCTCAGAATTCCCAATCACGAGTTACGTGTCTGAGAATGAACTAAACACATAATTCAATATTTCCCCCCTTTCTCTTTTTCATATTCTTATTATTCATTAAAATATGTCAACTGCGTTAGAACTGTACCAAGTCGAACTTAGGTACGGTCCTTTCAAAAAATAATGTACGGTCAACCGAACCAGTCACACCACAATGAGGTATCTGGCGGTGAATCAGCCTGCACCGGATAACAACATTTTAGAGCTAACATCCAATTATCCAATGGATTATAACCAAAAAAAAAAAAAGAAACAAAGAAAAAAAGAAAAAAAATTAATTTGAATTTTGACATCTTGAATTCAAATTATGTTTTTCGCAATCACGAGTGTGTGTATGTAGGCGTGTGTGGGGGTATGTGTTTATGTGTAGGGGTTATGTGTATGTGTGTGTAGGCATGTGTGTTTGTGTCTGTGTGCAGGCATGAATGTGTGGGTAGTTGTGTGTATGTGTGTGTGCATGTTTTTGTGTGTATGTGTTTGTGTATGTGTGTGTATGTGTTTGTGTGTGCGTGCGTATATGTAGTTGTGTATGTATGCGCGTGTGTGTAGGACATGGATGCAACCTCGAGACGGTTCTCGCTATTAGGAGCAGCATCGTGAGGAGCCGGTCGACGGTGATGGTGCGGAGGGTGGCGGTGGGAAAAATCAAAAGACGCCAAAAACAGTCAAGTGAGAACAATAAGCAATCGTGATTGCTCAATAATCCAATACCGAAGAATGTGTCTTCAAGCGTTCACGAGCATTTTAAGTATACATTTAATCGATTAACTGTTGTATATTTTACTCTCAATATTAAGTGAATTACGTTTCTGCGAAAGTTCCTCGTTTTTTTCCCTTCTCATTGTATTTCTTTCCTTAGAAAAATAGTCATCGAACATTTTCCGATGGTGTCAGAAAGTTTATAGGGATGGAGTTCCTGAAAGTATAGTTTGTTCTTGTACTTTTTTAGGTTGTCTAAGAACTTCTTTAATTATGATACTATAAATGTGAGCCAGTGAATATGAGCACTCTCGCAGATCTCAATTGGGCCATTCCACGGAAAACGAGCATTTTGTTCCGCAAGTGACGCCTCATTTATTTCATTAAAAATAATCGCAGAGATTATCTTTATCTTTACTAATAATAAAGCTGAAAGTCCCTCTGTATGTCAGGATCTCTGTCTGTTCGGATCTCTGTCTGTCAGGATCTCTGTGACGCGCATAGCGCCTAGACCGTTCGGCCGATTTTCATGAAATTTAGCACAAAGTTAGTTTGTAGCATGGGGGTGTGCACCTCGAAGCGATTTTTCGAAAATTCGATGTGGTTCTTTTTCTATTCCAATTTTAAGAACAAAATTATCATAAGATGGACGAGTAAATTACGAAATTATCATTACGTGGAACCGTAACATGGGCACAAGCCAATTGGCGAGAAAATTCACGATATATTATTTGTAAATATACAGGCGAACCGAAAGACCTTTTAATTTTTCTATTACGGGCAAAACCGTGCGGGTACCACTAGTTTTTAAAATATTGGTGAACACATTTTTTTCCGCTTAACAAATTACTAAAGCTATATGCGTTTTCTTAAAAAAAAATATTTCGTCATTACCCTTTAAAATTATTACTTTTTGATGAAATATACTAACCGTCACGTGCGGGACAAAGGCTTTTTCGTAGAATAGTCCAATTCCATTTTTTTTTTCTTTTCAAAATTTAAGTGAGCACGTGGAGGGGAGAGTAAAAGGGCCAAATGCCTAGTGTTAAATGTTTTATTTGATTTTTAAGAAAATATTTTTATTCCGATATAAATTAAAATATTAGTTCACTTCAATATTAGTCAAAATGAATATTTCAGATGTAGATGAGCAACATAATTTTTTCAAGGGGTATGCTGGAAAAAAAAGGTAATCTTCTGTTAACATTCTTTTTTTTCTATAACGTATTGCGCATCGTGGAAGTAATACATTTGATGAGTTAATAATTAGTATGGACTTGCTTAAGTTGCAAAAACTAGATTTTAAATTAAAGGTAACGTCTAGTTACACAATTTTTAAACATAAGCAGAATACGGAAAATAATTAAGATAACTTGACGATAAAGCTATGATTTTATTTTTTGGAATCAACTTTAGGCAGCGGGTAAGCAACATTGATTTTTGGAACAAAACACCATTTCAAATTTATTCAATTATCCTGTTTTAACCTGTTGACTTAACTTTTTTTTCAACAGTAACGGAAAATGAATGCAAACTTTTTCCAGAATCGAGTAGTTTATTTTAAAAATGGAGCAAGTCTGTTATCTTTATATTGCGAGATATTTAAAAATTCAATAATCAGTTTTGTGAATGAAGAGCGAAAACTTCAATCTCCCCCCCCCCCCTCCAAAAAAAAAAGAATTTAAATTTTTTTAGACAGATAAAAAGACCATACTAAGTTGCAACGTCACTAAAATATTTCAAAAACTTTCATTTCATTACACAGTTAATATTTTATTTTTTAACTCTGCACCTTTATCAAACTTCAACTCTAACACTTCCAATAATTGATATAGTTCTGAAAATACATTTTAATTTTTAACGATAAAAGTACCAAATGGTGAATTTGATCTACAGATAATTTAAATTGTTTAACAGCTTACATTATCAGAGTTAATTGCTTTCATGTAGGACACTGAAAATAAAAGTATTTTAAGTAAAATAGCAAAAGAATATGAATAGTATTTTAAGTCAGGTAAACATCAATAAAAATAAATACTTTACTTTTGTTTTGTTACCGATAGAATATATTTTTGAAAAAAAAAAAAAAAAAAACCTTTAGCTACCTTACCACTCATTATCTAATTAAGATATTTGTATTATAGTCACATAAAGATCCAAAACTAATTTTGCTAGTGGCTTTCAGAATCAGGATTATTTGATAACTAATTTTTCTGCTGTTTGATCAGAAGGTTCCTTCTAGAATGCGATAAGCTCTAAGCGCCCCCCCAAAGTATAAAAGGTTGAATACCCTTGATATAAGAAAAGTGTGGCATTTATAAGTTCTCGAGAAATGCCGAGTAATAAGTTAGAGAATAGGATGCATTTCTTTTTGTAAATCATATGACAAATGTAATTGCGTTATTTAATACAAAAATGAAGAATCTGCAAGAATGGCTCCCAAGCTCTCCAGACGTACGTTGCACCTTGTGACTTCTAGTTATGGGGCTATTTAAAATCACATGGATGTAGAGATATTCAACTTCTTTGACCCAGTTAAAGGTAGCTGTAGGTCGCAATGTTTTAGTTACACCCTTTGAAATGCTCTTTAATTCTGTTCAGGGTGTTTTCCATCGTCTGACGGCTAATTATCAATAACTGAAAATTATATAGCTCTAATATTGAAACACTTTAATTGATCAAAATCAGCTGTATTATATAACATTATCGCATAAATTCCACTCCAGTACCAGTTTTTGATGAAAAACGTAACTGATATAAAATAAACTTTTTCATTAAAATAAAAATATCTCGTGTTTCTGAGCATTCCTGTGCAAACAGAAACGCATTATTGTACATACTGCCGTGGACAGATAAAGCGCAGTAACTGTAAATTTTTAATTTTTTTGTTTGGAATTTTCGTCATCTATTGTACATAAGCTTTACTGTACAAGCTTACTTATTTGGTTTCTGCTGAAAAAAAGGCGCGAAAAAAACGTCTAATTACAACATTCCCCTATTTTTAGCATTGAATCCAGCATACATTTCTTCAAATATCTCGAAAACTCATTTCTGCAGATACTACCGTTTACCTGCACACGGCATCATATTTTAATGGTTATAATACTTTAAAAAGAGTCTGACTTTTAGATCACCCTGTGGATTGTATGGAAAAAAATAATGGAGGAAAACAAATTTGGTTTTACAATGAAAATCACATGCATGAGCCTAAATATATCGGCAAACAAAAGTAGCCTATAATAGGTCAAACAATGCTACACATAATTAAGGTCAATGTGTTTGAATTGCAGTTTTGACGTTTCGGAAGATATTACATTCAGGTTTTACGGCCAACTGCTAATATCTGTGTAAACTCATTTGCAGACTTGTTTCGTAATGCGACTTTTGGGCGGGAATCCTGCGGTCATGATCGGATTTCAAACGAAATTGGAGAAGCGCTTGACATTCAAGATGTTTGATGTGAAGTTTTAAATCTTACTCCAGCAGTTACACTGTTAAAAATTTTCCAAAAAATTTACGGTAATTGTTACTGGCATCCATGTTGCCAGTAACTATTACCATAAAATCAAATGTTACTGTAAAATTTTACGGTTTCCTCGGTAGGCCACAGCAACCGATTGGTGCCGGGATCGCTTATTTTTCCGGTACAAATTACCGTAAAAATCAGCGATGCGTTAAGTCCGCCATTTTGCAGTAACAATTACCAGAAAATCTTCTTGAATTTTTAACAGTGTAGTGTTTTAGCTAAAAGTTTACGCAGCCGTTAGAATTTTAAATCTTTGTAGTTCGTTTTGCATTACGTTATTAATATTTTTAAATTGATTGATGTTATCGATTATGTATTGGAAACGCTGAATTTATGGTAGAAAATGCTGTTTACTAAAAATGTTGCAGTATATATTTTACATTTTAAAATTAAGGCTTAACTTTTAACTGACATTGTAGTGCCGTTATCCGTCCCTTTTCAATAGCTTTTGCTCTTTTTTGTAAGAGGATAATGTTTTATTTTTTTTAAACCCAAGCTTATGCGAAGTAAAGTATCTTTTCAGGAACTGATTTTAGATAGTTTTTTTTTTTTTCGTGAAAATAGGGAAAAGTTTCAATATCCAGCAGATACCACTGTGACGCTATACCTTAAAAAAATTAATTTTTTTACAGCTTAAAACCACCACAAAACCTAATTTAGATGGAAAATAAGTATTTTCTCTTCTCAGAAATTATTTTTATTTCCCTCCAAAATAGAGCTTTGAATCCTGGTCTCTGAGCTCGCACTATATACTTCAAAAGAAATAAAATTTCTATTTAATATGATGAAAAAGATTCATTGTCTCCCAAAAATATTGCGAAACGTTTTGATTAGTTTGGACGCATATTGAAAACGTACTCCTTTAAATTGGAAAAATAGTTTTTAAGAGCTATTTAAGAAAAGAAAAATGTAAATTGTGCCCCCCTTAGTTAAAGCAAGATATGCGGGCAAAAGAGAATATTTCTCTGGCTTTTTCAATGGGTTCATATGGGTTTTGTAGCACGACAGCATTCCTAAGGCTATATACTGTGCCATTTAGGTAGTTTAATCTTTTGTTTTGGCGAAGTAAAGAAACGAAACAACAAATGAGTAAAGAAAAATCACTTTCCTGAGAAACAAACAAAAAAAAAAACATATTTGTCTACCACATTTTTTGCTTCGCGGATATCGTTCTGATATTAAAATTCCTCTACGCTAGAGAATCGTGAAGAAGAAGAAAGTTTGTCAAAGTTTTAAGTAATCGTAGAAAAACATAAAACAAATCGCTTTCAATGTTTTAAAACGATGGCAATCCACCCCCCCCCCCCCAGTTACAAATCAACATAATTTACTCTTTGGGCAAATATGTGCTTATTGCTTTCACTGTACCGCATCTTTTCTTGTATTGTTCTTTTTTCAAAACGTCCGTTAAATAAGTAAACGCGTGTATTTATCTCCCCAGGAACGGCCAAAAATTACTATATGTAAAAGAAAAACTCTCAAAATATTAAAGAAAAGGACCAGGAACAGACAAAAGAGTGAAGATTAGGTAAATAATGAATTTGAACCAAAATAATTTCACATTTCAAGTGATACATCATTAAAATTCGAGATTTTTTTACGAAATGTTTAGTTAACTAAGCTTTTTTGCATTACATTGGTTGCTCCATGAAAGTAAATGAAGATGAATTTTCTACAAATTTTCTTACAAGATCTATTGCACGTAGCTTCAGTTTGATTTGTCCAGAAAAAGATTTTGCAACAGTGTCTAAAACAGGTGTCTCTAAACTTCCTCCAAGGAGCAGTAGAGGCACTTACGGAGTTGCTTTGAAAATGAAATTTGACTCAAATTTCTACCAATTATAATCTCTACTGATTCAAATTAAATTCGTTTTATAATTTAAGGAATTTTCTTTGATGTAATTACTGCCGGTACCTTGTAATAGCATCTCATTAGACCTGTAATTATTTCCGCGTCATTTTTTAAAAACTTTTAGCCTTTGTGGGTCAAACTTCCCGTATGATGGGTCAAACCTCTTTCAAGTGGGGAAGTTTGACCCAGTTTGGGCGCTCTTGAAAAATTACTAATAAAAAATATATATTATTTAAATAAATAACGGTGTAAAAAGTTGCCAGACAACATAAGGAAGCAAATAATGTCCATTTGTACATTTTCTAATGGTCAGAAAAAATAGAGAAAAGTATTTGTAAAAAGCGGATCAAACCCTCCCTAGTTTCTCCTATGTTCATGGGCGCCCATATGCAAAATTGCAAGGGGGGGGGGGGGACTCAAATATTTTCTCCGTGGTTTAGCTGGATATTTTCCCCGTGGAAACCGATTTCAGGGCAGATTAGTGTCATTAAAATTTGACGTTATAAATAACTTATTCATTAATGGCTGGAGAAGAAATGTTTTTACATTTTTGCAAAGAAAAAGGTACTAAAAGCAAGGAAGGGGGGGGGCTCAAGCCCCACCTCGCCCCCCTATATGGGCGCCCTTGCCTATGTTCATACCTACTAAACGGGGGGAAACATTCAGTCCGTGCCGAAAACTTTCCTTGCGTAGCTTAATCATTTTAAGCATTATGTGGTTCTCTTCAACAAAGCAGATCTACGTGATTTCAGAAAAGAAAAAAGATAATGTGTGATTCATGAAAAAGTATTCATTAATATTTTTAGCACTTGCGCATATGGTCGAATCTTCGCAAGTACAAGGTTATTTTGCAAAAAGAGGGAACGTAATTCTTAAAAGTTAATTAGCTAATTTCACCCTGCTTTCTCGGCTTTCTATAAAAGATCACCCATGTGTGCAAAATGCCATTCTCCGCATAAAAGAAAGCTAAATAACTTTGGAAACGGCTGCACTTCCGCATCTTTATACCGTTTCAATAGTTTATTCGTTCTGTCTTTTAATAACTAAGCATTGCTACGTGCCCTGTCTTTTAGAAGAGGAACGTGAATACTTAACGAACACGTTTTTCCGGAACAGAAGAAAATGATTAGTGGTTGTCAAAATGAGATGAATTAGTAAAACATTCTCTGTTTAAGGTACGCTAAGGGTATGTAATACCTAAAGCACTGTTGGGGATTTTTTTTTAAAAGAGTCACAAAGTTTGAAAAGTAGTCTGCTTTAAGACGTATACTTTCTCCTGGTTTTAGTTTCATCTCAATCCGTTTGTACGGATGTGACACTTTTAAGTATTGTTTGCACTATATTCAATGAATTTAAAAGTTTTGCTTTTAATTTCGATATACAGTTGAACTCTTTTAATACGATCACGTTTAATACGAAGTCACGGCTAAAGCGAACATTTTGTTCGTTAAATTGGTTTGCTATCTAATTACGTCAAAAATTTTACGTATAATACGTACATGAAATTGAAAGCTTCGGCTAAGACGAACAAAGATTTCTGACCTCTTTACTTAAAATGTTCGTGGTTGAATACTGTAAATTTCTTTTTTGGAAATTATTCATCATTTTCTGAGTAGTAGAAGTCCTACTGCGTAAAGAGAAGAAAATATTAAATATTTTCCATACAAAATAAAGCCCGTACATTTGTTTACCTGTGGACAGTTCAATTTATTTGGAAATAAAACTGTTCATCTTCCATCGTGGATTACAACCTATTCCACGATTGTCGATTATCATTTTACTTTTTCAATATTTTCCAAAAACATTCATTTATAAGAAAAAAAAGGATTTTTTTCTGAATGTACAAACAGTTAGATTACAATGTGTGTATTAGTAGTAATGATTTATAAATATAGGTAAGTATTTCTTCGTTTTTTCACTGTATCACTCATTCACGGTTGTTACGAATAACGACTGATTCGAACCAATTCCGTAGATTTTTGACATTTCGTATTAACAGAATTCTATTGTATTTGAAAAAAAAAGGGGGAACCATTATACATTTTAATATAGAGTATCAATTTCTATATAAAATATGTACTTAAAAATAAAAATTTGAACGTGTTGCGGGTGTAACTGTATGGTCACACCTGCAACACTTACTAAGCATTATTTTAAGTAAAAAAAAATTTTTCGGAGATTTGATACTTCATATTATAATACATAACGGTTCTTTATTCAAATATTTTAAAGAATGTAAACCGAAAGTTTGAAATTTCGGGAATATAGCACAAATAAATATGTAAAAATGTCACACCCATGCATATGAATTGAGCATTTAAGGATTTAGCTTCCACTTTTCGAGAACTCGAAAAACTAGTCTTATTTCTGGAGTTATATCTATCTTTTAGTTTCTATTTTGGCAACGTCGGACAGCTTTTTCCCTTCTATAACACATTTAGCCGACATATTATGACATACATAGACATTTGTTTAATGATTATTTCCTTTAATAATTCTGTACTGATAAAATGAACTTATGTTATTAAAGATATAATCTTTGCATTTTATTTTTGTAATTTTTATTATGGAAATATTTAAGCTCATCGCAAAATTGAATAGAATGCAATTCCAAAACGTTGAACTAGCTTCTTTATTTGCTTTGAATTAAGACGTTGGAAAACAAAAACTATTTGACTGTTCTTAAAAAATTTTTTTTCAAACAGATAGTTTTTGCTAATATTATCGAAAAAAAAGGAACTTTGCATGCAAAATCTTATTTGTGTCCCGATTGGATCAATTAACGGCAATGGATTCAGTTAAAGGATAATAGTTTCATATCAGGACTTAATTTATATGGGAGCTCACCTCCTGTAGTTCCTTGTATTTTTCAATGAATATGGGACCTCTGAAAAAAATGTTAAACAGAAAATAAGGGACTTATTTCCTAATTTAAAAAGTTCAAGATTCAAAACTCCCAATTCACCGTTAAATATTTCAAAATCTATATTTTACCTTACACATTCAGCACGATTCCTGTAAGTTTCGAACTAACTTAGATATCGTTTGTAACTCGGTCACGTGATAAATTTGACACCAGATTTGGGAACCGGATGTGATTTCGTCCACGTGACTGGTCAAAATGACTGAGGAAGAAGTTCCACCGGTACGAGTTGTTACACTTTAATGTCTTTTAAATGACATTATTTTACTATACAGTTGTTTTCACTGTACAGTTGTTATACAGTTTATTACGGTATACCACACAGTTTATTACAGTATCCTACGAAATTTATTACCTTTACTATGCAGTTTATTTCTCCCCCCCCCCCTCTCTCTCTCTTTCAAAGTGCACACCTCCCATGAGGACTATATAAGTTCTACAATAGAGTATTAAAATTTAAAGTGCTTTTTTAAAAAAAAGAACATTTTAAACAGTAACGTTTTTGGTTAATATTAAGATTATGATATCTCGATAACATACAAAATGTAATTTATAAATTGTTTGCATTCGATAATTTATGAAATGAACTTGAACTTAATGGGGACATATATGTCCCTTAGGGGTAACTACACCGGGTCAATGCGTACTTTGGTTGCCAGGTTCGTCCACCCTATTTCAGATAGTATTACTTTTGTCTGCAGATCGTTTTTATTTAATTTTTACGGAAGGCTTCAAAGATGTTTGAATTTAGTTTCTGAAAATCAGAAAAACTCTTATTCCGCAACGAGTCGCAATAAAGAGGAGTAGTCGAACTTAAAACATTTTGATTTCGAACGCAGTTCCAGTAGCTACTAAAAAGATAATGCTTCAACATATGAAACAACACAATTATCTGCAATTAAATGAATGTGAGAAAATAGGATAGGGGGAAAAATAGAAATATAATAAACCTTCTTTATATCGCGCTTGTCGGTAGATAGTAAAAAAGCACGATCTATCCGAAAACGCGATATAACCAAGGGCATTAAAATTAACGATTCAGTTAACGTTCAAATTAATGACAGCTCCACCTATAAAAATATTACTTTATTATTATGTTAGGATGATTTTCTTAGTGGAGATGTTTTTTCTTTTAAAATAAAAAATAAAATAAAACATTTTAATTGTTTTATGATAGAATACGAATCGAAAGTTGCAACTAAAACGGCAGCGAATTAAGTGTATGGAAAATATGTCAGTTTTGTTCACTGAATTAAAAGAAAATAATTTTTCTGATAATTTTTTTTTTCTGTAATTCAAATGCCATGCAACATTTTTTTTTAATGTGATTTTTCGGGAGACAAAAGAAAAGCTCTATATTCGATTGAGAGATATAACGAGGCAAGATGTAACGAACCAAGCAAAATAATAATAATAATGACAATGTTCAGGGGCGGACTGGCTCTTCCGGCCCATCGGCCCCTGCGCCTTCCCACCTATGCGCCCTTGCACCCTAAAGGCTCTGAACACCTTTTTTAATTAAAAAAAGTTTTTTTCAATTAATTTATTTTTTAAATATTTTGGTGCAATTTTTTCTTTTTTTTTTGCCCTCACAAACCTGTGCGACTTCCCTTCGCTTTTTTTCTCCTTTCTTTAAGCCTGTGTATCATCGTTTTTTTCTTTTTCTTTCTTTTCTCTCTCTTTTTAGTACCTTTTTTTATTGCACATTTTTTTCTTTCTTTTGCACTTATTTTTGCGCTCTTTGGAGGCCAAGGTTGATGCCCTCTTGCGGAACCCAGTCCGCCCTTGATAATGTTTACAGTATAACATCATGTCTCATGAAACTAGCATCGTTTCATCATATTACTATATTTTTTATGTACTTGAGTTAATACAGTAAAATAGAGGAAATAATTTGCTTACAACTTTTCTCGCTGTGATTTTACGACACAGATGATTTCCAAAGTTTTGGAAGGTAAATCAACATCGAACGTTAACGTTTATTTCAGTATGGAACTGAGATTTATTACTTTTTTTAATAGCAACGAAGATGAATCTCGAATTTAAAAAAAGAATAAGAAAATGAAACATTAGAACAATGGATGATGAGCAGAATCAAATAAAAAAACCATTAATTACAATTGATCACAGAGGAATGTACGCATCAAATTTCGTTTCCGTAATGATAGCTAGGAAGAAATATTACTTTTATTTAATTTAGTTAGTGGTGACATTGATGATATGTAGGACATGTATGTTACAGTTTTTGATGTGTAAAAGTTGAAAATTACAAATATTCAGGAAAGTAAGTACTATATTAAATACATGAAATACACCGCTAGTTCAGTCAATTCCAGCCGAGGACTGCAGTTTCGTGCTTATTAGCACTCATCAGCCCGGCAAAACCTCTTAAGGAAGCCAAGAGTGCAAAACAAACTGGTAGCTAATATAGAATTAGCACTGACCAGACGAGTGACCGAAACAATGGTTCGGTTCAACTCGAATATTGCAGGCAAGGCAGGTATATTCAGTAAGTTACCGCCCTATATCCAGGGCTAAGGCAGAAATACATGAAATGGTGGTTGTCCTATGCAGGGCTGATGAGTGCTAATAAGCACGAAACTGCAGTCCTCGGCTGGAATTGACTGAGCTGGCGGTGTATTTCATGTATTTCTGCCTTTAGCTCTGGCTATAGGGCGGTAACTTACTGACTATAATAAATACAATTTCACGAAAACTGCTAATTTTTGTCTACTTTTTTTTTTCTTTTTTGAGAAACTAAATTTTAATGCATCCACCGGAAATAAACTTTAATAAGGAACTAAATGTACTTTCTTATTCCAGAATTTCTCTTCATAAAGTTCTTATTTGTTAGTTGAAATTATGTTAATAATATTTGATTATCTAGGATATCAGAACGCGGTCAATGCTGCCCCCTCCTTTCACATTTTTCCTGGGTATGGGGGGCAAAAATTATGTACTCAATGTATATTATATCGAGAAACAACGAAAATCACGTTCATGTATATGTAAATACATTGACTTCTTAAAGCCAGGGGGAGCATGGTCCCCACCTGACTCCCCTAAATAACAGGTCTTGGCCATTATTTAAACGCATTTATATGATACTAGTGGTACCCGCACGGCTTCGCCCGTAATAGAAAAATTAAAAGGTCTTTTAGTTCGCTTGTATATTTACAAATAATGTATGGTGAATTTTCTCGCCAATTGGCTTGTCCCCGTGTTACGGCTCCACATTATGATAACTTCGTATCTCGCCAATTGGCTTGTGCCCATGTTACGGTTCCACGTTATGATAATTTCGTAATTTACTCGTCCATCTTATGATAGTTTTGTTCTTAAAATTGGAATAGAAAAAGAACAAAATCGAATTTTCGAAAACTCGCTTCGAGGTGCACACCCCCATGCTACAAGCTAACTTTGTGCCAAATTTCATGAAAATCGGCAGAACGGTTTAGGCGCTATGCGCGTCACAGACATCCAGACATCCTACAGACATCCAGACATCCTCCGGACAGAGAGACTTTCAGCTTTATTATTAGTAAAGATTACCAATTATTTATTTGAAATATCTAGGAAAAGGAGCGTCTAAAGCTGTACACAAAGATATTTCGTGTTTTAAAACCAACAGTAAGCAACGAACGCGAGATTAGCGAATGAAACATTATGACCTATCAAATTTGTAAGTTAAGTGAAGTAAGTCATTGTTGGTGCATATTCTTTTGTTACTTAGATTTCTAATGCTTTAGTATCATCAACAATGCGTTTCAATTTCTTCAATTTTCGTACACTTACAAGAGAGTTCCTGAACTTTGACATGGCCTTGAAATGAGCAAGTAAATTTATTTCTGTATTTTGTTATGGTACTGAAACTACACCACATTTTTATCATTTTAGTTAAAAGTTTGTTAAAACGATTAAAAGAAGAAAAAGAAGTTACGTCAAAGGAAAGAGTTCCACGATTGCTCTTCGTGCTTTTTTACGTTACGACATGATAAAGGATTCTTACAAAAAAAAAAAAAAAAAGAAAATGTCCGATTAATTACGTAACTGTGCACATAAATATTTCACGGTTCACAATGTCAGAAGTGACGAATTTTCAGCATTCGCGTTACTGTATATTTCCACGTTTCGAATTAAAAATTAAAATTATGGTCTAGTTTACTTAAAATACTTAAAATATACCACCAGCTCAGTTATTCAATCGGAATAACTGAGCTGGTGGTATATTTTAAGTATTTCTGCCTTAGCCCATGCTTAGGGGCGGTAACTTACTACAACATGGTCTACTTTGTCTTATGTAGAAGAATGTGGGGCAAAGTGAAATAGTTAAGATAGTTTGCCTTTTTTAAAATGAACAAATTGGAAATTTGAAAATTGCAGTACATATAAAGAAACAAGAACGTATTTTGCAATAGAACTTTCATTGAAACGTTATTTTTTTAATTTCTTAAATATTTGAACTTTCAAAAAAAAGGGGGGGGGGCAATGGAAATTTTCACTTTTCCCCCTATGAAGCAAACATATTTTTTTCTCATAAAATACTTTCTATTTGTTTATCAAAAACATTTTTGATCAAATGAATGAGTAAATGAAATAATGATTGAATAACTGAAAGAAATAAATGAAGTAATAAACAAATAAAGTAATTAATATATGAGAAAAAATAAATGATTGAATAAAATAGCAAATGAAGAAGAAAAAACGTGAATTAATGAATAAATAAATAAAAGAAAGAATGTAAGTGAACTATTTAAGAAATAAATACGTAAGTGATTTAATAAATGATGAAATAAGTGAACAAAATGAACTATTTCACTTTGCCCTGCATGCATTTGACATTGTTCAAAACATTTAAAATAAAAGTAAGCTTTATATCAGATAACTATGCAGGGTGATAAGAAACAGCTTGGACACTCATGGTACATTATAATTTTAATGCGAATGAATATATTACAACCAAACTTCAAAAGAAATACAGGAATACATTATTTCGTTTAATATATTTACAAATTTTCAAATTTGCTACCTCTAGCCTTAATACAGAGCTTTAAACGTGTCACAAAATTTTCGGCTACGGGCCGTAACTCTAAATGAGAAATTAAATAAATACCTTTGTGCTAGAAAGTAAAATAAAAAATAACGACGTCAAAAAACCCGAATTGCAGATTACTGCAGACACGTGTTTCGGCGTTATGAGGAACGCCTTTTTCAATGGAAAAGAAGAAGAAATGAGCTTATCGATGAAAAGACATCCGACAAAAGTTTTGTCAACTTCCTCGAAAGAGGGTTTTCGAGTTAAATTTGCCCGAAGAGCAAGTATCGAAATAATGTAAGGTTGAGGATTTGCGGTTGTATTTGTGTGTGTGACCGAGCCAAACCCAATAATTGATGTACTTTGAAAAAAAAAAAAAAAGCCCAGATCTCCCACTAATTATTCACCCAGCTTTTTTTAGCTTTATCTGTAAATCATAAAAAAAATTCTTAACCAGAGTAACCAAAAAACAATCTGAACAAAATTTCTTGTTTTATTTTACATTTTTAATATATAATTAAAAAATTATCGGTTTAACAGTTAAATTTCAAAATATAACAAATTTAAAGAAGACATTTTTTTTGTGGGGGGGGGGAGTATGCATAGCTAAAATTACACAAGAACTGGTTTGTGGGTTGGAAAACGTTGAAAGCACCTACCTGACTTAAAGAATTCATTATTGAATTGTTTTTGAAGATTCAGATTAAATCAGTTTGAATATTAAATATTTTCAAGTCAAATTAATCGAACAGATGTTTTTCCTTCCTTTGGCTTTTTACAATAGTGAAACATTTGCTGTATTTTTATCATTAACACTTGATTAAATTAATACGATAAGAAAAACGCAAAAGTGAAGCTTTTGAATAAATTTTGAAATGAAGAGGAGACAGAAAATGAAAGGTACAGTAGAACTTCTTAATAAGGGACACTAATGTTGACCAGACATTTTGTCCCTTAAATAGAGGTGTCCCTTCTTCAGAGGTATTTCAGTTTATGCATGCAATGTGTTAACTCAGTATAATTTTTTTTTTTCATGAACTTAGACTATTAACAGTTAAGATTAAATATTATACATTTTTCATACACAACTAAATAAAATTCACACTTAATAATTTTTTTTGAGTTTTTATTATTTTATTAATTATAATTAAATCAAAATTTGGTAATTCCAAAATTTTGCAGCATAAAGCAATTATTAAGTATTTCATTACGTGAATTTGCTCCATGTCACGTAATTTACAATGCAAGACATTGTGAATTACAATTAGTTTTATTATAGAAAAAGCTAGGCAGTTGTACCCTCTCCTTTGGCCCTGAGCCTATTCCTATTCAGAGTCACAAGTGACTACAACTGTATTTATGTCGAGGACTGCATACTAAGTGCCTTGCCTCCATTATTTTATATACCGATGGATGGCAGCACCATCACTGGATCGAACAATTAATGAGAATTTAGAACTAGACCAGGAGCTAATAGCTACCTGGTGCTAGCACCCCCAGAGGTATCGTTTCACTTGGAGGACATTGAGACCACGAGCATATTTAACGTCGCCCAGTCCCCTTTAATGGCGACGGTGGGTCTTCGACCATCGAGGTTCGAACGCGGGAGCCTCCGGCCCCGAATCCGACACTCTACCGATCGGGCTACCACGGCCCTGGCCCTGAGCCTACTTGAATAAATATCTTGATGGGCAAATCGTGCATGTAACTTTCAGCAAGACTTTTACTATATATACTTGTTTCTTTAAATTATGTTAATGTTAAACTCTCCTCCATTAATTTTTAGAGGAAAAGTAAAACTTGAATTCCAGTAAATTCACTCTTTCTTATGCACTTGTACATAATTTTTTGTAATTTTTTTCTGTGTGACTGTCCCTTAAATAGAGTGTCCCTTAATTGGAGGCAAATACATGGAGGTCCCTATTCAAAGGGACTGGGACCATGAAAAATGTCCCTTAAATAGAGGTGTCCCTTATTCGGAGGTGTCCCTTAAGAGAGGTTCTACAGTAGTTAAATCATTAAAGTTAAATCATTAAACTTAAAGGAAATGAAATCTGTAAACTTTTTTAATTCGCTGCTCGTGTGAACTAATAAATTTAAAGTTTTCAAATTACGCTTTTCATTTTCTATTTACAATTCGGACGCATTTCCGCTTGAAAGAGCATAAAATCTCCGTTAAATGGAACACTATTCATCAAAAAATAAATGAGGAATGGAGGAAGATCGAGAAACGGGATGGAAATCGAATTATTATTCATAATTGCTTGAAAATAAATAGATTTTTATTCAATTGAATAGTTTTTTTTTTAATATGAGAAAGAAAAGTTCGATTAGAATGCGCATTGTAATCAACTTTGAAGATATCGGTGCAGATAAAGAGAGTTCCAAGAAAATTTATTAAACAATGAATCCAATTTATATGCGATTAAAGGATACCGAAAACATTATCGTTTTTAAATTTCAATCGGAAAAACTTCAGTGCAATTTTAAATATCCATGGTTATTTCGGTAACATCACTAAAAGTAAGATGTCTTTATAAAAAGAATGAATCGTTTATGGATTACAGATGCACCAATGGTACAGCGGATAAAAAATAATCATTGAGGTACAATTCTGTACCTGGGAGATGAAAAAAACTATGTCCACTAGCTTTTATTTAGTGTAAGTTGACCACTTGTAGTGCAGTACTTTTGTGGTCAGCTTAGACAGGTGGTCAACCTATAAAGGGTGATATGTGTGATATACGACTAATTCTGTTTCTTGTCAGAAGCGGACAACTAAACAGGCTTTACTGTAACTTAAAAACAATTTAATTCTAAGAACTGAAAAGATGTATATTAAATGAAAAACATACAGGGTGTCCGAAAAGTCCTTGACACATTTTAAAAATTTATAGAAAAGCAACATGTTGTTGTATGAATATGAAGTTTGCACCATAATACTTCATAGTTTCAAGACTTTTTTTATGGCATCGTAAAAAAAAAGAAAAAAGTAATTAACATTGACGACTGCATCGTCACAGTAGGAAAAAGAAACGTCATGTGAGATTTTAATCATGTTATTAAACATAACGCAATACCCTTCATTTCCATAGTTCAATGTGTGCCCCGTATCTTGATGGAACCACATCTAAACGATTCTCATGTTCATCTTATGTCACAAACGGTGCACACAATGGTAATGAAAGGTATTGCTTTACGAATAAAATGGTTAATTATATCGCATTACATTTCTCTTTTTTTTTTTTTTTTTTTGCTGTAGCGATACAGCCGTCAATATAAATTCAATTCTTGAACCTATGGAGTATTTTGGCGCAAACCGCATATTCATGCTAAAATTTGTAACTTTTTATGAATTTTTAAACTGTGTCAAGGACTTTTCGGACATCCTTTATATTACCTTTCATTATCTTTAAGATTATAACATATATTATAATTTAAAAAAAAATCATTTTAAAACCCCATAAAATATAATTCAGTGAATCAGGAAGAAATCTTTAAACAAACTCTTGGACAGTGTTATTTTTGTGACAGAGTGCGCTTTACCTCCCAGGTACAGATTTTGTAGTGAAAATAACATGCATATACCTTTTATTAAAGAGCATATTTTTCTGGACCATAATTAGAATCTGTTACTTGAACTAGTATTGTTTTGATATTTTTGTCGCGGTGTGTGCATTTTTATGCACTGAAGAAGATTGTTTTTTTAACTGCAAAACACGTGTAAGCAGTTTGCATTGTAAACTTGATCCAAAATGCTACGATTTTTCAAGAACACACTATTACCAAAACATTCAAAAAAATTCTATGTGTAAGGGTATAAAAATTCAACACAAAAACATTTTGTAAAGTTAAATTGTAAGTTAACTCCTTATTAAGTATACGCTGTAATGAGATTTTTCTCTTCTTTTTCTTTTCTTTTTTTTTTTACAAACGAATTTTTTTTACTAAATAGTTTAATAGTATTGCGAAATAACTTTCTTTCTAGCAACAAAAATACCTCATTTCGGTCTCCTAAAAGTCAAAAATTAAAATTGTAAGATAAAGAGAAGTATTTTTATGTACCTTTATTACATATTGTTTTATTATTATAAATGTCCTTTTATTACATATTGTTCTCTGCAAAGATAAGTTTTAAGTCAACTCTTTAACAAATAAATTCTGTTACAAGTATTTTTTTTACAAATTGGAAATCGAAATGAAGTACTTTTGTTGTGGGGATGTGCCGTTCATGAACGAACGGACCAACGGTGAACAAGTTTGGAATATTGTACGTATTGATGCACTTTTTTCATTCTTATTTTTCATTTTTTTAAAAAATTTGTAATTACAATAAGAATCATCTTCCAATTCTTTACTCTCAATCAATCGCAAATTTCTTTTTTCTCTATACAATACTAATATATTCTTTTCGAACCATTTTTTATTTCTGCTTTAATCGTTATTTTTCTTTAACCGTTTCAGTTCATTTGCATTTTTTCAATGTGCAAATTTAGTAATACTATTTTGGTTGCGTTCGACGAACCTCACCGGTCGACCGGTAAGAAACCGGTTACAAACCGCAGCGTTCTATCATCTATTGGTTACCTCACTGGTTATTTAAAGCTGTTGATTGGTGGATTGGAGCACGTGATCATTAGCTGTCACGTGATTGACTAACCGGGCGCTACCGGTCGAGCTCGTCGAACGTAAGCTTTGTGTTACTTGTTTAGGCTACTAACAAAATGTTTAGACTTTCCAATTTCTATCCCATGCACCTTTTAATATCCTTCTCACGCTTTCTGTCACCAAAACTATTTCTAAAAATTCCTTCTATCTCTTTTCTAGCGATCCTTTTGTCTACTATCTGGAACATCTCTTAACTACCATCTATATTAATTTGGCTTTCTTTTTAACTAGCTTGGTGACTTCTGAGTCCCAATTTTACATTCAGTATCCTGAGACTGTTGATGGAGGGTATTACATTACTGTCTATATCTTTCCTAATTCGAACTTGCAGCGTTTTTTTTAGGGGGGGGGGAAGAGGGCGGCTTTTTTTTTTTTTTTTTTTTTGTCCCATGGCTATTATGAGATCATTTGTAAGCTCTTTAATATTCAGGTGCGTCCGGTTTCTGAAATTAAATTATTCGCACCCCGGCTAAGTAACTGACATTTTTATTGTTACTTATTTCGTTACATATGATCTATTGGTATAATACTTTTGAACCTCAATAAAATATTTTTATTAATTTTTATAGGCAAATTTTTTTACTTTTAGGTAATTTAGTTGTTTTTCCTTAAAAGAATATTACTGATCTAATGAAACATTTCGAATGTACGTGAGTATGTCTTGCAGCGAAATAACCTGCAACATTTTTAAATGAACGAGTTTAGTGAACAGATGGAATGAACGATCCTCTGATGAACGGATCGTTAAAAAGAACAACATTGCCCATCTTTTTTTTTTTTTTTTTTTTTTTTTAGCGAAAAAGAAAGTTATTTCATAATATAAGAAAAAAAAATTTCGCACAATAAAAATTCAGTGTGTGAACTGTAACGTGTAAAAACTGATTTCGGTAAATGTAACAAAAAATTACATTTGTATCCATTTGCATAATTAAAAATGTTTTACGTAAGTAGAAAATAAATCAAAACACTTTAAGCACGAGAACTCGAAACTGTAAATTAATTACTTAAATATTTTATTAAACTTTTTAACAATATTATGGTCACTTAGAATTTAAGATGACTTGAAAAGCTAACTTACTTTTAGGAATCACATGAAACTAACTTTATTGGTAGAAATAAACAAACGAAGAGGGTTTATCGTAACTGAGGTAAAGTTTTTGCAAATTTTATAATTATAATTAACAAATACAAATATTCACTTTTCTTGTTGCATGAAACTGTATAAAATTGTTAGACTAGAAACAGAAAAACAATCATTAATTATGAATGTAAAATTATAAAAAAAGGATAAGACAATGTAAATTTTTGATATTTTGTTTGCAATTAAACTAACAAAATTAAATCAGTTTTTCGTTTGTCAATAGAAGACTGAAACTCAATTTCTCTGTATATAAACGAAACACTTTCCTGCGTTTTTGCTTAATAACTTCAACGAACTAATTAGAATGGGAAGTGTGACATGTTTATAATATTTCTTTTCTTAAGAAAGCAATGGTCACGTATCATTCGAGAGATCTTGCAAATTTTTTTAAACTGAAATAAGGTACAGCAGTGAATAATCATTTTAGCTCAATTTCATTTTCAGAAATTTATAACATCATTGAAAACTGTAGTAACACATAACAGTAAAAACATTTTAATTGATATAATTGTAAATAAAACATTATGGGAAGGTTCTGCGTCAGGTTTTTCCCTGACTAATGCACAGGGGAGCTCCAAACTTAAACTTTTGGGACAGGGGAATTTACAATTTGCCGAATAAAACTCCGAATTTTACCGAATGTTGAAAACAAAATAAAAAATAATCGCAGATACATACAAACATGACTACATCTAATGAGCAAATATACTATACTATGCATCATCAAAACGGATAAAAATTAATAAGCGATACACTCCTTCCGAATCTCTAGTCAAACACTTGCCGAATAAGAACTTTTTAAGAGGTCACGGTGACCTCCCCCCGTGACCTCTCATATGTAATATTAGTTCATTATATTCCTACAACCATCTGATTTCGGCAAATTCCAATTTGAAATGTATCCCTTTCATTTTACGAGTGCGAAGTGCTCAGTATCTTTCATTCCGTGATTGATATTAATTATGCAAAAGTGTCTGTAGTATTTACAAACAAACGACTGAAATATTAAACAAAGTTTAAAAATACAGTAACTCCTCGTTATATCTCTCGCTCATTCGGACATATCGTTGTTTTTACTGTCTCCCGAAAAATTAAATGTAAATAAAGCCTTACTTTAACTTTAGATTAGTGAAGTGAAAATAATGCTTTCCTCCAGGAAGTTTTTTTTTTTTTTTTAATAAAGGAAAAAAAAACAGGCGTTTTCTATTTCACTAAACTCCACTGTATAAGCTGTATCTTTAGATTTTTATTTCATCAAAAGACAATAGAAATATTTTAAATACATCTATCTATCTTAAAAGAACAACGGTAAACTAATTTTATGTGGTTTGTATAAAAAAATCGTCCTGATATTGTTAAAAAAGAATTTTTTCCTAGTTATACTCATCATTTATTTGTACATTAAACCAGTAACCTTATAAGTTTTTGTTCGGACTGTATGAAAAAACGTATGATAGGTATACATTAATATTTATTGGACTCCGCAGGGACCAGATTAAAAAACGTATAAATGTCAAAAACGTATAAAAGAGAAACGTATAAACGGTGCTTCCCTGTAGTTACTTTTTATAACTTCAGAGTAAATCGAGGATTTGGATATATCGCGCTTTTCCGTCGTCTCCCGAAAAGTGCGACATAACGAAAGTTACTGTTTAAATAAAATATCAAAATAACATTTTCTCAAATTAAAAAATGCAGGCATTTTTAAAATCTTGCATACATTTTAAAAGTAGAATAAAACAAATACAATTGCCTGAAAATAGATTTGAAATAGCGCGAAAAGTCCGGCGCACCAATGTAGAAATGGAGTACCCAAAAAAATTCCTCCCCTGAAAGGTGCGAGACAACGAAAGGTTACTGTTTAAATAAAATATAAAAATAACATTTTCACATAAAGTTTAAAAGGCGGGCATTTTTAATTTCTTGTAATCATTTTAAAAGCAGAATCAAACAAATAAAATAAGATTTGAAATAGCGCGAAAAGTCCGGCGCACCAATGTAGAAATGGAGTACCCAAAAAAATTCCTCAACCTGAAAGGTGCGAGATAACGAAAGGTTACTGTTTGAATAAAATATCAAAATAACATTTTCACATAAAGTTAAAAAGGCGGGCATTTTTAATTTCTTGTAATCATTTTAAAAGCAGAATCAAACAAATAAAATAAGATTTGAAATAGCGCGAAAAGTCCGGCGCACCAATGTAGATTTGGAGTACCCAAAAAAATCCCTCCCCTGAAAAGTGCGAGATAACGAAAGGTTACTGTTTAAATAAAATATCAAAATAACATATTCACATAAAGTTAAAAAGGCGGGTATTTTTAATTTCTTGTAATAATTTTAAAAGTAGAATCAAACAAATACAATTGTCCCGAAAATAGATTTGAAATAGCGCGAAAAGTTCGACGCACCAATGCAGAAATGGAGTCCCCCAAAAAAGTTCCTCCCTCCAAAGGTGCGAAGAGCGAAATGATCCTCCCACACAAAACTCTCTTACCTCATTGAAATCGCACATCGGGGATCTAAAAGCCATTGCCGTCATATGCTGAGCCAAGTTCGAAGGCCAGTCTCGTCTGTCTGGTCGTTGAGCGCGAAGTGTCCTGGCTATCGAGTTGAAAGCAGCGCCCACGTGAAAACTCCTCCCCCCTTCACAGAGACGAGTTTGCCGGTCGAACGAGCAGGCGAGGAAGCGGCTGTCTCGCCCTTTCTATTAGTTTTGCTAGTATTCTTTCTTTTTTTTTCTTTTAAATTTTTTTTCTCCTCTCAATATAATGGGGAAACAACGGTTAGCAATAACTGCATGAGGTATGTTGGATGCTGAGTACGTTTTTTATTTCATAACGAGTTATAAAGCAGACTGTTGAAGATCCGAAAGCGGATTTACTTGAGAGATAATCGTGAAACTTCACAAAACATTCATGAAATTTTAGACAATGCTAATCAAAACTCATAAAACGTTCATCAAATTTCACAAAAAATTCATGAAATTTCATAAAACATGTATAAAATTTCATAAAATGTTCATAAAATTTCGTTAAACGTTTGTCAAGTTTTACAAAACGTCCATAAAATTTCATGTAACGTCCATCAAATTGCATGTAACGTTCATCAAATTTCACACAACGTACGTCAACTTTGCAATAAATAAATAAATAAATAAATAAAAAAGATAAATAAATAAATAAATAAAAAAAAAATCAAACATAAAAATCAATAATTGACAATTCTTCCAACTTGAAATTAGTTTTTAAAACCAAAACAAATATTTGCTTGCAACTTGAAAAGATCTCTGAATGTATTGAATGCTGAGAAAAATAATGATTATCTCTGCGAATATGGAATGCGCAAAACAACTTTTTATCAAGCTAACATCTTCATGCAATGAAAGAAGAGTTCCTTGAAAACTTAAATCCGTGTATGCAATTTAATTTGTGACTCAGTGCGATAAAACATTTTCCCACATTCAGTGTTGAATGCTATTAACGACATTGTTTCTTTTTTGAAATCAGTAAGATTATTATCAACTTGCAGTAGCCATTCAAGTCGATGTGGAAAAGATTATCGTCGATTAATTTACAGATATACACGCTAACACAAAGCTCTTTTTGATAGCTTTAACTTTGAACCACTAAGAGGAACATGCCCGACGAGAGGTCATGTCAGCCTAGTCGGAAACTAGGGCCCCGGACCTTGGGGGGGGGAGGGGGGGCTAGTGACACTGACGCAAAAAAAAATTAAATAAATAAATAAAATTAAAAAAAAAAGAAAGGAGGAAAAAAAATAGGGGGGGGGGACTCCGAATAAGAGAAAACATAAAGATTTAGTAAAATTTACTCTTTTTGTATTTACTGTTGTTTCACTTAGAGTTAATTATTTTCTAGCAAGCAGTTTTTATTTTTTTTCTTTTTCCTTTTTCCCTTTTATTTTCTATTTTTTTCCTTTTCTTTGGGGGGGGGGGGGGTATGGGAGGGGCCTGGTGACATAATTGACAACGGTCCCTCCTTGGCTCTCTGCGGTGGCCCTGAAAAAGAAAATAAAAGAACATAAAAATATAGATCCTGCACAGTTCAGCAAAAACCATTAATAGGCAAACCAGAAGAGCTAATTCCCAGAACTCTTCCCAATTTTATCTTGAAGTAATGCATAAGCGTCTTTAGAATAAATAAATTTTCATATAAAAATTCTTGTATTCCGTTTATAGACTTAGCCGGTGAAATATAAACAGCAACCATTACAATCAGCTGTCCATTTGCAGAGTAGCAACGACAAACAGATGTATCGTATCACCGATATCAGAAACATTATTGTTTTTCCCATCTCAAAAAATGCTCAAAGCATCAAAGAAGTTTACACTCAAAAAATATTATATAGGCTTAAATAAATGTTTTTCTTTTGGAGAAGAAATGCCCTGACCCGGGTGAGGATTGAAATCACGCTCCTTGAGATAACTTACTCAGGAATCAGATTTTTTTTTTTTTTTTTTTGAGCAATCACGATTGCTTATTGTTCTTACTTGACTGTTTTTGGCGTCCTATCATTTTATTTTCCCACCGCCACTCTGCGCACCATCACCGTTGACCGGCTCCTCACGATGCTGCTCCTATAGCGAAAGCCGTCTCCAGGTTGCATCCATGTCCTACACACACGCGCATACATACACAACTACACACACACACACGCACATACATCTACACACACACACACTCACGTACATACATCTACACATACACGCACACACACATACACACACATGCACGTACACACATACACCTACACACACGCACACATATATACACACACACACACAAACACACACATACATCTACACACACACACACGCACGCACATACATCTACACACACACGCACGCACACACATGCACCTACACACATACACCTACACACACACGCACACATATACACACACACACAAACACATACACCTACACACATACACCTACACGCACACACACACAAACACATACACACATACACCTACACACACTTACACCTACACACACATACCAAAACACATACACACACAAATACATACAGACACCTACTCATGCACACAAACACATACACACACATACAAAAAACTACCCACATTCATGCCTGCACACAAACACATATGCCTACACACACATGCACATACCCCTACACACAACGCACATACCCCCCTCACACAAACACACACGCCTACATACACACGCACGCACACACATATACACACAAACACATACACACACACACCTACACCTACACACACTTACACCTGCACATGCACACAAACACATACACACACATACAAACAACTGCCCACACATTCATGCCTGCACACAGACACAAACACATATGCCTACACACATGCACATACCCCTACACACAACACACATTCCCCCCCACACAAACACACACGCCTACATACACACACTCGTGATTGCGAAAATCATAATTTGAATTCAAGATGTCAAAATTCAAATTATTTTTTTTCTCACAATAATAAGTTAAATAAATTTTAACTTAAGAAACTAACTCTTCAAAATTTCAAAAAAATTTGAAAGAGTTGGTTATATATTTACGCCTTGCAACACCAATGCTTGTTGATAAGGAGCTTTCGATTTCTCGGGTACCCGAACATTTTTTCACGGATGTTAATCAGTAATATAGTCAATGGAGACCTTTTGCGATTTGACACTTTCATTTCCCATGTTTTCTTAAATAGATTCAATCGAGTCCACTGTAACATATTACCTAAAAATATTCAACTTTTCATAACCAAGAAACAAAAGCGTACTTTCTGGATGATTGGGAATGTTACACATTACTCACCCCAAATAGGGGGGGGGGGCACGTGCTTTGTCACAGATGAAGTGAAAGAAGCTGTTAAAGACTGGCAGCCGATGTCTGTGACTTTGAAATTTAAAAGCTTGTTGAATGATGTGCTAAAAGTTTAAATTTGCATTGAAATTACGTAGAAAGATGGAGAAAGATATAAGAAATATAAATACACCCACACAAACCTGCGTTTATGCGGTGGATAGGGACCGCATAAAAAAATTGTTCGAAACTTCAAGAGTAGATATCAAAAGTTGTTTTCATAACACAGTTAATAAATATTTTTTTTTATTCGGTGGATAGGGATCGCATAAAAAAAGTCTCACGTAGAAAATAACCCAAAATGTTATATTTGAACGAAATCAAAATAAAACAAGTGATGATAATTTTGCCGACTCCCAAAAAATTTCTCAAATAAGGAAAATTTTGAGAGGTCGCAGTGACTTCCCATCGGGATGTCCCTGTCGTCACTTGAAGATACTACCTCGCACTAGTTTTGTAAATAATTTCCGCTCGTTTTATAAATAATTTTCAACTCACCAAAAAAAGTTCGCACAAAAAAAAGACAGTACAAAAACAGGTTTGGTGCATAACAATTGTTTTGAAAGATTTTTTGATGTTATTTTTTTAAAACGGAACTTACTTTTGGAATAACACTGGTAGTTCTGTTTTCTGCCTTAGCACAGGCTTATGGGAGTTAATTTACTGCTTAATACCCAAGATTTACCTCCAATTAACGTGTAGAACCGCACCATAACTGTAGACTCGCCCTGGTGTGTTAAATTTACTTACTTTAGCGATAAGTTTGTTGGTACTTTTAGCTTCAGTGAGATGACATCTGTATCCAGCTCGGTCATTGGCTATTCCACACTGACGAGTCCACGACAAGGACGAAACTACAGTCTCTGGATATCCGTATGTGCATGTTAATAAATAATTTGCTTCGTTTATTTAGCATCAAGCTCGAATATGCTTTAACTTTCGTTTGGAAAAATTCCTATGTTTACCTTCACTCCATCCCATCTGACGCAATTCATTTCACACACCAGTTGTGGCTATAAATGTTGATGCAAATCGTGAAACGTCTTAGGCCTTTTTAAATAAATTAACAAAAAGTGATGAGCTTTTGCCTACATTTTTTTACATTCAATCCCATTTCATCTCCAAAACGTAATCATTTCTTCAATTTAAGGAAAGAATGCGAATTGAAATTAGCATTTCATGTTTGAGAATAAACGGTGACGTACGATTAAATAAGCATTCTGCTGGTCATATTCGAATTTAAATGTCTGATTACGTCCCAGCGAGAGAAATGAATTTCCTATTTCGTGTTAAAAAAATTGCAGCTAGTTTATTTCGGTAGGTTATTCTTCTTGAAGTGTCACTTCTCTCAAACTCAAAGCGCTAAATTAGTCTTCGGGATAACTTCGATTTACTGGTGGGAGGTTAAGCATTTCACGTTATATAAGTCAACAAGTTTAACAAGCTTCCCGTTACATAATTAAACATTTTATTTAACACATGCCAGCTATAAGCGACTACTTTCGGAACAACTGAAAAAAAAATTTCAGTTTTATTTTTTACTGAAAATGTCAATAGCAATTGAATTTATTTATTTAATAGTCTTTTCCCGGAAAAAACCTTTAACCAGGGAAAAATTACTTTACTTCAATTACAAAAAATATTTGTAACGGTGAAAAACTTTATAAACACGAGTTGGAAACCGATAAAAATTTCTAAAGTCTTTGGAGCCAGGAAACAATTTCAGGTGCTAGACAAATGGTTTTCAAGGGAGATTTTATTAGCTCAGTTGGTTAGAGCGTCGTACGAATAACGCGAAGGTCCTGCGTTCGATCCCCATGGGCGAGAAAATATCGCTTTTGAATGACTTATTTTTCTAAGAAGAATTCTGATCCAAATCTTCACTAATATAGAATTCGGAGTGAAGATTATGAACTGCAGTAATGTCGTTGCATTAAAATCAGGAAAGAATCGTTGATTTTAAAATGGTAATACGCAGTAAACCTTTTAAAAATATTTTTGTAAAATATAGAGGGGTATACAGTCGACTCCCGCTACAACGCGATCCGACTTACGCGAAATGTCTATAACGCGATTTTTTCACCAGTAAAGAATTTTAGACCTAACGCGAATTCCTGGCGCAAAACGAAAATTTTCAGAAAAGGAATCGTGGTGTGAAAGTATCGGCTTTGTTATTGGTTACTAAATTTTTCTTTTCGTGAATGTACCTTTATCCCTTTAGCATCACTGAGAGCAGAATTTCCCATACCGTTGCTTATACAACTAACTACTCCTCATTTTCCATTTATTTTTTTCATTCTAAATGTGAAAGTTGATGAAATATAATGACGCCTAAGAGCGCTGTTTCATCTAAAGTTTGTGAAGATAGAAAGAAAAAGAGAAAGTTTCTGAAAATTGAAGAAAAGCTTAAGTTTATATGCTTGAACAACTATAAAATGCGTCGAAGACAGCACGGCTATTAGGTTTGAGTGACTCTTCCATTTGTACAATTAAAAGTCAAAATCCGTAAAAGTTGACCGAGTAGTATCTAAGCAAAATGCAAAAATTATGAAAATGGAAGCTGCTCTTGTATTGTGAATTTGAGAAATCATTGAGAGGGGTTTTGTCATAG
The DNA here is from genome assembly GCF_026930045.1 of Uloborus diversus. NCBI lineage: Eukaryota > Metazoa > Arthropoda > Arachnida > Araneae > Uloboridae > Uloborus > Uloborus diversus. Next base: position 137,035,323 of record NC_072740.1, read on the forward strand.
ATGGAAACGTTATAAAAGAACTAGTGAAGCAACTGTATTGTATATATTTAACAATATATAAGGATAACGGTTTGATCACACAGCATACATCTTAATTTTTAACCGATTTCAAAAAGGAGGCGGTTATCAGTTCATACCGTATGTATGTTTTTTTTTTTTTTTGTTTGTCCACTCATAGCGTCTCACCTAGTGAACCGATTTTGATGATTCTTTTTTTAATGGATAGAGGATGGCTCAACTTAGGTCCCATTACTTTGTTTGACCATATTTGTTCTTTAGAAAAAAAGTTATGGGCAAAAAACAGTAAATTTCCCTATTAAATGATTAAAATGATATTGTAGCGAAGTTCGCACTTTTCATCCGTGGATAACGGTGGCTCAGTGGTAGAATTCTCGTCTCCCACACGAGCGACCCGGGTTCAAATCCCGACTAGGACAAAGTGAATTTTACTAAAATTTCGTTTCTACTGTTTCCCGTATTTTCTCGAATGTTCTATTAATTTCTGTATCTTTTCAAGTCTGGAAAGTTCCAGCACTTTTTCAAGTTGTATATAAAGAGATGTAACGTTCATTCGTGGTTCTGAATAAAGATCTCGAGTTGAGACTAACGAGTAGTCGCTTCATTTGGCTTTCACATTGTCCTTGCTATCTTCATCTACGCGACAATATGAAACTCATTGTTATAAAAGTTTGGTGCCATATAACTGTAACATTAATAGTAATTGTAATGATAATTTTGAATAAAGGCTTTTCTAAAGCAATACAGTGATATAGAGCCGCACTTCTTACTAGGTAACTTCTTACTTTTACTGAAATATCTACATTTACACTAAAAAGAATGAAAAAAAAAATTTTGAAAAAAAAAAATAGAACCGACTTCAAAATTGCTCTAAAAAGTGAAAAATAATTTTATTCTTTAAACACCATCGATAATACTTTTAAACATAATTTTTGAAGTTGGCGCAAAAACAAAAAGTAAATTCCATTGTAACCATGCTTCGTTCATATTTTTATCAAAAAATCATCCAAACTTAGGAACGAAACATTTATATCGTTACTCAAATATGCTGTCATCAATGCGTAATGCATGTGGTAGTGAATAAACTGGACGTGGTTAAATTTATACTTGTAGTTGAGTTATGGCTGTGAATGATTTTATCGATCGTTTTTGCGCCAACTTCAAAAATTATGTTTAAAAGTATTATCGATGGTGTTTAAAGAATAAAATTATTTTTCACTTTTTAGAGCAATTTTGAAGTCGGTTCTATTTTTTTTTTCAAAATTTTTTTATCTTAAGTTAAAATTATCATTACTGAATCTACTGTACATTACAACTATAGTGCATTTTGTTCTTGTTACTGTACGTACCGTAGTGACTTATTTTATGCCTTTCTTTCCCATTAATCTTGATTCTGTGCATCGTAGAAGTATTTTCTGTGTAATAAAATGTTATTTTTAAAAAAATACAAATAAAAACTCAGTTTTTTATTTAAGAAACAGTAATGTATAGTTAAGAAATGGTTTTTAACAGTTTGAGGTAGTGTTCACAAGTGTCTAAAATAATTGGATATGCTTATAAAAGTTTTTACACATACCCTTTTCTACAACGCGAAATTTCAACTTACGCGAGTGGTCTTGGAACGCATCCCTCGCGTAAGTCGGGACTCGACTGTATTCCAATTTATTTCGCATAGCGTTAATATATAGCATCCCTTTAGGAGTTGGAAGTTCATGCTTTTTAAAATACACGGGTGCCCACCCCGTAAGAGTAAGGACGCACCCTCCCCCTAAATATCGCTATGACCCCCCCCCCCAAAAAAAAAGAAAGTAAAAAATACCCCTCAAAACAAGCCCCCTAAAAATTTCAATGTCCCAGTTTGCGCCATGACCCCTCCCCCCTTCTTAGGTGGGCACCCCCCTTGCTAATAGCGAGATGGTCCTGTGTTCCAGACCCCCCCCCCCCTAAGAGCAAGGACTCATCCCCTAAGAGCAAGAGCCGACCCCAGCCTATTGAGAAAAAAACCCCTCAAAACAACTCCTTCTAAAAATTTCAATGGCGCAGTCTACACCCTGACCCCCTCCCCTCTTGGTGGGCACCTCTGATGTGTTCGATAACCCCCATTGGCCAGAAAATGTTGTTATTGAATGACTTTTTTCCTCGGGTGAATTCTAATCGAAACTTCCAAGAATATACAATCTAAACTTATTGGAAGATTCTCAACCACAAATGTGTTGCTGCATTAAAATCGGAAAAGAAAACGTTTATTTTAGCATAGTAAATCACAGTATCATGAATAATATTTCTTAAGGGTGTTTTTTTTTATGTGGGCATTTTCTTAATCTATACTAATATTATAAAGAGAGAGGGCGGATTTTTGTGTGTTTATATGTTCGAGGTAATCTCCGGAACCACCGCACCTATTTGAATAATTCCTTCACTATATGAAAGTTGCTTTCTTACTGAGTAACATAGGCTATAATTCGAAAAAAAAAAAATACGACAAATAGTTCTTTTTTATTCCAATTTAGGCCCAAATTTCACGTAAATTGCCTATTATTGGCTATTAAAGGGGTGAAAAATTACTTGCACATATTAATATTATGTATCGGTGAAAAGAATAGAATTTTCCGCGTTCTAAACAATTTGTTTCAATGCTCTAACTTAATTACGGCGGGAGTAATTTGCGTTTTTAGCTCGAACTTTTTTAGGTTTAGCTGAAATTTAGACACTACTTTCTTCATTAAATCTATCAATAAAAAATGAAGGAATTGTCCCACAGTTTTCTTTTTGACACCATTAGAAAAAGCGACATTTTTTACTCCAGATCTCTCTCGACCTAGGTCGGAATACTTAGCTTCTATCTTCAAAGGAAAAAAAGTTATAAGCGTTTTTAAATCAATTTCGAATTATGTCATTTTGATTCAAGTTGTCAACCATTTTATTTTCGCGTTTCCACGGTTACGCTTTTTGAATCCATTGTTTATTTCCTTATTTTGCATTTAATTTCCCAAACTTATTTTATTTCATATTTCCATGGTTACGCTTTTAAAATCCATCTTTCGCATTTTAATTTCTTAAAAGTATTTTAATATCTGTCGTCATTGTTTGGAAGGGTAATTTTGCATGTTTTTTTTTTCTTTTATTTAAGCCTGATTGTTGAATATATGTCACTTGACACAATTTTTATTCTCAAGGCAGACCGGGCAAAGCCGGGCTACGCAGCTCTTGATATATAAAGATTTGAAAGCTACTGTTAATGTGATTTTATACCTTTTTTGTTCGTTTGGCGAAACATTTATTATTGCCAAAGAAAGAACATCTGCTTCACTCGCAAAAGGGCTGGGTTCCGGTAGCGTGGTCGCTTGGCGCGTTAGGCGCTGAGCAGTTTAGTCTAGGACCGTTAATGTAATTCATTGTTTTGGCGATTTGTTTTGAAAGAAAAGAAACTTTTGATTTGTTTTTATCCGAGTAAAATGTACGACATTTTGTTTTTTTTTTCTGACGACGATTTTTGAATGTTCCACGGGATGTTTTTTTTTTCGTTAGATGTATCGATTATGATAGCGTGGTTGCTGGGCAAGTTTTGCGATAAACAATAGAGTTGCGGAATTTTTACATATGAAAGATATTATTTGATGTTTTTTTTTGTTTATTTAGCGAAATATTTTAAATTGCAGTAAAAACCGCTTCACTCGCTAAATAGAGTTTTAAAGCAACTGTAAATCTAATTTAATGATTTAATGAAAAGTTTTAAATTCCCAAAAAACTTAAACAGTTTTTTTTTGGAAAAGGTGTGTTGTATACATACTTGTTTTATACAAAGAAAAATGATCATTTCACATTAGAGGGGGAGGAGGCGTCAATTTCTTTACTCAGCGGACTTCCATCACATTTTTAGCACGGGCATCGCTGTTAGGGTACTGCTAGTATTTCATAAAACTGCAAAAGTAAGGCTGTTAAAAGTTTTTTTTCTACAGCTGTCGGATTAGCAAATACATATTTTGGCTGTTTTTCAAATAACTTTCTTTAAAAAAAAAAAAAATCAGATTTTGGAATTGCCGCTGCCGTGCGCACGGGTCAACTAGTTTCTCTTAAATTTGGCATATCGTGCTCCTAAAAAAATAAAAGAAGTTTCAATCAGAATTAATTTAAATTTTGTTTTTCCTCCATTTAACTCACATTTGATATTCATCTCATATCAAAACACAATTCAATGTGTTTATTTCTCCCAATTTTCCTTAATTTTGCTCATTTCATTTGCACAAATGAGATTCTTTTATGCATATATTTGCACTTTGTTCCCGAAATTTTAAAATTTAGCTTTGCATAATTCGAATAAAAGGAACCATTTTGTACCATGAAATAAAGTATTAACACTGCCAAAAAAAAGTGCCAAATTTAATTAAAAGCACCATTGCGATCTCGCTGTCTGCATACAAGACGCTTGAAAGTTGTCTTCCGTTACTCACTGAAACTCGCCAAATTTGGCGACTTTTCTTAAAATTTCGACAAACTTTAAGACCCAAAATTTCGATAACGGGGCCACGAAGGCAAATAATTTATGCATCCCGAAACATGTTTTCTTATGCTCTTTTAATTGCAAACAATTTCAATTTTTTCCTTATTACACTGTCGTATGGTGTCCTCGTAAGGAAAGTTATCGGCCACAAGAAACCAGCTTGTCTCAACCCTATATTAGTGAATGGAATCGTTAAAACTTCAGCTCATCGGTATCCAACATATCAGAGCCAGGCTATACACTTTCATACTACTTGTTATACTAATGTTGTAGAAAACCATTTATTTATTATTAATTACATTTATGTTCAAGGCATGGTTAAGAAAAAAAGATATTTATTAAAATATTTTTTTTTCCGCCAATGAATCGGCAAAAAAAGACCGACCATGCATGATCGGCAAAACGGTTGGTTATGGCAGATTCCCTAACGTCATGATGAGATTGTGTTTTATTCAGAAGCAAAAATTTTAAAATATTCGCAGCCTCACATATAAACTCTGTTTTATGCATAGGCGTGTGCAGGAAAATATTTTGCACTACTGTAACACCTGGTGGACTTGTGCAATTTGTTTCTAAACTGTGCTAGTTCGCTAATTTTGGGGGAGGGGAATGGTAATGGCAGTCTAACCTTCCCCTTTATATATAAATATATATACACACGTATGTGCTCCTTGGTTTTAAGTATAAATGCCTAACGACACTTACTACTTACTTACTTTAATACTTACGACAATTTTGTTTTCAAAGAAAATATTTACCTCTTAAATTCAACTCATTTCAATCTCTTTATTAAAAAACTAGGGGACTAGTTTTTCAGACGCCATAAATATGACTACATAAAGAGATTGTCGTTTCAAGTTCGGTTATGCATATTCCACAGATTTTGTTGAATTCAAAACCTATTCTTCCTAGCACTAGCACAGGCAGTAATTGCCTTTTTGGGGAAGGGGGTACCAAAAGCCGTAATATGTATATAAACTACCTCATTAAGATTGGCAATGTACTTAAAGCTTAGGACTGTGAGAGGTTTACTGCCGTGGAAAGGTAAAGCGCTGCATTTGTAAATTTATAATTTTTCCCTCCCCCCCTTTTCTTCTCTTTCTTTTTTATTATTTTTTTCTTTTTGCATTTGTTTCCTTCATTGCACTTTAGCTTTATTACACAATCTTACTTATTTAGTTTCCACTGAAAATAAATCACGAAAAAAACCGTCTATTTCCCACATTCCACTATAGTTAGTAGGGAATCCAAAATTGATTTCTTCAAAGATATCGAAAACTCATTTTTGCAATTACTGAGCTTTGCCTTTCCACAACTGCCTGCCCCCTTCTCGCTGCTCCAGTGCTTTGTTGTAATACCCCCACACATTATAATGAATTTCTAAACGTGCTTTATTGGAACTCAAAAGATTTGTTCTGAGTATCAGTTTGAAATAATAATTCAGCTAATAGCTTATGAGAATTCATGAATTTCTAAGCATTTTATGAACACAAATCAAACATTAATTGCATCTTAGTTTGCGAAATACTATGAAATTACTATATATAAAACTACTTGTGTGTTGGTTGTGGTGAGCGAAAGATTCGACGCACTTTCATATCTTTCACCACTCACGCAGCAATTTCACCATAAATGGTACTATTTAATCTCCCCGCCATAATAGAAATGGGAAAAGATTTCAACCGATTATAAAAAGAAATAATACTTGAAGATAAATAATCGCATTCAATTTCAAATCGAAAAAATAACGCATTTTCCACAGAACCTATTAAGCGAGAAAAATACCTTCGACATTCAATCCGTTCACTGCCATTATTCTTCAACTTTATACGCTTTTCACAATTGAAAATAAAATCTTTTCTGGTCGTTAAAGTAGAATAAATTAGCTCTGTTAAGTTGAATCAAACGAAATCAAAGCTTTTGTTGAAGAAAAAAAAATGTTTAACTTCATTTTTTCCCGTTTTTTTCGATAAAGGAGAAATAGCAATTTTTAGATGCCTCAAAACCAGGGCTGTGGAGTCGGAGTCGGACTGGGGTAAAGGAGTCGGAGTCGTTCGAAAATATGCCGGGTTTCTATTTTTTTTTCTTTAATTTTCACTGACTCCCCTTGCATTTTTTAAAAAACTGACTACTAATTAATATGATTACATGTGTAAAATTCTACTAATAAGGAAATAACTGTCATTGTGACACTCAGCTGGCTTAATTGTTTATCGAACTTTCTGTAACAACTTCCTACGCCGTCTACTACTTAGCTTATTTTCTAACTTAATTTAACTGATAGCAACTGTCAGCAAACAGTTTTGTTGCCTAACAGTTTCTAATCACTCTCAAAAAAAAAAAAAAAAAATTACCTCGATCTCAGTTATAAAATTGTAATAGGAATGTATGTATCTCTTGAGCAAGTCGGGAAGCTTCTGAGGTAAATTCAAATAAGTTATGGCTCGAAAGCGCAAATCCAAAAGCTCCGATAAAAGATAAATTCTTTTTTAAATCTAAATACTTTTTATCTAAGAAAGCTTGGTTATCGCTGAAAAATACAAAATAAAATTATTACATGATTTATTTGTTACAACACTCAATTCTGAAGCTGCCAATCTAATTAAAAGTAAAAATTGAGCCAAGAAATGTAGGTACAGTAAAAGCTATTCGTATGAACTGTATACAGCCGCATTTTGTATAAAATTTACTTCAGATGTACATGTACCCGACCTCTCTCTGCAATATTTGTGCAATATTTTTGTTAAAATTTTTATGATGAAAATTTAGATTTATTATCGGGGAATTTTTTTTAGAATTAAAGTATTTCAATTTTTATAAACTCTGAAATTAAGTTGAGGTGTCACCCACCAGATGGGTTTCCCTCCGGGGGGTGGGGGACCGCTCCCTCTCAAGAAAAGTTGTTTGACTTTGCAAAAAAGTTTCTTTTTCTCTCTCTCTCTATCTCCTCAAAACTCTTTCTCTAACTCTTTCAAAAATTGAAAGCATAGGATTTGATCAACATCTATTTTTTAAACATGAAAGAGAAGCAAATTAATACTTTTCATTTTTTTTTAAATGGGATTTTTAAGAAATCTCACTGTAGAAATCGCAACTATTGGATAATTTGATTTTCAAATTGAATTTCTAACGTTGTATGCATCATAGATTTACAATAAAATACAACGAGAAAATTTCTTGAAAAGGAATTAATATTTCAATCTCTGTTTAGGGGTTTATCCCCTTCCCATGAGGGGGGTTGGTGATTTGAAAAAAATAAATAAAAAAATTACAAAGCCGGAGTCAACCATTTTTCGTCCGACTCCGCAGCCCTGATCAAAACAAGTTATATAATCTCTTCTCGAAGTGTGGTACAGAGGAAAGGGAACCTTTTCACAAAGAAAGAATAAATTACATTAGTCGACTGGAGAAAAGGTGGCATGATCTGAGTCTTAAGAGTTCTTGTTTCGTATTTACGATATTATTTTGCACTAAACATGTTTAAATCTACTGCAAAAACTACTTTGTGTCTTTTTATGCCAAACAAATCTATACTATTAAAATCTGTGGGATAGTAACACTATATCCTCCTGACTGTCCAAGACTACCTGGATATAGGACGTCCAGGGAAGCCATTCAACCCTGTATGAACCCTCTCAACCTGAAGAAGCCGGAGGTACGAATTGATAAAAATATTGAAATCATCAATCATCAACCGCCGCGGGCGTTGAATGGGTGGTGGGCGAACGCAGCAAGCAGGGGGCGGAGCCTCTAGTGGAATAATAACTTATAGAGCATAATTGTGACAGTGAGAAGCAAAGGGATGTAAGTGCTAAAGTTAAAAGTTTGGAGATACCTGGTACAAATGGAAGGCAAATCTCTCTTCTGCCTTGGGACAAAAGATAGTACTAGTAGCCATGCTAGGTGCTGCTATGCAGCATGATTTATTAATTTTACTTAATTTATTAATTGTACTAATTGAACATATTTCTGCGTGTATTAACTGCTGAGGGCGCTTAAGAAAAAGAACGCCGCAGGTATCCTATCTTGGGTACAGTGTACTTCACATAGATATAAATCAATAATTACAGTACCCAACATGCATTCCGCTCAAAAATAATTTTTCTCTAAAAACAAAAATAACCATAAAAAGTTGAGATTAGCTATTGTTTTCAAGTTACAGAGCCAACTGGCTGAGGTAGATTATCTTACTACATAAAACACAAATGAACTTCAAGAAATTTAAATTCCGGGCAGATAAATGTCCAAAACGAGCCTCTAGTAAATCCCCGAATTATGAAGAACTTTGTTAAAGCTATGAATAAAGATGGTTTTCCAATACCTTAGACACTTAGAGGGAAATTCTCAAGATCTATGAAGCAAAAGCTAAGGGAAGAATTTTTAACGGCCCTTCATATAAGCATTGTTCCATTAAGCATAAGATCATTGGTTTTGATAAAACTTTTGGAGGGAAGAGAAAAACACCTTTTGGTGTTTTTCTAAGCAACAAAAGACGACTAAATACAGTAAAAAAAGTCCTTCTTCAATTTCCATGTGTTTTTACTATAAGCTCAGAATTATAATTTCAAACTCAACAGTATTCGGTTCTTATTCATTTTTTTTTAATTTCCTTTTTCTTTTAACGAACTAAAATAATTTGAAGAAAATATAATGAAGGGGGGGGGAGGGGGATAAAAATAAGAAAATAAGGTTCCACCGAGATTTGAACTCGGATCGCTGGATTCAGAGTCCAGAGTGCTAACCATTACACCATGGAACCGCCTCCATCTCATGTCGGGAATCGAACCCGAAACATCTGACTGCTAGCACGATTGTCCAACCACTAGACAACATGAGATCACGAGCACGCGTCATTTAAAAAGCAAGATTATGATTTTCGCAAGCAGCACGCAAAACAAACAGTTGGGAATTTGGCTTGCGTTGCGTAGAAGCTGACGAAGGATACGGAATCCAGTAATTAAGAGCATCTCGAAGAAAAGTGAGAAGAAATTTTCAAGTAATTCATAAGTAATGACTTAGTGGGCTGCCATTATTCCCGAAAAATGACAGGTGCGACGACCCATTTTCAGTGGAAATTTTCTTACGCGCTTTTGCGGAACATTTTCTTTCTTTTTTGAGCAATCACGATTGCTTATTGTTCTCATTTGACTGTTTTGATGTCCTATCATTTTATTTTCCCACCAGCACCCTCTGCCAGCACCACCGCCGCGTCGACCGGTCTCACGATGCTGCTCCTCTTGCGAAAACCGTCTCCAGGTTGCGTCCATATCCTACACACACACACGCATACACACACTTATACCTGCGCACAGACACAAACACATACACACACTCATGCCTCCACACAGACACAAACACATATGCCTACATACACACACACACGAACGCCTACACACACACACACACACGCAAACACACAGCACTGCATACACAACACGCACAAACATGTACACACACACACACCCACACACCCACACACATGCGCCTACACAAACACACACGCTCGTGATTGCAAAAAACATAATTTGAATTCAAGATGCCAAAAATTCAAATTAATATATATATATTTTTTTTTGTCTTTTATTGCGTTAGCTTTATTCTACAAGTTTTCTTATAATTGTTTTTTTTTTTTAATGCTATATGTTTTTCAAATGAAAAATACTTCGTTCTTATTTGTTATAGGCGTCGTATAATTCAAATTATTGGGAGGGGGGGACTGATGTAATGTAGAGCCGTCACACAGGGGAGATGGGTTAATGTCTTCTCCCCCTTCCAGTTTTTTTTTTTTTTTTTTTGAAATAGGAACCTACCTTTTTAATTTCGGAATTTAAAAAGAGAACAGTCCGGGTCGGAGACCACTCGTGCAGAAGATTCGAAAAAGCTCAATTAAGACGCAGAATTTTTTATCTATGCTTCAAGCTACCGATGTTATTAAAAATAAATGAATAAGTGATTTAAAACAATTTTGGGGTAGGAGACATTGTTGAGATTGTTATTAAGGATTGGTTATATAAATATCTACTGTGGAAAATTTTCCAAAAAACGAAATCTATTCCCGTCAACTTTTTAAATTTTAAGTTGAAAAAACCACATCGCATTTAATTGGTTTTCCTTTGATTTACATATTTAATATAGTCTCAGAGAATATGCACGCACGTCACAGCTCTTCTTACCTTACTTTTAAACCCCCTCGAAATTTAATTGAATTGCAATTAATTTTATCCTTGTTTTAGTATTTGGTTTTTATTTATTTCAAATAATTAACACTTGTGTATTACTCGATTAGGTATTTCCTCTTTTAACTTTTTTTTATTTCCATTTCACTCTTAACTTAGCCTCTTACAAAAGAAATGTGCCTTATGCAGTGTCGTACCTATCATGGGTGACGCCCGGAGCGGTAGTTTGTGGTGTCACCCCCTTCCCCCCATCCTACAAACGCAAAAGAAAAAAAAATTGACATAAAAACATGTAGTTTCTGAAAATTGCATGAAATTCATAAGTGTTATAACGAAATTTTAAGTGGGCTAATGTGCAAAAAACAAATAAAATGGGGGGGGGAGTTCTGGAGATTTACCCCTCGGAAAATTTTCGAATTTGTAATCTTAAATGCATTTTAGCTTCATATTTTTCAAAACTTTCATTTCCACTTTGGGTGTAACTCTCCAGACGGTGACACCTGGGGAGCGGACCGCCCCCACGCCTCCCCCGTAGAAACGCCACTGCCTTATGGTCCTAAAAACTAATTTTCATAATTGAATGGGCTGAAATCTGATTGGTATAAATTCTCATAAAATTGAAAAGAAACGCAGAAGTAGAGCTCCTGTCAGCTCTCATGCAATTTCAGCTCCGATCAAACTTCTACGGACGAAACACTTGCGCATTACGAAATTTTACACTTGGTACATAGAACATTTCAGTTGGTTGAATTTTCTATCTTGAAAAATGTTAATCCATAAAAGAAATGTTGTTTTCAAATTACATCCAAAGTATCGGTTTGCCTTACAAATTTATGAAACAGTTCATCATTTATTTATTTTTTTTTTATTTTAATTTTATTTATTTTTCAATTAAAAGCTTCTCCGACTGGAAATATAATAACCGTTCCTTCAAATCAAACGGGGCACAAAAATATGAACGAAAGGTTCATTGCTCTTAATGTGACTGCAATATCTTGATTGGTATTGGTTTTCTTTAGCTCCTTTGGTTGCGTCTTGGGAAAAGAAAACATTTCCCAAGATCAGAACCCTTTCATCAGGACTAAAAATAAAGTCGACGCTTCTTGCTCGCTTAGCCTTAACTAATCAAAAAAGAAAAAAATTGTGAAACAGAATCAGATTCATAAGATTATGAAGAAATGTTGAAAGCATTTTCCAGCAATTGTCAAGTTGCAAGGATGCTTTATTCTCAAATTTCAAATTGTGTTTTTATTCTAATCAAAGAAAAGTCAATAACTTTTCTTTGCTAATAGTTGTAAGACTTATGTTAGAGTTTTTTTATATTTCGATAATGACGAAGCATTTCTTTTTATTTTTTTTTTCAAATGTACCTTTGCTGCGTTCTCGTAGTTTCCTTGAGATTTGCATTTTTTTAAAAAAAATTATGATAAGCTGAGATAGACGAAACTACAAATAATCAAACTTGTTTTTGATATTTATTGCATTTTAGACGTATTTTTATGGAAAGGTTTGAATTTTCATTTGATATCATAAAAGTTACCGTGAACAAGTTTAAACATTGATTCAAATTCTTAGAAAACGTTTACTTTGGTGCAAAAGCTGAATGTAGGAGAAGGTTGATTTCACTTTACTTATGTCTCGGAACTTTACAAATTTTTGTGTTGATAAGGTAATGATGAGAAGAGTTAAAACAGCTTATTTTAGAGTATTTATGCATTGCAAGTTTTCACGCATTCACTTAGTCATCATATTTTTGATATTTTATGCTCCAAAGCACCCTACAAATTCTTACAAGTCACGTGGAACTTATTCCACGTGACTTAAAACCGCTGTCTTCTGTAGAAAGATATGATGACTAGTTAATATATTTGCTCTGTTAGTCTAGTTGTGTGCGTGGGAAAACATCGGAGCGGTAAGAGTGACAGTGGCATTTAAGCACTTTTCAGTGTTCAGTGCAGTTCCATAACGAGGAATTTTAAAGAGCAAAATACCAACACAAATTTCTTTAAGTCATGATTTATAGCTGAAAAAATGCCTTGAAACATTGTGATCGGAGACATAGCTGCTTTATCATGACAACGCGTCTTGCCCCACAGCACTGAAAACCAAGAAGTATCTCACAGAAAGCAATGGGAGAATGGCTTCTCACCTCTTATATGCTCCCAGTTCTGTTTTCTGCGCCTGCTAAGTCTCAAGAATAAAGATAACTCTAAAGGAAAAGCGTTTTTTAGGACAGACAAGGTTTAAATTAATTTTTTTAGTTCGTATTGAAGAAGCCATAACAATCTAAAACAAAAAGATCATAGATTAACAAAGTACCAGTAAGTACTTGCATAATCGCTGATATCACAGAAGCTCTTCAATACCCTAACAGAGAATTTTTATAACAATTTTAACAACTTTTGGGCTTTTCTAATAACATTTTTAACAGATTTCAGCACACAAAGATTTGGCTTTCCGCAAAGAACTCATTTTTCTAGCACTCTTTCTCATCTCAAGCTTCATTAGTGTACGGGAAAGTCCTTTTACCAATTTTCATACCACTTTCTCTCGTGTCGATGATCCCATCACCATTAATGCAACTACTCAAGAACAATTCAATTTTTATCAAATGAACTTTAGCAAATTCTCACTACCAATGACGAGTTGATTGATTTTATCGACATTAAAACTAGGTTAGTCGAACGACTTTTTTCATTAATAATTTTTTCGCAAGGCGAAACTTCAAAGCACAGTGAAACTAAATTTTTTCAAAAAACTTTGACAGAAGCATTGTTATTGGCTAATTTTAATCTATAAGATTTAGAAAATTGGTAACAATAGGAAATACATTCCACATAGTATCAGTAAACTTCCCTAATTTCGTCTGGAATCAAATCTTCCTCCAACGTTGTATAATTTATTTAAAATATTTCAGACAGCAGATAGAAATTTTCCCTGAAAATTTGCTGTTCAGTACAGTTTAGCAATTGAAATAATAACAATTAGTTACACTTCACTAATATTTACTGTAATAAAACGTTAACCTAAAAAGGGAGCGCTTATAAAACTTTAAAGAAGAAGAAAAATTCTTCAAGGAAAAATAAGACTTTTTTGGCAGGCATAAACGAAACACAAATCAAAGAAGTAGAAAATCTGTTGCATATACGAATAAAATATTTGATGTTTTCCACAAAAAAAAAAGGATTTTATAATTTAAAATGGTTTAAAATATTAGGTTAGGGAGGGTCATATGAAGCAGTGAGAAGCAAAGAGATGTAAGTGATAAATTAAAAAAAAAAAAAAAAAAGAGATAACCAGTGCAAATAGTAGGAGAACCTGTGCTCTGCATGGGAGCATGGGATGGTACTAGTATTCGTGGTAGGTGTTGCCTTACAGCATGATTTATTTTAAAAGTTCAACGAAAAACTACTAAGGATCTGAACTTTCAACGTATTTTATTTAAAACTTTATATAGCCAGCTACATCCCTTTGCTTCTCACTGCCACATATATGTCTAGGGCAAGTCTTGCTTGAAAAGAATTTGATTTATATTGGTCTCGTTTTAATGAAACTAACTAAACAAGCAGTGTTTTAAATCTTCATTTCGTTAAATAAAGAAAATGAAATTCTTTATATTTTTTCCACTGTTAAAAAGCATTTGAATGAGATACTTATGACAGCAGTGTAGGAGTACTGACAAATATGTGCGCGTCTCTGAGTATGTATGTATGTATGTATGTATGCATGATTACTGAATATTGAGTTTAGTCCGCAAAATGTTTTACCGGTTCTGTAACAATCCCTATAGAGCTCCTACGATTGCATTTCTTTGTAATTCCGACTGGGCTGTTAGTAAACTACATCTCCTAGAAGTTAAAATACGTTCAAGCGAATCCCATAGCATAAACGGCTTAACATTTGGTAAAAATCAATGTGCATGATTTTATGGCCATTGTTGATTGAATGATGGCAATTTTATAGCCATTTTTACTGCCTTTGATAACGACTTTATCACCGTTGCTGAAAATTTTATTTTTACGGGGAATTTTAGATCGACACTTTTACGGATGAGAAAAGCTTCTCAAGTGAAAAATCTGGTGGTTACTTATAGCTTCATAAATAGAAAGGGAGTTTCTGAAGCCAGATGAAACTCCTAATTCATTTTCTATAAAGACATGGGTTTTTGCCGCCTTGTTTTATTTTGCTCCTCTTTTGTACTTCCAAAACAATGTTCCTGACATAACAAGAATCAGGGTCAGATGTTTTCTATTTTGTTGGGAGATAAGCAAAAATATCTTGAAGAATCAACAAGGAAGAAAGCAAGAATGTAAAAGCATCCGACCTTGTCAATAACAAAAGATAGTAGCGCGAAAGTCTTAATGAATGGATCAGGAAGAATTGTCACTGATGTGATCGCCTTTAAAAAGAAATGAAAAGAAACAAATAGAATAACATAATGCATACATGGTAAGGATGATTAGAGGAAGAACTAATGCACCAAAAGGAGAAAAGGAGAAAGAAAAAAACCTTCGTATTTTGAAAAAGCTCAAAAATTTTAACTGCCGATTTCAACTTGCCACTGAAATACGATTGTGGTAAGGGACTTATTCAAAGCACTTTCACTCTATTTCATTCAGAGTTTTTGATATTTTTGTACTCTCTATTGTCGCAGCTCGTTGATGTTTGTATTTTCAAACAGTTTTGTAAACCCTAAACCGTATAAGAGTTAAAAATTTCGCCGTGCTTTGTGGAAGTAAAGTTTAATCGAGGAACTCTCCACTTTTAAGTAATCAAAGAGCTTGATTCCATGTGTTCATACCGTACAATTTCTGAATCTCTGAATAAAATTAACCAATGAATGCGCCCTCAAACCAAGGGTCCTAAAAGGTTATGTTCACTTCATACATGTTTACTTACCAATCTATCGCAGCAGTCATTATTATTCACACATGTGTTTTGGCAAAATGCGGACAAATACTTCAATTAAAAAGAAAGTTTTTTTCTTTCAAGCGCAACAGGAAATCTGTAAAAGCCGATAATTAGCTGACTTTTGATTGCACAATTAGTTTGAAAAGAGAAAATTCGAAAACGGATAATCGAAAGTTCAATGCATGTTTAATTTAGTTCAAATCGGGTGATTTATGAAGCTCAACTTATGTATAACATTCTTTATTGAAACATTCAACCGTATTTCAAAGATAATTTCACTTAAGGAATATATATTTTTATTTTCATGGTATTTTCTCTTAATTTGGAAGTATCAAAAAACGCTTCTGCAAATGAACAATAGCAAAATGTCGCAACTCAAGTTACCAATCATGTTGCTGACTTTTTAAAAAACTTAGATTTATTTTCACTTTCATCACTTTACACCTAATTTTTTATAAAGGAATTTAAATATGTAATGGGGGGAGCTTAAAAATATTCTTGCCCGTACAATGTGTTCCGGTTTAATCTGCAAAAACTTCTATTTTGGCAGTCCAGATGCATACTTCTAACTGCAAAACTTTTCAAAATCAGATGCAGAGTTAAAATATTGAAAGTTTGAAGATAAACAAAAAGGATTCAAAAAATACAAAATTAAACTTTTTATACGGGCCCTAGGTCCCCTAACTTATATTTAGGGAAATGATCTCCATTGAAAAATATTACTAATACAAAAAACTTGTTATTTGTGCGACCGAAACTCAAGGAGATATTAGAGTTCAAAGTTTAAAGGGACTATACAGAAGATGAGATTGGAGTTTTTCACCCTTTCAGAAGAATCGCAGGCTGTTGAAGTAATAAAACAAAGTATTTACATATTTCAATGCTATTCAAAAATAAATGCAAATGTTTTGCCATGATACGCAAAAACACACTACAAAACCTCGAAAAATTTGAAAACCACCTACTATTCACACGTAGAATTTTAAACCGTTCTTAACAGCTATATTTTTCCCCAAAAGGTGTTATCGGCGGTGAGTGCAAAGTGGTGTAAGTCACAAAACGCTGCATATCATACCTTGGTGAATGTTGGTCGTGCTAATGTCAAACTTTTTGTGTTGGTATTATTTTTCAATTGAGATTATTTCCCTAAATATAATTAAAAATAACATAAGATAAACATAAGAAAATTTCCCTAAATATGAGATTATATCCCCTAAATGCGGGGACGTAGGGCCAGCATAAAAAGTTAAATTTTGTATTTTTTTACTCATTTTTATTTTTGCTACAAACTTTCAATATTTTAACTCTGCATCTGATTTTGAAAACTTTTGCAGTTGGAAGCATGCATCTAGGACCAACGGTTGTGAAAATAGAGGTTTTTTTTGCGGGTTAATACGGAACACCCTGTATATTTACCAACTCGGTCCCTTTAGACTCATACCCGTTGTGAAAGTTCTGATATGCATTCTATTTCATATGTTTCTGATGGCAGCCCAGTTATTCAAAAAAGTGCTTGTGAAGAAATTGAAAAGCTCGGTGTACGAAGGAAACTGCTTGACTAGCGCGGCCATAAATTCCTTCTGGAGGATTTTTTTTGGTCGCAAAGTTCCTTACGCGTGTATTAACTAATGTATTAGGATTGGCAACAATGTTAAAACCAAGAACCTCCCCCCCCCCATCCCACTTCGCTGCTCTACTGACGACCCGTAACGCTGGATTGGCGGTGTAGGTGATGATGATTTACCCTTTATGCGTCGGTTAGCCAGATCCCCAAACCTGATCCCATGTGCTTTTTTTTTTTATGGAGTTTCGTCAAAGACAGTGTTTATACACCACAATTGCCCACATTGCAAGAACTGAAAGATCGCATATGTGTAGCATTACAAAAAATTGAGTGTAAAACACTCCAAAATGTACGTTAGATGTATGCCGCGTTACGAAAGGCCGAGACATCAAACATTTGTGAGTTTAAGGAAACTTGGACACTTTATTTTGATTTTTATGCATCACCTATAGTGTTAAGTGTAATACAACCCAAATAAAAAAAAAAAAAAATAGAATACCAGAACTGTTTAATTATAACTTGTCAGTGAGTCGGGTAAAATGAATGTGTGCTTATTAAACAAAGTAAACCATGCAATAAATCAGTGGGTAAAACAATTTCAACAACCTTAAAGGTATTATATTAACAATTTAAGGGTCATTAACACATTTGAAAATTATGTGAATTTTTATATGGGTCAAAAATTAGAATAATCAATTCATTTAACGTAAATTTGCAAATTAGCAAAAATATTTGCATACCAGTTAACTGCGTAGGTTGCGACAAGTATGAAGCTTGGTGCTTGGAAAATTTTGCGTTTTTTTTTGCTGAAAATGGGTAGTCAACGTGATAAAATCGAAAGCAAAGAATTTGCTAATTGTTTCATTTTTTAAAGTCAGAAAAAAATTAATTTCGGATAAAATGAACTATTTACTACCTATTTTCTCGAATATTTTAAAAGAATATAGAAGAATCTACCAATTAAAAAAAAAGAACTGAAATAAATGATGTAGAAAGCTTGCAACGACTGGTAGAGATGAACGCAAAATAAAGTAAATTGTCCAAAATAATCGTTTTAAAATGCCTAAGTGTAGGAATGAATCTGTAGTTATCGTGTCCAAGCCAACTACATTTGGACAATTGCATCAACTGCACTTGTAATTGCGGGTCTTCGAAGTAAAGCCAGAGATGAACATGCAGCAGAGACGTGCCCAACTCTTCGGGGGCAAAGAGAAGCTCATCTGAGTGCAACAAGACTGAGAAAGTATTTTATTCAGTGATGAATCTTTATTTTAAATATATGTTGAAGAAAGAAATGTTCGGGTTTGGCATTAGAAAAGTGAAGCGCTTGAAAAGTCTTGTGTAAGACGTTCTCCCAAATTGGGACATCCTTTATGGTGTAGGAATGCACTGGTGCTGGATGCAATGGGGAATGGTGCTGGAACTGGGTAATTGTATGCATCTTAAAACAATGTGTAAATTCCGCTGTTTATCAAGATTTACAGGATTACTGCATGATACTCTTTTTTGAGGCACAGAAGGGACATATTTATCCTTCAACAAGATTTCGCTTCGTGTCACGTCTCTAAATCGACTCATAGATTTTAAAAAGAAAGGGATTTTGGTACTAAACTGACCAAGCAACTCTACCGATCACGATACCATCGAAAATTTGTTGCATTGACAAATCTAACGAAATAGGTTCAAGACCTAGGGCCCGCTAACAAAATTGAACTCATTGCCGTATTAAAGAGAGTATGGAAACAGCATCAGAGTAGCCTTGAATGTAAACAGCTGGTGAAATTTATGTCTGAAAGGATTAAAGATGTAATTCTTGCAAAAAATGCCGCGACAAAATATTAGTATCGTTTCGTTTGAAAATGTTCTTTCCCATTTTAATTTTAATATTCTATTTTTTTTGACTTGTGAAGTATCAGCACTATAAACTTATAGATAATTCTGTCTAAGATAATTTTTAATTAAGTTTATATGAAATGTTATGTCAAATTTAAAGTCTAAGGAAAGACGGCACGTTCATTCAAATATCTACTTTGCTCTTATATTCTGTTATATTAAGCTTTTCCCCCAAAATATAATAATATTCTTTTTTTTTTTTTTTTTTTTTGAATTTGGGTTGTAGTTTATGAAATATAAATTTTTAAAAACCGAGATATTCTCTTTTGCTCATCCTGTATATATATTTTCTCTGTTGTCGAAATTTTCGTGCATTCATTTTCGTGTAGAGTTCAAACTCTAGGGTATTGACCTTTTTTTTTTAAGTCATCATTCATTTGTTTTTTATAAAATTTTAGAGTTCCCAGCTGTATAATTGCCTGTTTATCAAACGAGTTCTGCATTTCCACTTCTTTTTTCCCCAAGAACTTTACAAATGGGAATGAAGTGTATTAGGCATATAAAATTGCTTTAAATTACTGTTTTCATATTCAAAGGCTGGTTATTTTCAACATCCTCGGGGGCTTTCGGTGAAGAAATTGAATGTGCGTTAGGGTTTTTTCCCTCCAGACAGGTCATTGCATTTCATTAGTATTATCATTTTATGAACTAAATTATAGAGCTGAAGAACTCCGTGGCATTACACGAAACATCGTCTTTTCGGTTTAAAAGTCTTTCTCTCTGAGATTGTTTTTGTAATGCATAAGGAGTTTTATTCAGATTTTAATAACAACACATGGAGGTATCAGAGGTATTTTTAACCCCCATACAACCGGATTTCACGAATTGAAAATCAAAAATTTGCCTCAAAAATTCAGTCAAGCGTACTTTTACGCTTTATGTTTAAATAAGAATTTAGCATCGTGTAAAATAGGGGAATAAGGTATATGAATTTTAAAAATATTAGATTTAAATTTTTTCATTTTTTAAAAATCAAAATGTTTATCGTTGTTAAGGTTAAAAAATCAAAACAGTGCACACTTTTTTTCCCTCTCACTTTCCATCTCACTCTTAGATAGTAAATGTTTTTATGGGACTGATAAATATTATGGTCTTTACTATTTTCGTACATTTCACTCCTCTAAAATGAATATTTCACTGATCTAAAAGTGTCAAGGAGTATTTTCACGCATTGAAAAAAAAAAAAAAAAAAAAGGGCAATATCTGTGCCTGGAATACTTAACTAAAATTTCTCCATAATGAGTAATTTTCGTTCCCGGATTGGTCTTTTACTTTAACTAATGTACGGATTTATTAAACTTTGATGATCTTTGCTAATAATAAAGCTGAAAGTCTATGTCTGGATATCTGGATCTCTGTTACGCGCATAGCGCCTAGACCGTTCAGCTGATTTTCATGAAATTTGGCACAAAATTAGTTCGTAGCATAGGGAGGAGCACCTCGAAACGATTTTTCGAAAATTCGATTTTGTTCTTTTTCTATTCAAATTTTAAGAACATTTTCCCGAGCAAAATTATCACAACGTGGATGAACAAATTACCATAAAGTGGACTAGCAAATTACCTTAACGTGGACGAGCAAATTGGCGAGAAAGTCATCATCCATTATTTGTAAATATACAGGCGAACCAAATGACCTTTTAATTTTTTACTCCGAACAAAGCCGTGCGGGTACCACTCGTGTGTAATAAATGTTTTTGGTGAGATCCTCTCGGATTTATTAAACTTTGATTATGTTTTATAAATAAGCGAGAAGCAATTGTAGGAAGGTTGTTTTTTTGAGCAATCACGATTGCTTTTTGCTTTCATTTGTCCGTCCTTGATGTTGTGGTTCCTTTTTCAGCTTGGACTAGGCACACCAGCGCCACCGCCCACCGGCCTCTGCAGGTGCGGCTCCAAGCACTGCCTCATGGAATCCGTTTCTCCTGGTCGATGGTATCCATGTCCTACACACAAGCGCGCGCTCATACACACACACACACACACAAACAAGCCTTTACACACATACACACACGCCTACGTGCATACACACAGGTCTACGCACACACACAAGCCTACACATACACACACGCCTGCACACACACACACAACTATACCCAGGAGGAGGGGTAGGCTTGGGGGGACAGGAGCTGTTTCTAGAAACAATAGCCCCCAATGAGTAGGCCCTGTCGCAACTCGTGATTGCGAAAAACATAATTTGAATTCAAAATTTCAGAATTCAAATTAATTATCTTTTTATTATTATTATTATTATTTAGAAACAGCTACTCATAACTCTAATAAATATTTATATACACATTTCTGCGTTTTGAAATTTGTTAACGGAAATTTATAAACCATGCGCTAACCAGGCAAGTTCTAATACCATTTTCATGATATTCTGCAAATGTTTTAGTATTATTATTTGTTTTATTTAACTTATTTATGTTTCTGAGACGATATGTCTCCGATGAAGTTAGCAACCATTTCTGGAATTGCTCAAAGGCTTATCTCTTGGAAAAATGACGCCAATGTTGAATTCTAATGAAGGATTAGGAGCTATGATAGTGGGGGAATAACAAAAGTGTTGATCAAAAATTGCTTGTCATCTATCAGGATCAGATGACCAATTTGTTTCTCAATGTTGCTTACTTTTCCAATCGTATTCTATATGTCATAACAGTACTAATGCGTTAGTGCTATAACTAGGTAAACGAAATGCTTGCTTTCTTTTTCGTCTAAAGGGTATCATTTCTTATCTGTCACGAATTGGCTTTTGATAAATGCATATTTCTTCATATTTAAGTTTTATTAATGTTATTAGACATTTTAAAACATAAAAGAGAGGAGCAGCGTTTTAAGCCAGAATTTTTTTACTCGGAGATTCGACTTCCTTATGCACTCTGGCAACAAGTAAATCCTCATCACTTTCACAGTTTAGCAACATTGGTTCTCAATTTCAAAATATAGTACATGCGCGTTAAATAAGTGTGTGTGTGTGTGTGTGTGTGTGTGTGTGTGTGTGTGTGTGTGCGTGGAGTCTTCTCTACAATTTTTTATGCGAACTTATTTTTCAAAATTTCAAAAGAATTTTTTATATTTTTTGTAGGTTTCCAATATCAACAACGAAACTACAGTTTTATGGTAAAAAAAGTTAAACGGTGCTTCTGTAGGAAAAAACTACAAGCCAGAATTTGGAAAAAATACGAAAAAAAAAACAGCTTTTAGAAGAAAGATCAATGCAAGCAATTTCTTTTTTAAACGACTGTAAGAAACAAAAGTGGGATAAAAGATTAAAAGCTATACAACTAGTCTACATCACTAAGTCACGAAAACAAGTATTAATGTTCTCATATTTCAAAGGAAGTGAGGAAAATTTAGAGAAGAGAAACTTATTTTCCTTTTTGAAATGCGCCTAAAAAATCTCCGCGCAAACGTTAAACACGCTATCTTTCCTTTCTAAAGTATGCTTTAATTTTTTCCTCAGCTTTCTGCGTTATGAAAATTTTATTTCTGCAAAGTTTAAGGTGTTTGTTCACTTGCTTTATTTATTTTCAACTAACTTTTCCCGCGAAGAGGAGTATATTTTAACTATTAAAATATGCAAAAGGTTTTCTTAACTTTTAAGTTGCACAAAGTCGTTTTTACCAAACACGACTTCAGCGCAGAAATGTTATTAAAAATTTCCCACTTCTATTTAAACTTGAACGCGTATCAGCCATTCTGTAAATCAGTTAACTTTTCTCATTTTATTCCTATCTCTGCGCATAATAAACTAGAGTCGTTTTATAATTTCACTTTTTACAGGGTGACAAGAAATATAACTTCGACACACATGATACATTATTATTTTAATGCCAGTGAAAATATTACGACCGAACTTCAAAATAAATATGAATCCATTATTAAGTTTAATATATTTACAAATTTTCAAAGTGGCTACCATTAACTTTAATACTGAACTTTAAATGTGGTACAAAGTTTTCGGCTATGAGCTGCAACTCACTTAGTGATATTTTATCCCATTCCTTGAAAAGGATTTCTTTACGGATACCAAAATTTTATGAGGTTTAGCACTCACCCTTGACTCCAAGAGGGTCCAAACAGAATAATCCATTGGGTTCAAATCTGGGGAATACGGTGACCATTCTTTAGCAACAATGAAATCAAGAAAATGTGTCTTGCGCCAATCTTGAGTGCCTTTAGCTATGCGTGCAATTGTGGAATTCTATTGGAAGGTTCATCTTTTGTTTCCAAAAAAACTTTTGGGACCAAGGTCAGACAATGTCTTCCAAAATGAGTTTGTGATATGTTTCTTGACCAATCTTTATGCCTTGATCAACAAAAACAAGTGGTGTTTTCCCACCAGCACATATCCCACCCCAAACCATCACATATTAGGGTCGTTGATGCCGTTTAACAATGCAAGACGGTCTTGGAGGCAAGGGCGTGTGCTGAACCTCATAATAATTTTGGCATGCCTAAAGAAATCCCTATGCAAGAAATGGGATAAAATATCAGTGAGTTTCAGACCATAGTCAAAAATTTTGTGACACGTTTAAAGCTCTGTATTAAGGCTAAAGGTAGCCTCTTTGAAAAGTTATATAAATATATTAGGCGAAATAAAGTATTAATATTTATTTTGAAGTTTGGTCATAATATTTTCATTAGTATTAAAGTTATAGTGTATATAATGTAGCATGTGTGTTCAAGATATTTCTTATCACCCTGTATAATAACTTATAAATGATTAAAATATAAACAAAATACATACGAAATATTTTATATTTCTATCACGACTCCGATTCTTACTCCGCAGCCCTGGCAGAGTTAAGGATTTGGAAGGAAAATTAAATATTCCGACTCTTAGACCTCTCTATTTTAAAGACTTCGACTTAAACTCCGTTACCCCAAAATCCGTAAAACTCTAAACTCCACTACTCCGACCCCTTGGCGATATATATCTCCAAGCTATTTATCGCCAATTTTTTTCGCCAACTTGGCATGATATCGCTAAATTGGCGAAAAATTTGGTTACCAAAATGAGATGCCAAATCTAGTGTCAATTTGGCGTTATTTAGCAAAATTCCAGTTGAAATTACGTTAAAATTCAAAGGAATCAATTACTATAACTTTTCGAAATTATTGTGACAGTTATCGGTAACATTAAAATTTTTAGAATATACGGAGATATAATTATACCTCAATAATATTGCACCTCAAATCCACTTATTAGGCATCTCATCCGTATATTTTATAGGATTTTAGTAAGTGTACTGTATTACGTTCTTTTCAAAATATTACACGAAAAACATTTTCAAACATTACGTCATTTTCCTATAAAAATGACGTGTTTTTGTTCTCTAGACAAGAAATTACAAAGCGAACAAGTGACCTGGAGCAAATTCGTTGACACTTATTAAACATGCTGCCCTTTAGTATTTTTTTTAAACCTAGCTTTTGCCCAGAGGGTTGCTATTTTTGTGGCATAAAAATTAAGAGTCATTTTTTTTAAAGTTGGACACTTTTGATAGTTGATGTCTTCAATTTTCGTAAAAAATTCAGGATGCGTTAGAGGTACTGTGATAAGAAAAATCTTCTTGGTCTAAAAAACTGATTTGTTTGTCCTTGAGTAGGGGTCAAAGTTTAAGCAAAGAATGTGAAATATCTTTGGTTTAAGGTCTTGAAAAACAAAAAGTTAAATATAGGATTGCTTAGCTTCAAAAGCAATGAGTGAACCAAGCCAATTCTTTTAAATGTAGATACTACTTGATACTAGGTACATGCTAGCATAAATATTTTGGTGGCTCACTCATGGCTTTCAGGGCAAAGGTCAATTGGAACTGCTGCTTTCTTTACTTTTTTTTGCCTTGTTTGTGCCCGGATATCTGCTAAAGCCGTGAGTAACCCTCGGAAGTAAGTATATGATTAACTACTCACCACAGTATAGTACTAAGAAAAATATAAAATAGCTGTCGTTTTTCTTGGTTTTAGTAGTTAAATGGTCTCCAATTCGATGATTTTTTTTTAAATGCCCAAGTTTAGAAGTCAATATTTTTGATCGCGATGGGTCAAATACTTTGGGACAAAGCTGTAGTTATAGTCCGAGTGGTGTAGTTTGAGGTTCAGGCTAGAAACCCATGATAACTAATCAACTTTTTTTAATTACTTGGTCTCAAAGTTGATAATTTGAAACAAAAAGAATTACAGTTTTATGTCAATTACTCTAAAACGCATGAGTCAATAACTTGGAGCAAGAGCTGTCATTATGCTCTACCTGGTGTTGTTTTAGAATCATGTCAGAAAACCATGAGAACTAATCATCTTACTTTATTAAATGGTCTCAAAAATGATGATTTCAGTATAAAAGAGCGTTTTTTCACGAGTTTATATAACT
The DNA here is from genome assembly GCF_026930045.1 of Uloborus diversus. Classification (NCBI taxonomy): domain Eukaryota; kingdom Metazoa; phylum Arthropoda; class Arachnida; order Araneae; family Uloboridae; genus Uloborus; species Uloborus diversus. The sequence goes on from NC_072740.1 coordinate 137,060,761, forward strand.
GCTACTAAAAATCTTACGAGCTCAAACTCGGATAAAAACTAGAACGAATCAACAGCCAAAATTGGGATCTCCAAAATATCGCTGTATTTTGGAGATCCTAGATCCTCAGGATTCGGTTCTCGGTAGGTAAAAATTAACATCAGGTTAATTTCAAAGACATCTCTACGCCTCTATAAAATTTCTTCCCATTCGGGTATGGTCGAGCAGGGACAGTTTGAAAAATCTGATCAGTTGACGTGGTTTCATTCTGATATAATAATTATGCACATGTCACCTGCATCTTTTGTTATTGTCTAACAAATCTGTGTTTTTTTTTCTTTCCTTTTTTTTTTTTTTTTTTGACGATATATTTATATTTTTACTTTTGAGTCTTATTTAATAAATTTGTTCATTTATAAAAGTTTATCACTAAGAGCAGTGGCGGTTACAGCCGGCGGGCAACCGGGCATTTGGGTCGGTCATACTTTGGGCCGATCAATTAACAGCAAAGTATTTCGGGCCTGTCTACTAACAGCAAAATGTAAATTTTGCGCGCATATGTTTAGAATATCGCAAATTCGCAAAACACAGCCTCAGCTCCTCTTTACGCATGGGCTAAAGCTTGCGGGTGGAGGGAGGCAGTGCCGTCACCAAGAGGGGGGAAGGGGGAATTTCTGAAATGGGGCTGTCCAGGACCTGATTATCACACAGGCTGACTAGGCCTAGGCCTGGGGCACCATGTTCCTATGGGGCTCCTCATTTTTCAAAGAATTATGCATAGCATTGCAACGATATGAAAAATACATGTATTTTTTTAAATAAAAAATTATGACTTATTAATTGGAAAAAAATTCTTTAAAAAGGAATTTTTAATCATTCTGCCAGTAACGAATTTCCTTGGTCACGAGGGGCCCCAAAGGGGATTCATTAATGCACATAAGTGATTTATACATGGTTGCGCGATTAGACAAAGAGGTCTCAAATTCGTGCTTTAAAAATGTAAATCAAACACTGCATAGTCTTCAGGGGACCATCAAATTAATGTGGACCTAGAGTCTTACTTTTAGTTAGTCGGACCCTGGGGATGCCAATATATTTTTAGTGGTATAATAAATAATAAATGAATACATTAAAAAAAAAAAAACAGGGAAACCTTAGCGGTCGTAAAAAGTTAAAATATTTTTGGTTTCGTTGACGCTTTTATTTATAAATGACAATTCACAATTGCTCTAAAATGCAACTTACAACAAGGGCCGACGTGAGGTAGGTCAGCTTAGTTGGAGAATAGGGGCCCGGCTCGGAATTGAACTCGTGCAGAGGGTAAAATATCCTAATGGCGAAAGGTGTAGAAGGGGGCCTCTGAAAAAAATTGACCTATGTCATTTTTTTCCCTTTTTGCTCTCGTTTATAATGCCCGTTTATAACAATTGGAATAAAAGTAACAATATACTTTTTTCCGTAAAATTATTTTTAAAAATGCAATTTTAAAATACCATTGAGGAGCAGGAAAGACTGTACATTATTAAGATTATCAAATCAAAGGTCAAAGGTCGCCGAAATGTAAGTTTTAAACATTTCTTGACGAAACATAAAGTATTATGTACGCAGTACAAACTCACGGTTTCGGACCCCTCAGTTTAAAAAGAAAATAAGTTGATAAAAACCGATGTTGAAAGGATTCCGTTGATCCCCAGAACCTCCCCCCCCCCTTCTAATATCATCGAAAATCGCGTAAAATTTAAATTTGCGGACTGTAATTTTGAATAACTTTATAAGAGAACAGCCGAATCCACTCCCGCCATAACATGGAATTCCACTTTCGAAAATTTGTTGGAGGAAAGTACTCGAACCTCTCCCTTTTTTTAACATTCCCAAAAGTTGGTCTAAAACTGTGTTTTTAAAATAACAGTATCAAAAATTTTCTGAGAAAGTGCCCCACCCCCTCCTCTCCCTCGGCATCATCACTGAAGAACGTTTTAAATCTCGTTTTTAGTGCTTCAATTTCGAAAAGTTTCCTGAGTGCGCTTCCTGAAAACTCCTTTTCCTAAAATCACTGAAGGTCAGCAAAAATTTCGTTTTTGGAACTTAACTTTCGAGTAACTAAGGCCCTGTTTATGCACACTCCGGCTTCAGCCCGGGTTCAAGCGGAAGGTGGATAAAAGGGAGATTGCAGCCGGGTTGATGGGAAGACCCGTTTTTGTCAAATCGTGGATTCTTCTTTACGTTCCCATTAGTCCATCCGCTTACGTTCCCATGAAAATATTGTACAATATCTTTTTTTGTGTGTGTGTGTGTGTCTTTTTTATAGTTAGATTGAGCATTAAAAAACATATTGCTTTTTCTGAAAATAATTTGGGGCATAATGGGTTTATTACTTATGACGACTACACTGTGAATCATATTATATTGCAATAATGAATCCTATTATTTCATCCTTTTAATTTATTACTTGAATTTCGTAAATTTAATCAAAAATAGCTTGTGACAAATGCAATAGCTTTTACTAATTTTGACTGGGGATCAGCATTGTGAGAACTAGCATTAATCAGTAAATTGTGTAAAAATATGTCTGGATCTTTTAAATACATTTCTAAATTAAAATTTTTGCCATTTGTGATTGTCAATATCATGGCCGCACTTAAGGGGTGGGTTTTTAGGGTTCCAATCTCCTCCAAAATTTTCACAACTGTTCCGAAATAAGCTTTTATTATCCTTTTTTTTTCTGAAAAAATTGTTTCAAATTGATTTATTTTAATTAATTTATTTTATTTTGGTTTTCAATTTTATTTAAAAATAAAATTTTTATTGACGAAACACATATACAGAACTTCATCCCTAGTAATTACTTGTAATTGTACTTCTTGTGGGAAACATCCGCCAATAATCCTTCAATGTAGGTGGAGGGAATTCCCTTCTGTATTGAACGCGGCTTGAAGCCGGGTTGGATGCATAAAACGGCCTTATTCCGCGAATCCGGGTTGACGCTGGGTTGAATCCAGCTGCATAAACAGGGCCTAACGGTGCCCTAGTCTTTACCAAAAAAGGCTTTTAAAAGTTCAATTTGAAAAGAATCTTCTAAAACTGCGGTTTCGGAGCTAATATATATTTTTTAAATTTCAGAGGAGTGCCCCCGGAACCGCTCTTCATAGCATATACTCGAAGATAATTTGAAATTCTGTTTTTGGATTTCCACTTCCGAAAAACTGCAGCAGGAGAAATCCTGAACCTACGCTCCCCTAACATCACCAAATATTGCCTAAAATTGAGTTTTTTCAGACTACAAGTTCGAAAATTTTCTGGTGGAGAGGACCCCTGGACCCCCCTATTTCAGACTCAATGTTAATCTTTCCATTAAGTTTATATTGCTAATACTTTAATGACTCCCAGAAGCCCGAAAGCTAAGTCCACTTTCTCTCTTTGTATTGATACATACGTTTGAAAAAAAAATTAAGGGGTTGCCAAATTCGTACTCGACCCTTCCCACCAGGTTTTTGACCTCGTATCGAGTTTGGGGTCGTCAGAGTATGGCAGTACAAAAAAGGGAATGTATATGACAGGGCCCAGTAATGTGTGTTTGTGTCGAGGGACCGACCAATCACGTTCTAAGACGGCCCTAGTCTTTCACCCATGAACATCGCTAAATTAGTTTCATAAAACAGTGCAATTAAGTTACTTGTTATGGCTGCAGAAAAGGACATACTAAACAAGCAGTGTTATCATTACGGAAATATTCAATCAAGTTCCGGGCATTATAAAAATACTTAAATGGACAACTACAGTCACAAATTTCCCCCAAAATAAGGTTTAGCTAATGCTGTATCAATTTTTTCACCATTAAAGCGCAGAAGTGTTCCTATCTGTTAAATTTCGTTTAAATAAAACATATTTAGTTAAGAATAATTTCCTCATATTTAAGTGATAAAATTTAATATCTATAAGAGCTATGGGGCTGCTACATCTCCTAATGCCAGGGCCGATTTTTTTTAACCAATCCGCCATTGCTAAGTAGTGTATATATGCAAGTTCTAGTGTAATTATGAACTCAATATCTTACCCAATTGCAATCCTCTTCCTAAAATATAGCATTGATTTATGATCATTATAAAGGCAAAAATAACAAAAGATGCATGGGAACTGTCATAATGTTATATCAGGATGATTCCACGTCAACTGATCTAAATTTCTCAAGCTGTCCCTGCTCGATCATCCCCGAATGGGATGAAATTTTATAGAGGGGTAGAGATGTCTTTGAAACTAACCTATGCAAATTTTCAGCTTCCCAGATCAAAATCCTGAGCATAAGGATCTCCAAAATCTAGTGCTCCAAAATGGCTGATCAGCTTTGTGTGAAGAATTGCCATGTTATGGTCAAGGTTACGGAAAATTTTATAACACTGGAAGCATGAAATTTTGGGAGCTTAAAGCACATTTGGCTGTTGACTCGTTCTAGTATGTATGCGAGTTTGAGCTCGTGAGATTTTGAGTAGCACGCATATAAACTCGTGAAAAAACGCCGGTTTATACTGAAATCATCATTTTTGAAACCGTTTAAATAAGTAAGATGATTAGATCTCATAGTTTTCTGACATGAGTCTAAAACTACACCACGTAGAGCATAATTACAGATTTTACTTAAAGTTATTGACTCAGCCCTTTTAGAGTAATTGACCTAAAACTGATTCTTTTCGTTTCAAATTATCAACTTTGAGACCGAGTAATTAAAAAAGTTGATTAATTGCCATGGGTTTCTAACCTGGACCTTAAACTACACCACTCGGACTATAACTACAGCTGTATCCCAAAGTTGTTGACCCGTCGCGATTAAAGTTATAGGCCTCTAAACTTGGGCATTTTTAAAACATCATCGTTGTTGAGACCGTTTAACTACTAAAGCCAAGAGAAACGAAAGCCATTTTATACTTTTCTTAGTACTATACTAAGGTTAGTAATTCTTCATATACTTATTTCCGAGGGTTACTCACGGCTTTAGCAGATATCCAGGCTTAAACAAGGCAAAAAAAAAGTTTAAAAGTGGCAGTTTCAATTGACCTTTGCCCTCAAAGCCACAAAAGCCACAAAAATATTTATGCTAGCATGTACCTAGTATCAAGTAGTATCCTTATTTAAAAGAATTGACTTGGTTCACTCATTGCTTTTGAGGCAAAGCAATCAAATATTTAGCTCTTTTTTCTCACGATCTTAAACTTTGACCTCCACTCGGGGGCAAACAAGTCAAATTTGAGAGGAAAGAATCTTTACTTTTTCTTATCACAATACTAATAAAATATCCTGAACGTTTCAGGAAAAATTAAGGTGTCAACTATCAGGCCCCCCCCCCATTCACTTTGTCCAGCTTTAAAAAAAAAACGAGCTGATGTGTGCATCACATGACTTCCTTTTACTCCAATTTAATGTCATTTCCTCATTATTAGTAATTTTAACGTGATTCTATTGTTTACTCTCTAAATATCACCAACAGTGGCTAAATTGAAACCAAATTTAAAATTTAAAAAAAAAATCGCCAAATTTGTCGCCAGGCTGGCGACAAAACTTGGCGACCAAAAGACTGGCGATATATCGCCAAGTGTGCGACAAATTATAACACCACTTGAGTTTACATCAAAATTAACAATGATTTTCCCCGAAAAAGGGGCAAGAGCCCCCTTAGGAACATCCGAATGCAACCAAAAGGGAAGGTGCATTTTAGACCCCACTAGGAGTCCACGTACCAAATTTCAACTTTCTAGAACATACCGTTTTTGAGTTATGCGAGATACATACACACATACGCACATACATACGTACATACGGACGTCACGAGAAAATTCGTTGTAATTAACTCGGGGGTCGTCAAAATGGATATTTCGGGTGTCTGTAGGTTCCTAGGTATATATCCACGTGTGGTCGGGTCGGAAGAAAACATTCATTTGGGGGTGAACAAAATGGAAATTAAGGCCGATTTTTGGGTGCAATTTTTTTCGCGAATACAATACTTTTTCGTAAAAGGAAGTAAAAATGACTCTTAAAAGGCAATGGTGGTCAATATCTGTACCATTTCCCTACATTTGAAATAAATTAATCGAGTTAATAAAGGACATAGCTAATATTACAAAGCACCGACTGGGATTAAAGTCGTTAATTTCTGAATGAATTTCAGGTTAATTTTGCATTTGTGCCATAACTATTGCTACATTTTTCTCTCTTACCAGGAATAATCATATTTTGAACTGGTTTCCAGAGATTTTAATCATGAAATTGTATGAATTTCAGGTATGACATTTCATTTAAATGAAATAACGTTCCACAATCCTTCATAAAACCATGCCAAAAATGTCGAGTCTTTTCAATTTTTAAGCCAAGGAATTGTAATTATTTTCTTATTCAAATATGCTTAGCGAAAGCAACTGCTTACAGCAGCTTTTAAACTTGTAAGGATTTAAAGCTATGTGACTTTAAATGCAGCTAATGCTGAACATAAATGATTCTGAATCTATTTTTGGAGTTTTGCAAATGGTTTCTATAGAAACCTACTCATACATTCACTTTACTAAGGATTACTTTCGTTATTCTTTTCTTTGGATTAAGTATTTGAAAAGATAATGAGAAGACAGTAGATGAGCTAAAAATAAACTGCGGAAGCACATATTGGGATACAATGAAGCACTCCGAACTATGCAAGCAATTTTTAAGAAATACAAGTTATTTTATGGATTGATCCTAATTAGTAGAATACAAAACTGGAACTTCTTTAAAATACAAAACTGGAACTTCTTTAAAATACAAAACTGGAACTTCTTTAAAATACAAAACTGGAATTTCTTCAAAATACAAAACTGGAACTACTTTAAAATACATAACCGGGAACTACTTTAAAATACAAAACTGGAACTTGATAAAAATGTTATAGTTCTGAACAACAATAAAACAAATTCTAGAAGTTTGATTATATAGAATTAATGCAAGGAACTATATTTCGTTTTATATTAAAATGGATTAGTGTTAACAGAATGTGGACATGAAGGAAAAAAACCGGTTTTAACCTTCTAGTTTCAAATTGGTTTTAACAGTCCTGGTCAAAACTGACTCTGAATGGGATTACGCAGAAATGTTTATAAGTAAATAATTTAACAGAAGAAAAGTGACCAAAAGACCCAAATTTTTTCTTCACAAGTATTGAAATGGTTTAAACCATTTTTACATATCTATTTTTGTATACAAATCTTGTTGAAAAGGCAGCGCTAAGATATCTTGTAGAAGTAAATCTAGATGAGAAATTATCTGTTAATTTTAGATGCTGCTATTTTCTTAGTGAAAGTGTATTGTTTTTATCTATAACAACCAGTAATATTTTATTTAATACCAGTGATATGTTTATCAGTGATATATTGCTTCAAGTAAATGCATTCAAATGCACAAGTTTCATTGTGCTACAACCTCTCATGTAAAATACACGGTTATTTATTTTTGAGGGTAAATACCCGGGTAAATACTCAAAATGGGTATTTACCTGAGCATTTATTTTCCAGAGAATTCTACTCACACAAGATACCCACATTTGTGCATAATGATATTGAATATGAATATAGTACTATATTGAATGTAAAGAAAAGTTTAACATTTGAATTCTTTTTGCAAATTTTTTAAGTTTATGGACGTAAAATAATAAATAAGGAAACACAAATGTTATACAACATCATGCATTTTTCATACAATACTTGATTTAAATATCTACCCTTTTTTTAGTAATAATATAATTGCCAACTTTAAAAATAAGAACAGTTGTAGTCAATTCAAAAAGGAAGAGTGTTAAGTTTGGCTTTTAAATGACGAAGGAAGAGAATTGACTGTGGAAACCAGAATCAATGATAGCAAGAATTAAAGGGGGAATTGCGATGCTGTTTCAAAAGTTCTTAAAACCTTTACAGGAACAACCCTGTTTAAAAAAAAAATCTTAAAATAACATTTAAAAATAATCAAGGAGCAAGTAAAGTAAAGGCAAGAAAGATTGCTTTTTAATTAAAATTTACGTATTTTCCTGAAAGTAATAAATAAAAAATATTATGAGTTTTTGCTCACTTTAAGAAAAAACAACTTCATTCAAACATTTCAGAGTCAGACATTGCTTTTGAACTGTCATCTGAATTGCACAAAATATCTATTTGTAGGATAAGAAATTCTTCACTTACAAATAATTGCTCACTTCTTTGGGTTGCAGCTCTCTCCTTCATTTCTAGATCTTATTCATTTTGTTTTGTCTCCCCTTTCGTATTGTAGTTGCTTCCAAATATATGATAGATATTTGAGCTTTACCACCCTGTTAGATTTTTTAAAACTTTTTATATTGTGATTGTAACTGAAAATTTTGATAGTAGAATGTAACTGAAAATGTGAAAGTTCTTTCTTCTGCATTAAATGTAACTGATGCACTTAAGGTAGGTGAACACCCTAATTAAAAAAAAAATCGATTTTGAGAAATTTAGAGAGCCCAGTGTTCTTTTTTCTAAATCCACAATTGTTTTTGAAATCTATGAATTATTGAGAGAACTAGAAGAAGTTTATTGAATTCGAATACACTGCTTATAACTGAAATTTACCTTTTCTTTCTTGATTTTCTCATAACCACGTTTTCAAAGTTTTTATTTACGCCAACAGCTCTAGCGAAAAAAATATTCACTCTAAAGATTTGAAACTTAGCAAAAATGGCAATTGAACATATGAGTGCAATACAAACCTCGAAAAGTTAATGTACATGCAATATGTGGTTTTGAAATAATAATCAATTCAACTTAGGGGGCAAAATGCACGGTTTTCAGGGGAATTTTTCAAACATTTATCCATAAAACCTGTTTTTATTAAATTATTTGAAAATTTGAGAGTCATACCACTCTCTGGTATCAAACGAAGAGATAGACACAAAAAGTTTTAAAAATTATGAAAAAGTGAATGTACTGGAAGTGTTAAGGAAAATTCAGTTTTTTGCTAAAAATATGGCTTTTTTCATTTAAAAAAAAAACCTATAGAAAAATTTATTTTTAACAAAAAAGTAGTTAAAATGTGTTATTTATGTCACTTTTAACAATCGTATAAAATTTTAGAAAGGTGCAATGAATATTGAAGAAAAAAATATTTAGGGTGTTCGCCTACCTTAAAATGTACTAAGCTACCTTTAACACTTGTTCCTCATAAACGTCTCCACCATACAAGTCGACTCCCACAAATTTTCCACCAATCTTATGATGAACAATCCTATTATATCTTCAAATGAACACTCTCGAATTTCAAATGCTTCTGTGCTTTATAAACAAACGGTAAACCATCAAGTAAGTTGGACTGTTTCAGGCTATTTTCATTGCTTCATTGGATTCAAAATCTGCAAGGTGAATTGAACCACCAACATCTTTTTTTAGACTGCAAGTGAGCCGATTCACACTTTATTTTTTAATAATGTCGCCAAATTTTTCAATAAAAAATATATAATCTGAAAACTACGTATGTCACAATTTTACACATTTTATTTCGTATTTAGATAAAAATTATCATTTATTTAACTTCTGCTTTTTTTTTCAAAATACCCAGTTTTTGGGTATTTACCTAGGTCTAGGGTAAATACACCAACAATATTTACCTGTCCACTGGGTATTTACCCGATCCACATGACCGGCTACAACTGTTACAAACAAAATGAGGTTACTAATAAAAAGTTACTTGCGTGAATCTGTTCGGTACTTTTATTTTTCTTTTAGCGAAATGAAGATAATAACAAAAAGATAATATTGCATATAAAAATAATTTTTACCAACATTAATGAGGGAAAGGAAACAAAATTACTTTTACAGAAGTAATTTACTGTTAATGGGGAAAAACAAATCTTTTACATCTAATGTTTTGGAAGTGTAAATGTATCTAAATCTTGTCAGGGAAACTGAAACCTATAGTTGTATAATCTACGTATAAGCTGCAAGTTTCTTTAATTAACTCTATTGATTTTTTAAGTTATTTTTCAGTGTTCCCCTTCTTCCCCTAAAGAAAAAAAACAGAGAAGGTCCGAAGACCTTCATAAAACACTCATTCATAACTAGGAAGGTATAAAGTAGTAGTGTGTCGTCTAAACAATGAAATGGTGAATTCAAAGTCACTAAAAGCTGCTGCTGACACTGCTTTGGAATGCAGCTCATTTTGTCTTGGTTTTTGCTTAGGAATGTATGCTAATCTCTAAGTTGAAGGGACATGGCTCAAACAGAATCTGTTCGTTACTGTTATTTTGGTTTTGGAAATATTAAGCCAACAACACAAAGATAATATTGCATATAAAATGATTATTGCAAAAAATAATGTGGGAAAAGAACAAAATTACCAAAAATCTGTTCGTAACTTTTATTTTGTGTTTGGAGATATGAAGTCAACAAAACAAAAATAATATTTCCTACAAAGTAATTATTACAAACAATAATGTGGGAAATGAGCAAAATTACTTCACCTTTGAAAGTAAAGAAATTTACTATTAATGGTGAAAAACAAATTATCTTTCGTATTTAATGTTGTGGAAGTGTGAATGTATCCAAATCACGTCAGTAACTGGAACATTTAGTTGTATAACTTATGAATAAGTTACAAACTTCTACAATTAACTCAACAAATTTTTAAATTTATATTTTCTCCACTAAAAATAAATCCAAATTAAGTCACTGCTTTTGAGTGCAGCTCTTTTTGTCTTGGTTTTCGTTTAGGAATATATGAAACAGTGAGAAACACAAAGGGATGTAAGTGACAAAATTAAAAATTTGGAGATGACCAGTACAAATGGTAGGTGGACCTCTCCTCTGTCTTGGGGCAAGAGATAGTACTAGTAGCCCTAGTAGGTGCTGCTGAGCATGTTTTAGAAAAAAAATTTAATGAAAGCCTATCTAGGATCTAAACTTAAAACGTGATTTACTCGAAAATTTAAATTGTCCATTTATACTTCTCACTGCATCATATGCCAATTTCTCAGTAAAAGGGACAGATAAACATCGTATTCTTAAAAAAAAATGCCAATGAAATCGGTGGATTATGAAAAGAAACAAGGTGCATAAAGATGACGAGATAAGCTACAGAAACCTTCATACAAATACACACCAGTGCACAGCTAGGAAGGTATAGGGAAGTAGCGTATTGTATGAACGCGGGGTGGAATGTGAATTCAAAGTTGATGGAAATCCAGAATGAAGCTCATTTCGTCATGTCTTTTGTTAGCAATATTTAACAGTTTTTCAACGGAAGAGACAATCTTCAGACTGAATGGTATCAAAAAATGTAAATGATCGATGATATATGGATTTTGCTAATTTTTCAGAACAGGGTAAGCATATGAATTTTTGATATGAGAATATATTTTATATATTTATATCAAATATTTTCATTGAAGCCCTTGTGATATTTTCAGACTTGGAATTTATAAGCATTTTCCTTTCCTTTGATCTCCTAATAAGTATTCCTCTTACATTATAAGCCTGTTCTTGAGATTTTATTCATTCTTGGGGAGATCAGTGAAAAAAGGGAAGTGTTATTGGCACTGAGTTGAGTTGTGTTATCTTCACCGAAGCGGCGAAGGTATTTCAATCAAAACTGTGCGAAATCACTCTCCCCTTTTAGTGAACTTTCCAAATAGAAATAAACACTCTAAAGATCAGAACTCCTCTAACCGAAGATGTAAGAAACAATCTGCTTTCGATACATTTCTGATCGTGCTGCAACTGCTTGCCCTTCGCTGAAATTTTAGTTCCTTTTGTCTCAAGTTCAACCTGTTTGAAATTTTTTTCAGATATTTAGATTTTAATGTGTCACTATTCATAAAAACATACGTTGTTTATGTACCATTTCTTTAAATATAATTTTAGGTAGTTACTATATGTTGCTAAGTTTTACTGCAGTTGTTTTTATTTGCATACCTCAACTTTTTTGAACTAAGAGGTTTTTAGTAGTCTTACTCGGCCAATTTGGATATGTTACTAAATTGTGATGTAGATGGTTTTTATGCCATTTTTTTACACTGAGTAAGGGAGTTCTAAGAGTCCCTATAAAACAAATGTATACAATTTCTAGGCCAGATTTAGATCTTTTTACACTAGGTTTTCCAGATGTGCAAAGAGTTCAATAATTTAATCATTAGCCTTTTTTTCTGCGAAACCAAGAGCAACTGTTTGTGAGGTAAACATGAAAAGATAAAATTTAGGTACATAGCAACAAGGGCACTTAGAGACATTAATTAAAGTAGTTATTTTTTATTTCTTTGAATGTAGATTAGTTAGTTTTTATGCATTAGTAATTTTGTACAAATTTAGATTTTTAATTATTGGAAAGCGAAGTTTTGCAAATATTAACAGTTTACTCTACTTCTAAATACTTGCATTAAAAAAGAAAAAAAAAAGCTGTTCAAATAATATTTTCAGTTTATTGAAGTTGAGACTTCTAATATGTTATTCGACTACATGAGAGTGAAATAACTTAACTTCTGCATTCCTAATCCTTTACATCCTGGATTTTGCTGAAGCATAAGCTGACACATACGCACTAATAAAAAGACTTTTATACGTATACAAAATATTATTTTCGATTCAGAAGATGAAGCAAATAATGAAAAATTTGTTTCACAAAGTGAAATATCCCGAAGCAAACCAATTTCAAGCTTTTCCCAGAGCAATTTAATGAAATATTGCTAAGAAAAATGTCTAAACAGAAGATATTAAACCTTATATAAACACCAGGAACATATAAATTCAATCGTCTTTGGATTCTTCAACTCACTGTGCTTTAGAAATTGACTTATTTATTACTTTTAACGGATGGTAGGGTATAAATAATACAACCCCCTTTTTGTTACTGCTGCATTAGATGCTAGTAATATTACTTTTCGTCGCAACCACTTTATTACTGCTTGTGAACTAGTAGATTGTATTTTAGTTCACGATTGTACGTTACATTATATTGTACGTTAAATACATTATGTACATGTGCATTTCAATTTTCTATATTAGGTACAGATACATAATACTACTTTGCACCACAACCACTTTATTACTGCTTGTGAACTACTAGATTGTATTTTAGCTCATGATTGTAGGTTACGTTACATTGTACGTTAATACATTGTACATGTGCATTTCAGTTTTCTACATTAAATACAGATACATTGTACACTTGTGAAACACTATTTGTAAATTCTGCTTGCTGAAATATCATTAGTTATATTTGCTTTAATTATTTAAGTCTAGAGCAAACGCATTATGTATGAAGTTAATAAACATAAAAACACGGGGGGGGGGGACTAAGGTTAGATAACTGAGCGGAAGATCTCATTAATTTCTTAAAGTATCCTATCCTCCGTCAAATTAATTAGAAAACAATTAACCACTGAAAAACGTTGAAACTTCTCACCCCAGAAGTTTCTCATACTTGAGGTCTCGTACTTCCGCATAGCTTAGAGCAAGTTCATTATCTTGTTTTGACGAGACAACAATAGCTCGGTTAAAACATTTCAAGGCATTAAATACTAAAATAACAAGAAGTTCACTTTCTTACACACCAACATTGATTTTGTAACATTATTTACCTTTCTATTTCTTGTTTAGTTCTGGTTCCAAATTATTTTAGTTATGTACTTTTTTAGCTTAAAAAATGTTTCAAAGGTAGAATCCATGTCGATTTAGGCAGGTGGTTACCTCGATAGTCTCAGATTTTTTTGATTGTACTATATTTTAAAATTCATGAAAAAGTAAGCAAGGGTTATATTTTGGTTTTGCCCAAAAGATTCCTGGGTCGAGATAGGGACATAATGGGACAGTTTTCTTTTGGTTCGTTGTAATTTCTTTAATTCTGGTTTTAAATAACTTTAATTGCATGGCATGATTGCAGAGCTCTTTAGTTATCATTGTGATTGTTTTCATAATTTATCCTCATTCGCTTCCATTTGAAAAAATAAAATTTTGAAAGGCTGTCAAAGTGCCCGCTGTGCCCCATGTGGGGGCATAGTGAGACAGGGTTTTGGGTACAGTGGGACATCAAGAAATGCAGAAATAAAACGAGCTATTTTCGGACAATATTTATTATTACTAAATTTAGGCTGAGATTACAGTACACAGAAGATGCTAAAGCAGTTTTTAATCGACAGGTTTTTAAAGAAGTTATAATTATGAATCCCCATTTGAAATTTAAAATATTTTTACAAAATAATGTTTGAGGCCATGAATATCTACCGAAGGAACATTAAACAAAATATTAAAAGAAAACAAAATTGGAAGGTTTGTATAATTCTTTAAACAATTTTATTCTTTTTTTATTTAAAAACTCTCTTGTTCAATTAAAGATAACAATCTTATTACATGTTTTAACACGAAAATAACAAATGAATAAAGATTACAATTTATGTGAAACACTATATTATATCCATATGATAGTAGCAGCAAAATATAGCTTATTAGAAACAATTTTTAAAAGGATGTTTAAATGTTGTTAAAGGTATTGTTTGAGTGATACCTCATTAAAACTAATGACCATAATTTAATTGATGTCAAATCTAAATGTTGAAAAATGTATTTACTTTTCATTTTCTTAAAACGTGTTTACTTTACTGTGAATTAATTATGTTGACGAGGAAGCAGTGGAACGCTGTCCCACTGTACCTCCAAAGCAGTATTTTTAAAACAAGACTCAAAACCTGAACAAATTTCATTTCTAGGGGAAAAAGAAACATATAGTTGAGAAATTTGTAGCTTTAAGTCAATGCATTGATATTCAACATTGAACATTAATTTACAACTGAAATTTTAAAAAATACAACTTACAAGATTTACATGGCACTGATAGTAGAAGTAAAGATGACTGCAAGTTCCTGAAAAATGGAATGTCAAAGTGGCCCCTCCCCTTAATGTTCATTAAGTGATTAATTTGGCTTTTAACTTTATTGTGGAACTTTTCAAGATTTGTAAGAATTTGCATAGTGGGAAAATATTATTTTTCCCACTATGTCCCGTGTCCCACTGTACCCCGGTCTTCCCTACGGGCCGCCAAAGATGGCTTAACGGGAGTCATTTCTCACTTGTGATTTTCGACAAAATATTTAAGGTTCTTTGTCTTTATAACAGTACAACATATTTTGTGGCAGTTTGTTTTAACTAAAAGGTTATTTTTGTCTGTTTAAAAGGATATGCACAATTTTGGAATTTCTTTCAGTCCTTTGAAAATATAATTTTTTTTTTTTTTTTTGGTTTTTCTCAAAAATGCGAATTTCGAATTTTTATTTTTTACTGTTGAACAGTACCATTGAGCACTAACTACTACTTTCTCTAAAAAAGAGAGCTTTCACTTTTTCGTTTATCTAGCATTTGAAAAAAATGAAGGTAGGGTAGACCGACCAGTGAATGAACAGTTAAGCACAATTTCATTTTTTAAAAATCCTAGTAATTTTAAATTCTATACTATACAGATCGTGATAGCTAAAACATTTTAATTGATCTATGTAAATATCTCTAAAAAATCGCGGGAACTTAAATGGTACCGCTTCCGACTTTTTTAGGTGTTTAAAGAAAAAATGGCACAACGACCCAGTGAATGAACACCTCGAACCAGTAAATGAACACAAATTGGTCCAGCGAATGAACATGATAAATTTTGATTCAAAAAGAAACTAAGTTTCTTTGAAATCTATCTATCTATATAACTATCTATATCTATTTATCTATCTATCTATTTATATAACTATCTATATCTATCTATCTATCTATATCTATCTTTATATCTCTATCCATCTATCAATATACCTTCCTATCTATTTTTCTATCTACACATCTATCGGTCTATCTCTATGTCTATTTACCTATTTATCAATGTACTTATCTATTTTTCTATCTATCTATCTAGATATCTATCTACTTATCTATCTATCCAATTACTTATCTATATATATCTACTTATCTGTCCACTTATCTATGTATGTATGTATGTATCTACCACTACCTATCTACCTCTATCTATCTACCTCTATCTCTCTACCTCTATCTATCTATCTATCTATCTACCTATTCTATCTCTATATTTATCTACCTATATATCTATTTACCTGTTATTTTTTATATATCTATCTCTGTACCATCCTCTATTTATGTATCTATCTATATACAAACATACATACATATCTACCTATCTATTCTCTCTCTTTGTATATATATTTCTATTTCTCTATCTTTCTATCTACCTGTCTATCTCTCAAGAGAGATAAAGATATAGAAAGATAGAGGTAGGTAAGTAGGTTAATATACAGATAGAGATATTGATAGATAAAAAATAAAACTCAGTAATACGTGCATTGTTTACAAAGACAAAAATAAAGAAATTATAAAATATATAATGAAATACATAAATAAATAAGCATATAAAACTATCTGCATTACAAAAAAGTACGAAAATGAAAATATCTCAAAGAAACTTCAAATCTCTTTTTAAATCAAAAGAAATTTTGCCAGTAGACCGGGGCACGGTTACGCGGATTTTTTTCAATGTATTTTCTAAATTTTATGTTTTAACTTATGAAATTTTCTACATTGCGGTTTGAGGAAGCAGTTAAAGGAGTCAAAATTGGTATATTTAGTTGTTGCGCAGTTTGTATTTTTAACCTTAAAAAAATTATTTTTGAGTCCAAGTCGGTTGCGTAAATCTGACCCCGGACACGCGGGGAACGTTTACGCATACTTATTTTGACACCTAACGTGGCTCTGTGAGTGTTTTAAACATAATGTCTTACCATAGTTAAAATAAAGCAAATTTATTACACTGAATAGTGTATAAAGTAAAAGCTTAACGAGTCCTCGGCAGAAAACAGATTATTTTTTCTGCATGCTATACCGAAGTTCGACTGATGCTCAAAAAATTGTGAATATATTTGCTAGGGAGCAGCATCAATCTGTTATGACTGTTGGTTTTTCAGTTATAATTCGTTTTGAAAAAAAGCCACTGCGTAAACGTGCCCCGGTCTACACTACTTTTACCCAAAGTTTCTGAAGCACCCTTATTTTTTCAAATACCTCTAAAACAAAAAAAAGTGGAAGCTCTCCTTTTCAGGTAATTTTGTGTTAAATAATGCTGATCAACAGTGAAAAATTTAAAAATTTTAAGATTGGCATTTTTGAGGAAAATAAAATTAAAAAAAAAAATGTTTATAAATTATTTTTTCAAAAGACTTTGGAAAGAAAAATTAAATACAAATTCTAAAATGGTGCACATCTTTTTAACCAGAAAAATATAGCCTTTCGAATTAAATAAATCGCAACAAAATATTTTGTATCGTATCAGAGATAAAAACTTTCAAGATTTTGTCGAAAATCATGATTGAGAAATGATGCCCGGGAAATCATTTTTCGCAGTCTGTATCTCGACCCCTTTTTTTTGGTGGGGGGGGGGGGAACCAAGATTGTCACTTATCTTACTTTTTAAAATATGTTTCCTTAAAAAACTCTGAGATTATCAAGAAAACCCCTGCCTAATTTGACGCAAATTCTATACAAGCAAAATGTTTTTTTTTTTTTTTTTCATTTTTTAATGCAAAAAGAAAACTATTGCCTCATATAAAAACAGTGCACAACATGAATTCCCTAAAACTATTAGGAATTTTACATCAATAAATTAAACGATTAATGATTCACAGAAAAACATTGCTCTCATATTTTTCAATATGTAAGCGTACATACGTATGTAAAACTATATGAAGAACTAAATTACAAATAAATAAATAAAGAAATAAAATAAAAATTCACCCAATAGAAAACTTAAAAAATGAACTGGTGTTCTAAATAAGTATATATATATATATATATATCAGCGGGGGGGGATGAGTATTAAGAGTGAGGGAAACAAAAGAGCAGAATATGAAATTTTCTTTTACACAGTAGAATCTCTCTACTCGGAAATCTCTTGTCGACGAATTTTTGTTGATAGCAATCGACAATAGACCAAAACTTTCTCTTGTTTAGATTAGAGGGTTATAAAAAATAAAGCTATTACAAATACAGGCGAAAAAATAATAGTACCTGAAGAAGAATAATCATCACAAATAACGTGTTATCCTTTTACAAAACTTACAAATGACTATATGCTCGTATTTACATTCACCTTTACTCAGAAAATAACTTATTGTGCTTTCTCCTATCCTGTATAGTATATTTACATTTTTACAGGAGTTCGGAATGCCATGTCAACAGAATCTTGAGAAATCGCTGCAATTTCCTGCCCAAATACCAGTAAGAGCTCATCCGGCGTGTGAAGATTACTGTAAATCCTTATTCCTTTAAGGTAAGCTTTATGTATAAAATGAGAAAGAAGTTGTGTGTTCGGGCGATCGGAGGGCACAGTAGTAAATATTTGAAGGATGGTTTTACCAAGGCGGGAAAATAGGACAACGGGAATCATGACTTTGTAAAGTCAATGATCAAATCAAGAATATTAAAGTTTAAAAAAAAATAATCATAAAAGTATGGCTCGCACGTATTTTATGGTTGCAAGTGGCTTTCCACACTCGAATGAGCAGCACTCTTGAGTCTTTTTCAAAATATTCATACCTACACTGTCTACCAGTGAAAACGTAATGGTACTCCTAATATGCTCTTTAAAACTGACTACAGATATTACATTTCCTTCATTAAATGTTGTGTAGGGTACACATAAAAACATATGAAAATATATCACTTGCATCTTTTAACATTAAAGATACACTTTTGTATCTTGTAGATGGAAAAAAAAACCGTCCCTTTATTGTATTTTAAAACTCAGTAATATTTTTTGGGATAACAATTGAGGGATACAACTGAATTTATAAAAGAACAATAATTGAGACATATTTCCTGAGGTAAATAACTACCGTGAAGTGGAGTTACTTGAGCCTCAAGGGGCTACTTGAACCCATGAGAAAAAAGTGATTAAAATCCGTCCTGATCCTATAAAACTCAATGTATAGACTTAAAAAACTTTCTCCATGACAGGTAGCAGTACTAGGTAGAGGCTGGATTATGAAACAAAGTTTCTGCTATTCCTAGCTTTTTCTGATTGAGGTTATTATTGCAAGTTGTCTAGACAGTTGTTTTTAGTGTCTGCAAACTTTCACATGTAAGTTCATGGAAACATCTAACATCATCAAGGTATAGATAGTTTTATGTTTACATTCTATTTCTTAATAAAATAACAATGATTCAGGGTTATAGCTATATAATTAACACAGTAACAAATTTACTTTAGTAAACGTGCACTGATTGCCTTAAAATGCGGCTACTTGAACTCAGCGTTCAAGCAGCACTAGACCACTTTTCATCACTAAATTATGTTAAGTAAGATTTGTAATCTTTTAAAATAAAGAGGTTAGTTATTATTTATACCCGTTTATTTGCAGGCCTGGGAATAAAAAGGGTCCGAAAGTAAAAGAGAACCCCTTGAAGTAGGAAATAATGCGGATTATGAAGTGGAAAAATTACAATTGTGTCCAGATTCAACTAATCCCATAGAAATGCCTTAGAGAGTGGCATCAGCCCATTTTGACTTAAGTATATCAACTCTAAAAATGAAATAAAAAGATCGTTCACAAAACAAGCCTGGGCATCCTGTAATATTTAGTAGCGAGGAAGAGCAGGTATTAAATAATATCAGAGAAAATAAATCCACCCAAACCATTAAATTGAGGAGTTTTCATTTTCTCTAATGTTTAAATAATGAGCATTTCAATTGATTTTTAGCTGTAGTTGGATTATATTTCTACTTGAGAAATTATGTTTGCCTAAAAATATGTTTTTATGTACATACGTAGATTTTATATTTTGTATAAAAAATCGCAATTTATATAGTTTGCTCATTACTAGAATGTACGTTTTGAATTTTCTTTCAATATCATTGGTCCTTCTTGATACCACCACCTGTTTTTTCTAATGGATGTGCTGAGTGGGACCAAGTAGCCCCAGAGTGGGGCTACTTGAACCCAATTTTTAAAAATAGAAAAAAAAAACATAAAAGAGTTAAAGTTGTTGTTTAAAAAAGGCTTAAGGTGGTAGCAGAACGTTTAAAAAGTGGTAAAAACAAGGTTATCAGTTCAAATTATGGGTTTGACTAAAAATTCAGTGTAAAACTCGCAGAAAATATGAAATTTCAGGTCAAAGTAGCCCCACTTTGCGGTACTAATTTTATGAAACTATTCCTGAAAATTAATATTTCTGATAAAGATATCTATTACAGTATTTTGTCACATAAGAAAACTGTACTTACTGTATTTTAAAACTCAGTAATGTTTTTTCGGGATAACAATTGAGGGATGCAATTGAATTTATAAAAGAACAATAATTGGGACATTTCATGAGGTAAATAACTACTATTTTTCTGAGACTATTTCTAAAAATTATTTTTTTTATAAAGATATCTATTGCAACATTTTGTCTCTTACATTTTGTCCGTTACCAATTTATAAGATTATGAAAAAAAAAAGGTTTACAATTTTACCAAGAATTGGCAATATATTTGCAATAAAACACTTATACTAGTTAAATATAAGGGTGATTCTCCAAAACCCTAACAACATTATGTTTCAGTAGCTTAACACAAAAATTGTTTAACTCAGAAAGTGTTTTCATTTTTTCATAGTTAGAAATAGCTTATCTGATGTTATTCTACTCTTATTAAAACAATAACTCATTTAGGTTTTTCTACAAAATTTTTTAAATAACCAGAAAGTCACTTTTGTCGTGTCCCCAGACGTTTTTGAAATGGATTTAAATTATTTGAAAATTTTATATCAACATTCCACAAATTCAATTGGTAGTACAAAATTAAGCGTACTTAAAAATGTAAAATAGCATTCTTTAAATAAATAAATTTAAGTCATCAAGGTTCATCGTTTTAAACTTTGTCCCCTGGTTTTCATATCATTCTTCTGTCCTAGGAATGAGTTCAATTATTGTAGGTAAAAAAAGGAATTTTTTAACTGCTGTACTATAAAATTGTTTATTATCTCCATTTTGTTGGATTTCTTGAGTATCTTTTAATATGATTTTTCTGCTGTTCTCATTAGTATTTTGAATTAAAAAAGAATTTTTTAACTGCTGTACTATAAAATTGTTTATTATCTCCATTTTTTTGGATTCCTTGAGTATTTTGTTAATATGATTTTTCTGCTGTTCTCATTAACATTTTGAATTCAAGAATAAGGTATGTAACATTTTCGCTGTCATTCTCTTTGACAATATTTCTGTTTTAAATAAATGAAAAATTTTAACTCTACTCATAGTGTGTGGTTGAATTAAGAGGTTAGAGTAGAAAAATAACATTATTTACCTTAAATATGATCTTGGGCCTACGTAACAGGCAAATTGTATGGAAAATATCATATTCCTGTCCTAAAAAAAAAGTGTCATACTTCTGTCCTAAAACATTCACTCTCCTAGCAATATTTCTCAAGCACTGGTAACGCATCCCGTAGAATAGAAGGATTTATTTCAAATACATTAGTTGGAAAATAAGATTAAATGAAAAAAAGAAAGTTAAAGTTGGCAAACAATAAATAAAAAATGTATCAGTGGAATGATTCTATTTATTTAATATTTTTTTGTTGTTGTTCAGACGAATCGTTCCAAAAGAGATTTGTTAGTTAGACATTTGTTTATCTAAATGTTGCTCGAATAGGTTAGTGAAGTTGCTATAAATTTCGTAGTTGCTTTAAATTAAAAGTAAAATATATGCTATTAATATTGCTGATTCTCTTTCTGTTTTATGTTTGTATTTCCTGAGCCGTAAAACAATTCGCAGGTAATGAGAAGGTAACTTTTCTTTTTGTAAATCTTATCATACTGTGTTTGGCTAACTTAAAGAAAATTTTAATGTAGCAATCGATTTTTTTTTCGTTGAAATGAATGTCCATTATTCAGAGTGTAAGCTATTCAGAGTGAATAATATGGAAAAACCTATGTGTGACTTGTACTTGAAGACATTGGAGGTGTCCGTTAAGGGAGGTTTTACATAAATTTTGTTTTGTCATTTAGTAACCATACTTTTTGATTTAGGTTTCAATTATTTCTTTATTCTATAGTTACATTTTAGATAACCCATGAAGAAATTAATTTCGTAATTCTCCTGGTGCTGCTTGTCAGTCTCTTGCTGTATGAAAATTTAACCCCCGCTTTTGAGGGTGTAACATAGTTAAAGTGAGTTTCCTCTATTTTTCTCTTAATAAGTTCCTAACAAAGAGTAAGTATAATTTTTTGCAGGTTTTTTTCAGCATTTTTATTGTAAAAAAATGTGATTGGAAAATGTCAGGTTTTTGGAGAATCACCCATAACTTTACTTTTCAGTTGAAAACGAACATTTTAGTAATATAAACAATTGATCTTTAGGGTGAATATTTTAATTCAATTTCAAGGCCGCCATCTAATTTTTTGTGTTAAAATATAAATTTACTTTCTTTTGCGTAAATATTTTTTAGTTAATCTTTTTCAAATATTTTACTTTCTTTCTTACTGCCATTAATTAGCATGTTGGGTTTGGAAAGCGTTTTGCTGTCCATGTCAAATCCGTTACTAGTCCAGTCCATTAATGTTAGTGGTAACGGATTTGACGGTACTTCCAAATTTCAAAGAATAAATTATTTTTATTCGAACTCGAACATTCATCAAGTATTGAAATATTATGCTTCTAGACACAGACACAAAACCTGAACATTGCAACTATGTTTGAGATTTTTTTACTCGTTCGTGTACATAAAATCAATTGAAAATGTATGGTAACGGACTTGTGAAATTGACCCACAATTTGGAGGAAAACAGTTCACAAAAAATAAAAAAAGCAAAAGTGCTTAATTAATTCTCTTTCCACATACATCCAACATATACATGAGCTGTCATTTTACTTTTAATGTAAAATTGAAAAATAATAAGGAATAAAAATGATGCTCCTGAATTGTATGAATTTATTGAAAATGACCCTCTTGGCTTGTAACTACTGTTGAGCGTTGGAAGCTCAAACCATTTTCAGCTTTGAAATCGACTAATTTATATGAGTGTTACGAATACTTTTCAACGTAGATTTTTTTTAAAAAAAGTCATTGCATGCATCTATCCATATAAAATATTTCATCGTTTTCCTTCCACTTTCAGTTTTTTGAACTTATTCAGCTCAAAATAACTGTTTTTTGTGAGAATGACCCATATGTCTTGCACTCATTGAAAACTCGGAATTCACAAACTCATATGATTAGCTCTGTGCCGAGTATCGAAAAACTCCCAACAGCTAAATGATTTCTATTTCCTTTATCCTCTCTTCGCTGTTGATAAAGCTATGGAAAATGATCAATGTGACAACCGACATTTTCATGGTTTTTCTCCCTAAATGAAAACGCGAAATGCACAATCATATCGGCGAGTTACACTTTGCCGAGTGTCAAAACACCCATCAACTCAAACATTTCTATTTCCTTTATTCATGTTGAGTTAATATCGTTATGCAGAGTGATCAATGTGGCAAGTGACATTTTTAGTTTTATCTCCCTATCCTTTTTACTTCCTTTTACAAAAAAGGAAGTATTGTATTCGCAAAAAAAATTGCACCCAAAAATCGGCCTTAATTTCCATTTTGTTCACCCCCAAATGAATGTTGAGTTTTTTTTCCAACCCGACCACACGTGGATATGTGCCTAGGAACGTACAGACACCCAAAATATACATTTTGACAATCCCCGAGGTAATTACAACGAGTTTTCTCGTGAAGTCTGTATGTACGTACGTATGTGCGTATGTGTGTATGTCGTATAACTCAAGAACGGAATGTCCTAGAAAGTTGAAATTTGGTACATAGACTCCTAGTGGGGTCTAGTTAAACACCTTCCTTGTTGGTTGCATTCGTATGCTTCAAAGGGAGTCTTTTGCCCCTTTTTGAGGGGAAATCATTGTTAATTTCGATGTAAACTCACGTGGTTTTATAATTTGGCGGACACTTGGCATCAACATTCTTTTGGTCGCAAGTTTTGTCGCCAACTTGGCGACAAAATTTGGCGGATTTTTTTTAAAATCTGGTTTCAATTTGGCCACTGTTGGTGATATTTAGAGAATAAACTATTGAATCATATTAAAACGGCCAATAATGAGAAAATGACATTAAATTGGAGTAAAAGGAAGTCATGTGATGCACACATCAGCTCGTTATGGATTTATTTAACGACATCCGACTTATTAACAGGAATGCGCTTGCGAACAAGTGATTTTTTTTAACCTGTAGGCAACAGCTTTACTCGAAACTAACAATAAGACCTTACTCTTGCTTAGGAAAAAATATTTTAAGCATTGTACTGAGCACACCTGTAGAAGTGTATTTTATACGCTCCAAGCTTAATTAAGTATGATTGTTTCAAACAGACAATATGGAACAGCTAACAAAAATCGTGGGTTGCGTGTAGTGATGAGAAAATTGTTTAATGAAAATTTTTTGACCTTATTTGCCAGAATTTTTGAGAAAGCTCTAAACGACCGATATCTATTTATTCACATTGTTTGCAATTTACTTACAATACGTCGTGAAAATTTTCAAGCAACCACATTCCTTTTCTCAAGTTCTTTAAGATTTATACCTAGTGACTGTAAAAATAGAATGTGACTTTCCCAATCGATTACTAAGCATTTATATCGCAGTGTGCAGAACAAATAACATGGATGTGTTCCTTTTGGAATACTTAAATCTTATTTTCCTTATAATTGTGTCCACATCACACGGGTGCCTAAAACTTCCTTCTACGAATAAGAAATTAATTTGTATTTCCAATAAAAGTTATAAAAAAAAGTTTGATTTACTATTAGTTACTAGTCATAAAATTTGCATAACTTTCCGACCAAATGCAGCGAAGACGTGGCGGTTTTTTCTCTTGTCCTTATAAATTTGACCACCACTGTAGTATAATTGCTTTGATATTTCCTCTTACTTCCTCTTACATAGAAAAGGAAGTATTGTATTCTCGAAAAAAAATTCCCCCAATTATCGACCTAAATTTCCATTTTGCTCACCCCCGAATGAATGTTGAGATGTTTTTTCGACCCGACCACACGTGCATACATACCTAAGAACGTATAGACCCCCGAAATATCCATTTTGACGATCCCCGTGTTAATTACCACGAGTTTTCTCGTGCCTTCCGTATGTATGTATGTGCGTATGTATCCCCCATAACTCAAAAACGGTATGCGGTAGAAAGTTGAAATTTGGTATGTAGACTCCTAAAGGGTTCTTTTGCACCTTTCTGTTGGAAAATCAGTGTTAATTTCAATGCCAACATGACGACAAAACTTACCGAAAAAAATCATTTTTTGAGTTTGGTTTCAATTTGGCACGATTGGCGATATTTAGAGAGTTAACCATTGAACCATGTTAAAATTTCCGATATTGAAAAAAGTAATCTTTGTAAAACGCTTTTTCGCGTCGGTTTGCGACAAACTAGGGGTGAAAATATTTAATGTGTTTCCTTGCTTACTTTAAATTGGCGTAAAAGGAAATCATGTGATGAACAGCTCGTTTAAAACAAATTTTCTTTATCAATGCAAAAATTAAAAAAAATCGTGTATTTTTGCTATAAACGTGCAGATATAATGCAATATGCTTTGCTAAAGCAGCATCTGTTAGTAAGATGGACTTTGTAAGCTAAAAATGTCACGATCTAATCTTGAAATTTTTCGTTTATGGGTGAAAGGGAAGAATTTAGCTATGCATTAAAAAATTGTTTGTATAATATTTAAATAAAGCTATCTCAAAGATCATTCAATAAATTTGTTCAAATGAAAACAAAATGAGTTTAATCAAAAACATTAATTTTTTCTGTTAAAAAGCTCCTGATGTAGAATAGATGTTGTAGATTGAAACAATTTAAAAGAATCTTAAATTTGCACATTTTTCAATCAAGAACTATGTCTATTCACTGCTACCTTTTGCATACGAAAACGTAGATTTATATAAGAAAGCAATAAGAAAGCATCTTACACAGATCGACTAAAAGTCATACCACCTATTAACCGCTTGCGCTGGAGCAACGTTGATGCACTTATTGTTATCGTACGAAGGTCAGCGTATTACTCCTCATTCATTATTCCGCTGCAAATTTCGGTGCTTCTACCTTTGATATACGAAAAAAACTGTTCGAGGGCGTGTCATCTGCTTACACAATCATTATATGCAAACTGGGAAATGGATCGTTGTACAGTTGCTTGCATAATAATAATCTATTTGCAACACTTTTACGCATCTATTTTGCAAATTTTTCCTGGAATTTTAAACTTTAGCTTTAAATTATGTCACATTCGAATACGAGGAAATATTGTGTATCATAATATGAAGTATCATCTTTCTAGAAAGTTTTCTTGTATTTAAAAAATAGTTTATTTGTACACGCACAAATCATTATTTTTCAAGTACAAAAATTTTTTTTTCTTAGAAAATTGATAATTCATTGAGCAAGCTACAAGCATCTGATGCTTATTGAGAATTGCATTTGAGGTGGGTACGATATACAGGTAGTTATCAAAATAATGGAAACACCGAGACAAGTGTGGTGTTCGGAATCGCTACTCTGCCGTAAATGTTCTGTTAATAAAGGTACCATCTGACTGCAATCACTCACACTGGTGAACCCAGATGGTGATCGAGTACTGTGGTCACTTTTGCTGCTATTGTTCGTTTTTTAGACATTACTATCCTCTTCAATATCGTCGGTTTCTTTCACTAAGCTTCGCTTTGAGTCCGCTATTTTGCTTTGCCGAGGTTCTTACCGCTTTGTGTGCATGCTGTCATGACTTTAGATACTGTACACTGTTAAAAATTCAGGAAGATTTTCTGGTAATTGTTACTGTAAAATGGCGGACTTAACGCATCGCTGATTTTTACGGTAATTTATACCGGAAAAATAAGCGATCCCAGCTCCAATTGGTTGATGTGGCCTACAGAGGAAACCGTAAAATTTTACAGTAACATTTGATTTTTACGGTAATAGTTACTGGCAACATATGGATGCCAGTAACAATTACCGTAAATTTTCTGGAAAATTTTTAACAGTGTACCTCTAGAAACGCCAAAAAGTTGAGATGTTTCAGTTTAACTTGCTCCAGCTAGACGTGCTCCAACAACTTGGCCTCTTTTAAAATTTAACAGGTCCGACATTTCACGTGCTTGAAAAAAATTCAAGATTTCCAGAACTTCAATTGAGCCACCATATAGTAACAGAATATGTACATTGCTACTTGTAAAAAAACGAGACATCTAGTTTTATTCTTTATTACTTACGGAGTACAGTCAAAAATGTCACTTTTATTCACAGGTGTTTCGATTATTTTGATAACTACCTGTATATCTTTACACTGTTAAAAATTTCCGGAAAATTTACGGTAATTGTTACTGGCATCCATGTTGCCAGTAACTATTACCGTAAAAATCAAATGTTACTGTAAAATTTTACGGTTTCCTCGGTAGGCCACAGCAACCAGTTGGCGCTGGGATCGCTTATTTCTCCGGTATAAATTACCGTAAAAATCAGCGATGCGTCGGCGATGCAATTTTACAGTAACAATTACCAGAAAATCTTCCTGAATTTTTAACAGTGTAGGCTTCACCTGACAACAGTCAGACTCTGCCAACTCCCAGTATGGCGTTCTTGAACAATTACATTAAAAACTACAATAAAATATGTAAATAGTTTTTCATTAATAATGTGGGAAATTCCACAGGTAACTGACTAACATTTCTGAAGCGAAACAACACGTATTTTGTAGCATTCAACGCAAAATATATGTTGTGCAAATGATCTTTTGCCCTGGAATAATGTAATTTTAAGCTGAATTTAGGGGTACAGTTGAATTCCCGAAATACACATTGGATAATTTTTAAATATTTATTAAAAAAAACATAAGTGACTGACATTTTAAAAACAAGTATGTCAATTGGATGCAATGCTTTTAACAATTGTTTTTAAATCGTCCTAAATATATTTTGAGAATTTAATTATACCATTGAACTCGACCTAAAAAGTACAATATTCCGCGGGAGAAGATTGTTTTTGCAATGCATATCTTGTTCTTACAATGTATGACTGAAATATCACAAAAATTTCAGTCAGTTACCCGTGGAATTGCTCATGTATCAAAATTTCATGCTAACACAACATTAGAAAAAACCTAAACTATAGGAACTAGTTATTCTATAGAAGAAAAAAAATAATAATATTTTACTTTGTATTCGTTGGAATAACATTTATCATCAACATACATATAAGCGTCGTAAAACAAAAATACTACTTTTTTTAATGATCTATAAACTTGACGTAGTTCTGTATTCAAAACCCTTTATTAGCTTCTGTATCAAAGTCATTGTTGTCTAAAAACAAAGCGCATTGTAAAAACCGAGAAAACTCTTTTATAGGAAAAGAACTATGGAGCACCGGTGCTCTGAAATGGAAGAAAAATTATTCTTGAAATGAAAGGCGGCAAGTGTAGTAAAGCTACGCATTTAAAAATAAACAATTACATTTTTGTTAAATTATGACTAAAATGATATTTGAATGTTAAGTTGATAAATGTCTGTTATATTAATATAATGACAAGGTTCTAAAAGTCTGCGGTTACATGAATACGACATGCAGACGTAAATTATGAGCTAACGTTTGCAGTAGAGGGGTGGGAAATTATTATTTTTTTTTTAATTTACTTATTTAAACTTATTTATTGATTTATTTTTCATTCAAACTATTTATTTTATTTTTGTTTTATTTTAATTTCATCTAATTACTTTGGGTGTATGTGTGTGTGTATGTTATTGGTGTAGCACAGAACTTTTCTAACAAAATAATAATTATTATTTTAAAAAATAAATAACTAAATAAATAATATGTTTTTAAAAATGGAATAAGATAAAAAGAGGGCAAAAAAAAGGAAAGGGTTAAGAAATATTTTGGGAGGAGGGGGGGGGGGAGTCTGCGGCATTTAGCTTGGAGGGGGGATGGGCACCCCTGGCTTGCAATGAGCAATGCTTGAGAGGAATGAATGTTGACGAGAGAGACGTTTTGAGGCTGAATCGTGAAATTTTGACAGTTTATGACAAGAAGTGTGACTTCACGCATTTTTTTAAATGAGAATATGTTTATTAAAAGTAACATGGAAAGAGGGGGGGGGGCTAAGATGAAGTGACCAACTTTGTGAGAAAGGAAGGGGGAGGGGTGAACATGGTGCCAAAAAGTGTGACTTCACGCATTTTTTTAAATAAGAATATGTTTATTAAAAGTAACATGGAAAGAGGGGGGGAAGGCTAAGATGAAGTGACCAACTTTGTGAGAAAGGAAGGGGGAGGGGTGAACATGGTGCCAAAAAGTGAGACATCATCTACAGTCAACCCATAACAATCGAATGAAATTTTTTCGTTAAATAAAAATAATTCTGCAAGAGAAAAATCATTTTTAAAGTAACAGATCTGATTTAAAAGCATTTTTTTAATGTGTGAAATAAGGCGGAAATTATTACACTAAAACCAGTGAATGAAAAAAGAAAGAGGAAACCGTCTACATGTTTTAGAATGAAGCAACCCTTGTGAATATCTGATTTCAAATTTTGCATTGGGCCAGCCAATAATAATGTCGCAAAGCGAAAAAATGAGATATTATAACTGCGTTGCTTATTTCATGTAAAACTGTTTTTTTTTTTTTGATATAACATACACTTATTATAACGTATTTTAAAAATGGTTAGTTTCCATATTATAATTCTGCAGTGCACGCAACGATTGCTTGCGACACGTTACGTAATAATAAATAAACAAAACTAAGAGTTATTATAACTATTTATGTGTATAACTGCCACTTTTATAATAATAACAAACCAGAGGCGCAGCGATATCCCAACTGGTTAAAAAAGTTTTTCTGCAGCAAGGCTTTTATTTATTTATTTATTTTTAATTATTATTATTTCTTTTTAAGCAGTCTTTCTTCGTAATCATCTGAAGACTTACTTTTTTTTGGAGGGGGGAGGGGGGGTCGGTCCTCTTACATATATACACAATGAGCTTACTACTGAATTTCCGTTTTCTGAAGCTCATGTTGATTGTCTTAATACTGAGAAAAAAAACTACACATATAAACCTTAGCATTATTAATTGAAACAGTAAACATACTCAAAACGTTTTGTCGAGTAACTCAATTGCACTTCTTACTATATCATTCTTTTAAGAATAAGTTTTTTAGCTGTTATTTCGATACGAAATTCGCAACATGAAAAAAAAATCAACATATTGTTAAACTAGCATCAAACAGTATGAAACAAAAGTCTACCTCTTTCTGCAGGTCAAAGGCTCTCCATAATTGAAAAGTCTCTCAACTGGAGCAAATGCCACTCTTTATAAACAATTTGAAATTACTTGTCACTTCTCATCAATTGTATCTAGTGTTGGGTTCTTTATTGCAAATGGGACGCAAATTAGATTTTGGTTTTGAATTATCTGATTCAACATTGCACGATAAAAGAATAGATCATAATTATGAAATATTTTATTATTTCATTAATAAAATATTTGAATGTTATAAGTGTATATTACATTTTTACTCTTTTCTAAACCATACAAGGCAATTTTAGTTCAAAATAGAGGTCCAAAGTTTTAAACACAAATGCCCTGCCAGTCATATGCTCAAAACCCTAGAAATTTTCGAAACCCTAGGCAAATAGCCAGGTCTGTACTAAAATCCCAGAACTGATCCCAAACGTACTGTAAACCTAGTCATTTGAATCTTTAAAACTAAAAAAATAAAAAATCAACGAAAAATTTTTTTCCGTACAATCCTTAAAAAATACAACTGTACAGGCATCGTTCTGCTGTAAAATTATTAATTTTAATATGAGACTACGAGAGATTTTATGTCGATAGTAATTGAGCACATGGCGTATCTTTCTATGACATCATAATTTTAATAGTTTTTCTCCTATTACTTCTTTATCAGTCAGCGAACGCTACATTTCTTTTGTTGATACCTTAATCTTATTTACTTTGTTTACTAAGAAAGTAGCTTAAATCTCGAAACATCTTTCGATCACTTTCAGAAGTTATGGTGCGTAAAATGTAGTCATACGTCTTTTCTTCTTTCTCAGAGAAGGAGAAAAAAAGTACAATTTTTAAACTCTGTTTTCGCTTTCTTAATTTGCGACTATAATTTGAGGACTTAAGCGTTATAACAGGTTCACTACATAATTGATCTGTTAACTGTATCGTTACAAGTAAAAACTGCATTTTGTTTTGAATCTATTCAGATTATTTTATTTTTATTCAAAGACGGGGAAATGGTACTATATTCTTGCGGAAAAGTCTTCATTTGATTGCAATCACACACACAAGTGAAGAATGATTATTAAATATTTCAATTAATATTTTGCTTTCTCTAAAAATATTATGCTAGTACCTTAAAGAAACTGAAGTAGTGTTAATCTTTTCTCTAAAAATCAACTGTAACTATCAACTACAACAATTAACTTCGAATACAACTGCAGTAAATCATTTGGTTAAATTAAAAACTAAATGTCTGTTAAAATCCTGGACAGATAAATATCTGTAGAAGTGGATCGGAAGCATATTAGACCCAGCTAAGTTTAACTATAATCTAAATGTAAAAATTAAAATTATTTCTTTTACGTAACCGATATTATGTACGAATTTTACAATATAAAGGGAACAAAATTGAAAATATTTTTGTTTTATAACGTAATTTCTTTAATTTCTTGCTTTTTGCATCGGCATTCAATGGTACATTTTAAAAAGGGTATTCAGAGCTTAATTTGCATTTAGCCTCACAGTAACTCAGCTACTCCATTACTTTCGATATTGATGCGGAATTCACACTATTGAACAGGGGTGCTCACCCCCTTAAGACTAAGGCGCACCCCCTAAATATCGCAAAGAACCCCCAAAGCAAGAGCCCCTCCGAAAAAGAGGAAAATATCCCTCAAAACAACCCCCCTTTAAATTTTAATGGCGCAGTCTGCACCATACCCCCTCCCCCCATCTGGACACCCTGATTAAAGTATCAAAAACAGTTCTGATGAATAGAACTCCCTCACTTCTATTACAAGTTATCCCTGAGTGTATTCCAAGCACTTAAAAATGCTTTAATATCATTTCTGCATCACATTGTGTCTAAACGCTGCTTTTTCACCATCAAATATGTATTTTTTTACTAGATAAACATATTTGCTTGAATATTACTGAACTTTAGCAAGCTTTTCTGAATTACTTTTGAATTCATTTTTTGATACTCCACAAAACATGTGCTATTTTTATATGTATGAAGGTTTTTTTTTTTGCGTTTAATAAAAATATTTGTTTCTAAGTATGACGAAAATTGAGGATTGAAAACCAACACAATCACAAGGCACTTCGCTGTTACTTGGAACGGTCGTCAGTTGTGATATAATGTGCGGTAGTGGTAAAAATGAATCAGCAACTGCGCATCGTTTAAGAATACTTTTTTAAAAAGAAAATATATGAAAATTAAGAAAAAAAAAAAGTATTTCATCCTATGTTTTCAAAGCATGCTCCTTTATATATATATATATATATATATATATATATATATATATATATATATATATATATATATATATATATATATATATATATATAAATTGCAAGATAGTTAACAACCCCATTGGTTTTAGATTGGGTTGTTAGAAAATTGCCTAAGTTAGTTAAACTAGATTTTAGTACATTAAGTAGTATCTTGAACTCTTCTATAATTTTTTCGAAACCGGACTAAACTAAGAGTTTTCCTAACTTTATTTTTAAAAATCTGCAGTATATTTCTATGAAACCAAGAATTTCTATAATAGCTTGGATTTGTTTCATACTAAATGTTAGCAGACAATTTCAAATATTATATTGATATATATTTCACCCTAATACATCGAGTAAAGGATATATTTTTTATACCACATGATGAATTACTGTAACGCAGTCGTAAATCCGATTGATTGTTTGGCTGCTAGGAAACACTCAAAGGCCAACAGACACATTTTATTGTTTTTATTAAAAAGTAAAAATGTCATAGAAAGTGTCAAGGAACGCTACCAAAGAAAATAATACTTTTCATGATTTTGAGCTATACATAGCAAAATGTTGTGAAATTATTATTAGTGTTGTTATTGTTATTAAAGTACATTGGTGGGGGGGGGGGGGGGGTTAAGGAAAATTGTATGAAGAGCTGTTCCATTTTTTTTTTAAATCCGGTTGCAAGGAAGTTATTATTTTGAAACTTTTACAAAGCTGTCTTACTAGTACAAATAATGGTTTAAAACTTTAAAATTATACTCTTACATGAGTAAAATACCCTACAAGATATTTTATGGTTGCAATATTTCTAAATCAATATAGATCTTTCCTTCGTTTCTTTTCTTTGATAGTATCATCTTGGCACTGTAGGAATTAAATTGCCACATTTTTGCAAAAGGAATTGACGATATCCACTCGGTGTCAAAATAAATAAATAAATCAAAAAAGAAAAAAATATATAATAATTAAAAAAGTAAAGAATAATAATAAGAATAGTATAAAATAACAGATAACTAAATTACTTAAAAGAAATTACCGTTAAGGGGGGTCATCACACAGAAATTGAATTCGCTAGTTTGTTTCATGCCTACAGATGTCACTATACATGTGAAAACAAAAGAATAGAACGTGAGGGCTCATTTATTTATAAAAAAAGAATCATGTTTAGTTCAACAGCAAAACAGTAACATATGATTTGCTCTTACTTACTTTCGCGCATAATTCGACTTACTGATTTATAAGCTATTTTACATATTGACTAAAAATATCAATACTTTATGCAAATACCTATGCAGTTTTAGCCCAATTCTATCAGTGGTTTCTTTTGAACAAACTTGCTACTAATAAACGCAGTGTGGAAAAAAATAATTAAAAAAAGTAGGAAACTAAACAGAAGAGTTAAACTACACATTTTCCAAAAAATGATTTTACTACCTACTTTTCAGAAAATGCCTTTATTTAAACCAAGCGCATTTCCCCAAAAACCATCAAAGTCGTAAAAAGTGACACTTGTCTGAACTGCTTTCAATAATGGCCAGAGCGGCTAACATTGGATAGCAATTTTCTCGATAAAAGGTTCCTGTTCTCTGGGTTATTTTTATTCATTTCTTTATTCACTCAGAAGGTGGCCTTGTTACTCAATTAAAGGCTTTGATCGTGTCTCGTTTAATACGAGGGAAAGCCCTCAACCATAAACTATAAAAACAAAAACTCGTCTTACGGTTACCATGTTATGCTTTTCTTGCGCGTCTAGACGAAGAAGTGATTGGGAAAGGTCATACGACTAGAAGTAATTCATTCGATTGGTTTTCTCTTTTAGCTGTTTTCAAGAAATTCGAATAAAAATTCAAGAGTAAGTTTAATCGGCATAATTTTTTTTTCTAAAACAGAAGACTATCTAGAGATAATAAACTAGAAATAAAAACCATCATCGGCTACATCAAAATATGTTATTTTTTCAAAGTGTTGCATGTGAGCAAGTTTTGGATAGAAGGCTTTGTTTTTGCTTTTTTCGAGGAGAAGTAATCTTATTCCGTATTCCAAAGAGTAAAACGCATGGTATAAAAATTTCTAAGTGAAAAATAAGCAACACTATTAATTGGAAAGGAAAAACCGTCAATCTGCACTTCTACATGCAAAGTACACTCCTAATAAATACTCGAAGAAGGTACCTACCATTTCAAATATTTCTTAAGTGAATTTATAAAGAAATCTTGGTTTTTTTTTAATTTAGAAAATGTTCACTTTCGGTGCTTAAATTTAAAAAAAAGAGAGAGTAATTACTTATTACTTCTCTTGCG
This sequence comes from Uloborus diversus, assembly GCF_026930045.1. Taxonomy (NCBI): domain Eukaryota; kingdom Metazoa; phylum Arthropoda; class Arachnida; order Araneae; family Uloboridae; genus Uloborus; species Uloborus diversus. The sequence goes on from NC_072740.1 coordinate 137,095,635, forward strand.
ATTAAATATTTTAATAATTCAATTCCTCTTGAGCATGTTTGAACAAGCTAGGTCAGTTTTTAAAAACTCAGTTTATTGTAACTTTAGTAGCAAACGCTTTTGACCAAGAGGTCCCAACAGTTGATCCACGTAGCCCTAGTAGTCCACAGATGTTTACTGAGCACTGTAAAAAAAATGTGTTAGGTTACCAGTATTAATGGGTGTAATGTTACACGAATTCTGGTGAAGTGTGTAGCATCATTGTTTTAAATACCCAAATTGTTGGAGGAACCTTGCACTATGGTTTCAGTAGAACTCAAAGCGCATGCGTAAAGATCGGAATCGGCGCAGAGCAGCTAAACTCTTATTAGCGAAACGAAAGCCAGCTATGGTTGGCCGAGCGCGGCTTTTTCTGTGAGACTCGCGTCGCGTGTTCGGACCTCACTCAGTTACTTTCTCTCTTAGTGCAATAAAAATGTCTTGTTTGTATTTTAGAATAAATAAATAGTTGGAAAATATTGGTTGTTAAAAAGCATGAACTTGATAAATCGGTGAAGAAAGTCGGATGAAAGCCTAATTTTTACTAATGTGTAACCTTGCAAGCAATTTCTCTGTAATCATGCATAAAATACTGGTGAAACCTTACGAAGAAATGAGTGAGACGTTACGCTATAGTTACCATGGTGTAACCTTCCACAAGCGATGTGCAACTTTACACCAGTTGTATCAGTTAAGTTACTCCAGAGCAGTGGAGTCAGCTAAGCCAGCGATATTTCAGCTAAGCTGTCACCGATTTTATGGAGTAAGGTTACACGAAATTTTTTACAGTGAGGGAAGTATTTGTATGATAAGCTAAAGTTAACTAAGCTTAATGGCAAAAAGAGATGATTTTATAGGATTTCAGTCGAGTGAAGATTAAATTATATTGCGAAATACTCGCATGTTTTGAAATCAATTTTCGCTTTTTTGCAACTATACATTACGTAATTTACTTAAAATGAAAATGATTAAAAAGTACTGATTACGCAAATGTTAAGTTATAAAATTTCTGACCTTTCCTGATTCAACAAAAATTTGAGAATATTTTATGCTTTGTTTTGCTTCAAAAAATTGGTATCGATTTTGAATCCCTTCCCCAATACAAACGTGCAGTATTTCAGAGATTTCTATTTTAATAATTTAATAATTAGGTTGTTTACCGAAAAATACTGTCGAGAAACAACGAAATATGTTACTGAATTAAGGCCTTTACGAAAACTATTATGTTAGTGTAAAATAATGATTAATCTTAAACCATGAATTTCGAAATATATTCGTATTTTGTATTTAATTTCTAAAACCATAGTGTTCTTCTAAATTAACAGGAGAAGCAGCGCACATCAACTTATAGGAACGTTCTTTTTTAAAGGAATGAGGAAAAAGAGATCTTGACATTTTTATTAGAAAAAACGTTTAAAAGAAGTTACGAAAAGAGTTTTTCAACGATGGAACTTATTAACTCATGCAATGATAAATTGATATCGTTACCTAATGATTTCAAAAAACTATCCTTCCAGTTCGGCTTAACAAGAGGTACGGAAAACGACTCTCCCGAGTGATTGTTCTGTTGCTAAGCATATGCGCGAAGCTATGTTATACGTATCTTCATGAGGTAATCAACTTGATCATGCTCCAATCCGATAGAAGTTTTCGTTTTAACTGCTCAAAACGAGGTTAAAAAATGTTGAGTGTTGACTTCCACTAACCTAACTTAATAATTTCATTAAATGGTGCTCAAAAACTAATTTAAATATTTCGATTGAAAAGAAAATTAAACTGAAGCTGACTTTAGACTTTTCTTTGATTGCGCAAAATAAGGTGAAAATGCACGTCATTTCTTTTATATACCCTGCTGACTGTTTACCGAAAAAGAGGGTAGGGCAGGGCTAGTTGGCCAGCTTTCACTTTTATGATTTTTTTTAAAATAAACATTTTGGAAAACTTTTCGAGTTGAAAATACCAGCAGATTTTCGTTATAACGTTTTCGATATAAAATTTGAAAATATTGATCACAAGTATTCATTAAAAGGCTAAGATTGACTCCTAGTGGCTTGCATCAACTTACGCCGATTGCAGGGCAAGTTAGTCACACATTTTTTCTTTAATACTCCTCAAATAGTAAAAGAGGAAGAAACGGACAAACCTTGATTACAAATCTTACGCGCCATGTGAAATGAGCCAACTAGCTCCGTTTCGACATTTCTTCTTTTGTCGATTGTAAGAAATTCGAAGCAGTTCAGTAAGAAGGCAAATTCAATAATGAACAAAGCCATCCTTCTGAATATTCTTTGTCACACTATAAATTGCAATTTAATAATAAATTTAAAAAAAAAAATTACGATTATTTGTATGAAAGGAAATGTACCCATCTTAGCAAAAATTCAAAAATTCTAGTTGGTTCTTTGACGGTCGATGCTTTTTTCGGAGACATTTTTGTAGTAAAGCGGGGCGCTGTATGGAGTTGAGTATGCAAAATATGGGGGACCGCATTCTGTAAATTGTTTTGAACTCAGAAAAGCTTGCAGATTACGATTCTGGATGTTGCCAGGAGGCTTGTTGGTCCATTAATCTTTTATTACCCCGCTCCCTTATTTACTATATAAATAAATTGAGCAAACTCATCTGAAACCATTTAAATGATTGTCCTAGTTTCAATGTATTGTTGTTTCTTACAATTTAAGATATTTAAAGCTAGGTAATTTAAAATTAAAAAAAAATAAATAACTAAATAAAAATAAAAGAATAATTTGGGTTTGAAAAAATATATTCAGAACTAAAAATCAAATTTTTACATAAGTCTTCAAAAGCAAAATATTAAAATCAATCTTTTTTGTTTTGACAATCATTATTGATGCATTTGCTAAATTACTTGTCTCAAAGAAATAAGAGAGAATACAGTTGATAAAGATCATGCAGGCCAAAATTGAAAAGTATAATTCAATATAAAAGAATAATTACCGATATTTTGATGAGCTTTTTAATTTTTTTTACGTGCTAAGAGCACTGAAAACTAAATATTTAAATCTTTGAACAACTATGTTGTGAAAATGGTTGAAATTTGTTAGGTTCAATTATGGCTGATAGGAGTAATAATTTTGAACTGCATTTGTTAACAACTAGACAAATGTTACCTTACTTGTTCTCCATGAATCACACAAACTGCATTCGTAGAGCGACTCTTTATTTACAAGATATGATAAAACTACCTGTAGAAGTTGTAAATGATATGAAGAGAGAACTGCTGTCAGTTAAAACGAACGGAAGGTAGATTTAATGCAGTAAGTCCCGAATTAGCAGTAGTCTCAGAATCGATCTTCGGCAGTGACAGGAGGTTTGATTGGTATTGCCAAAAATGAAGATGCGACGCAGAGATGGCTACTTCTTTATCCGTTTAAAAACAGCATACACGACACACGAGGCTTTTTTCTTCATATGTTGGAATACAAAAAAACTTTACAAGTGACATTAATTACCATAATGAATGAACGCAATCCAGGATCAATAAAGACGAAAAAAGATATTCAAAGTATCGTCAAATATTTTATTGCTTGCAATCCCTATAATGATAGCGAAAATAGCGCGCTCCGACAATATTTACACCGGTGAACTTGCTGATGACTCTTCTTCTCAATGTTTGCTAAATATTGTAGAAAATGGAGTGATTGCATTAAGTACGTACGAAAAAGAGCGATTTGTTCTAAAAAGTAAAAAAGTTATCCTACCCTATTCAAAAAATTAAATTTGACAACTGTGTGACTACCTTACGAACAAAGGAAGAAAAACTACGTGTAATACAAAGTTACAAGACGCAACAGATTATGTCTTTTTCAAAAGTTTATTCATGTTGGCTGATCAACGAGGATTTGACACCACAAATATTAGCAGCTCATGAATTTTTTGGGTTACTGCAAGTACCCTTTTTGAGGCAGGATTTTATAGGAAATCTCCAAAATCGGAACTCGCTCTTAAAATTGAAAAGTCATTATAAGTGCGGTGCAAGCACACGGATGGAGAACTTCAATTTTACAAAATTCTAAAATTTTTATTGTTGATGGTATGGCACTTGTTCACCGAATTCCATTAAAAAATTTCAATACCTTTTGCAACTTTCCTGAGGCATTCCTCAAAAGAATCCACGAATTTTTTCTATGCAGCAAAGTGTGAAACGAGTGGACATAGTAATTGACAGGTATGATGATCTTTCGATCAAATGTTTAGACTCAGCTTTACGGAGAAAGGGTCAAAAAGTTTAAAATTGTTATGATTTCAAATGATAATACAAAAGGCCCAAGCAATTGCAATAATTTCTTTTCCAGCACTGAAAATGAGTTACAGCTCGATCCAATTTCTCTGTACTGCTGCTTCGAGATAAGCACAAATAAATCAAGGTTGCGAGTTATGTATTTTGTGGATTATTTGATAATCCATAAAAATGTTTGAAATTACAAGTTTCATTATTTTTTGAAGTACCTGAATTAAACTCCAACCACTTATAGCACATCTTGGTTGTTTAGGTCTATGGTTCGATGGTTCGTACAAGAAGAAATTCATTTCAGGATGTCATTTGGCAGCTCAATCACTAGGCGAAAACATTTGTCATATTCTGCCAGCATTACACTCTCTAAGTGTGCTGTGATTCGACCAGCAGATTGGGGTTCAAAAAAAAAAAAAAGATGCGTCGTTGGATTTTGTACGGAAAGCTCCACGACATTTAGGAAATACAGATCTTAGTGTCGAACAATTAACTGAATTATGGCGACGAAAGAAGAAATCGTAAATGGTACCCACGGCAACTGACGAAGCGACCATTACCGGTATTGTTGATTCAGCCCTGTAAATTTTCATCCGACTGTCAAACTTAGGCTCGTTCTTGTAAAAAATTACAATTAAATTGTATTACGCTTTTGTAAATGCATCAATAAATGATTGTCAAAATAAAAAAGATGAATTTTTATATTTGCTTTTAAAGACCTATGTAAAAAATTTGATTTTTGGCATTAAATAATTTTTTTCAACAAAAATTATTCTTTAAAAATTTTTTTTGTTACATTTTTAAATTACCTAGCTTTAAATATCTTAAATTTTAAGAAACAACGGTACATTGAAACTAGGACAATCATTTAAATGGTTCAGATGAGTTTGCTCAATTCATTTTATATAGTAAATAAGAGAGCGGGGTATAAAAAATTAATGGACCAACAAGCCTCCTGGCAACATCCAGAATCGTAATCTGCAAGCTTTTCTGAGTTCAAAACAATTTACAGAATGCGGTCCTCATATTTTGCATACTCAACTCCATACAGCGCCTGCACTATAGGGGGAGTTATTCAGAACTGCTGACGCTTGGGCCGCTTAATAGATATTTTGAAATATATTGCGACAGGGCCAAAGTGCCCCTTTTGGGCAACTATTTCTCTATAGCATGCTAACCATATACTCTATACTATGCTAAATATATGATGAAAGAACAATATTGTCTTCTCTAAGACAATTTATATTATCCATTTATTCCTATCTTTGCAACTCGCATGGAGAGCCGAAAACTTCTTACAATACAATATACGTTCATTTTAGTCACTTTTACCACATTTTCAACTATTTGCTCAACAACATACTTCATTCAGAGTAAGGGGGAAATATACAAGACTATTATGTTTAGTTTAATTTTTTTTCCAATTCAGTAGATTAAGTATTAAAAACAATGAATGCAGTAACCTCTCCTCAAATTAATTAGTTGTTTCATTTACTTATTTATTTTGAGCATTAATCCTATCAAAAATGCATCCACATATAATATCTCTTTATTCGATGTTTCTCAATCCAATGCAATTATGTTATTTTTTGAGGTTTCATAAATCGCGTTGTAACTCAAGTTAAAAAAACATTTTCCACTGCATCATTGACTGCATCATTGTGTTAAAAATGTTTTGAATCTTGAATTAAGGCATAATATAGGACAGTTTACCAGCAACGTTGTTTTAAATGTTTTAGAACTTCAGACGGTGTTTTAAAATTTTCAAATACTCAGTTAAAAAAGTGTAAAAAATTTTACAAAAGCCACCGAAGAACGAATTCAAGACAGCCCGGCCATCCGCCAGGAGGAAGGGAGGAGTTGAACCAACGTAGCAACATAACAATTTTTTTTCATTAACATTTCATTCTAACTCCATAGTTATTTTTTGAAGACTGCATGACGACAACCTCTCTTTATGGCTTTCTGATGTAAGAGTTAATGATATTTAGAAAGCGAATTTTGAACGTTCGTTTGCAATAATGGCTCAAAGTACAAATGAATAGCATAGAATACTTTTGCGCCAAATGTAGACTGGTGAAAAAAGTGTATTAAGTTACATGTTTGCAGTGAAAGTTAAGTGCATGTGTTTCAGAGTTTTCAGAAATAAATTTTTCAGTATGGTTTAGAGAAACAATAAATAAATAAATGAACGATCTAATGAAACAAAGCTAATACACTTAAAGATTTATTATTATATGGTATGATTCAGTGGTGATTGATTCAGTCAGCCCCAGCAAGCACTATGACGTACTCCCCCCCCCCCCCAAATATTGCAAGCAAATATAGTAAAAAAAAAGGGAAAAATAAGGTAGCAAAACTTTTTCTTGTATCTTATTTTTCCCAACACCCTCTCGATTTGTTGAATGCTATTTTGTATTGTATAATGCTGCACAGAAAAACTTAAAACTGAAAAATGTCAAAATCAGAAAAGATGCTAGTACAGTTCTTTGCTTTAAGTTCTTTGCTCCAGGGCATAATTTCTAATGAAAGAAGTGCGGGAGCCCTAGTGTCTTCAGATTTTTCTTACGTAAATAGTCTGAATTCCGTCTAGAAAGCAAAAAATCAGATGAGGCTGAAAAGAAGTAGAGTAGCTGAGTGCCTGTGAGCTCCAATTTAAAAATTATCTAGCAATTAATTTTGTAGCAGAGATAGTTTAATTGTGCTTTAGTATGAATCATTTCTTTTTCAAAGACCAAGTAGCATATTAACTATTAAAAAACACCCTTTTGCTAAATTGTCACCAATAAACAGAAGTAAAACACACAAAGCAATAATGTTCAATGCTGGAAACGATGCCTAGCATTGTTTTTATCCAATTGCTATTGAGTGTATGTAAAATTTAAGTATTAACGCACATTTTTAAGAACTAAGCGAAAATATTGCATAATATATTGTAAAGATGATTTTTAAATTTAATATTTCATTCGTAAAGCAATCATTTTTTTATTATAAAAATATATTGAGGAAAATAGGAATGTCTTTGAGAACATTCGATGCTCTTTCTGTGAGAGTGCATAGAAAATGGCGCCATTTTAACTTAAATTGTACTTCACTTCATTGAATTTTACCTGAATTAAGGGTTTTTTTTTATATTTTTTATAAACAATTGTTGAAAAACAATTCTCACTGACCATCTCTAGAATAAAAGTGACTAAGAAATTGGCTTTTCAATTAAATGTAAGTAAACATACAGAATTTAATTCTTCAACAACACATCTAGTCTAACGAAATATCAATCGAATTTTCTTAGCATGTTCAAATCAGGCTACTTAATAGTTAAATATTTACTTTTTAAAAACTTGTAAACATTTTGTATGTGGTATAAAAATGCACTTTAATAACGATGCCTGCATATGAGACAGTCTATATATTGTGAATGGAAAAAAAATTGGGATGAATTATGGAACGAAATTCCATTGAGACATAGGGCCGTATTTAAGGGTTGGGTTTTTAGGGTTCAAAAACCCCTCCAAAAACGTTAAAAACTATTCTAAAAACGCTTTTTACCATATTTGTTTTTCTGAAGAATAAAAATGTTTATAGCTATTTTATTTTTATTTATTTATTTATTTTCAATTTCACTTGAAAAATGAAATTTTTATTATTGAAGAATTGTACAAGGTCTGTGCTTTCTCTGCAGTATCGATTTTTATGTAATAAATTGCAAACATCTTTTCTTACAAAAGAATACAGCTTTTTCCTTCCAATTTTGAATACCTAAAACTAACAAAAACATCAAAATTCTTAAAAGTTTGAAAGTGCCGAGCTTGATAGTTAACATATTTTATAACTGGCAAAAAAAAAAAAAACATGAATTTTAGTAGCATTACTTTGAATACGCGTATAATAGTATTCGCATCTATTCTTTTGAGATGTTAAAAATACATCGCATATTTAGCATAGGGAAGTTATGTAGTTTACACATCAGATTTATTTCCTTCATTTGATACAGGGTGCGGCAAAAGAACTCGGACAAAGTTTGCATCATCGAATGGAAGTAAACTAATTTCGTTTTATTGAATTTCTTTATTTATTTTTGTCTCTCACTTTATTAGAAAATAATTTACAATGTATCTCCTAGTTTATGTATTGTTTGTCGGTTTTCTTACAATTTTAAGCAAAAGACCTGCTATTTTAAAGTTGTTTAACCAAGAAAGAACGACAGTTCGTTTTGCTTGTTGTGTCTCGGCAGTGTTTGATGTAGTATGCTATTTCAAGTAGCTTGGAAATGATAGTCCACGCCCAGGAAGTGTACAAAAACGAACAGCGAATATTTCCGTTAATCGTCAGGACATCCAAAAGTGTGTTTACTAAATCTTTGTGTTTCCACGGGAGAAGTCGTTCGTGAGACGGACATTTGTGGACCGAGAAGTGCGACTAAGGACAAAAAACAAAGCTCTGACAGAAGCTTTAAGAGTTCCAAAAAGTTCAGCCTCTTTCTGAAAAAAAACAAATTTGTATGACTCCAAAGATGCCAGAAACGTTTGAGGCGGGCCGCAAGCCAGCGCTGGAAGACATACCTTTCACTGATTTACCGTTCAACCAACTCATAACTCCCAGAACGATATGATTTGGTCTGTAGACGCTCCAAGCACCTTAGAAAATATAAAACATCGCCAAATCCGAAGTCAGGCTTGGTCTGTGATGGGAATCAGCACAAGTGACAAAAATCTCTGGTTTTTTGGGGATGAGGGCTGTAAAATGATTCAAAAAGTGGACCAGAAGGACATTTTAGAAGCTGTCGTACATTCGTGTGTGTAAGAGCGTTTCAGAAATGTAGACTGGGTATTTCAAATCGACTCCACATCAGTTTATATGACGAAAAAAGAAAAGAGTGGTGCAAGGCGCATTGTTTTTGATATGATATCATCTGTAGAGTGGACGCTCTACTCGCTAGACCTTAATCCCATTTATTGCACTGTATGGCCTATTTTAGAGTCAAAGGTCTAACCTAAACTAAAAAAAAAGTTTGGACTCTCAAAATCAGTAGCTTTAGAGGGAATAGGATTGATTAAAGGTAAAAGACTTGCGACTTTTATCTTAAAATTTCAATAAGCAGTTGCACCTCTGTATCACTGCAAAAGGCGGTCAATTTGAAACTAATTAAATTGATTGTTTATTAAAGTCTACTTATATTAATCTTCTTTCTGTTTTGTTTATTTATTCTTTAAAGAGTTACATGGAAAATTGCTTGTCAGGGTTTTTTCGCCGCACTTTATAGATGTGCCTACATTTCCTGAAGTTAATTCCCTTGAAGCAGCACTCCCTCATTTAAATAACCTATTTAACAAAGGGCAGTTATGTAGTGTACTCATCAGAATTTCTTTCCTTCATTCAAAAGATACGTCACATTTTACATTTGCTGATGTTAATTCCCTTGAAGCAGCACTCCCTGATTTAAATAAACTCATTGTGACAAAAATAGACAGAAAATACAAATGAAATAAAATTTTACTAGTCATATAGCTTTCACAAGAAATATTTTTGGTAAAACCTCCCTCGAAAAAAAAAGTTCGGTTAGAGCCCTGTTGAGAAAATAATCGAAGCGTATGAAATAGCACGTATGTTTTTGATCGGTCCTGGTGATAAAATATTGCTTACCTGATAATTATAGAATTGTACTCCAAGTTTGTAAATTGATCGCTTATAGTGAGTCACTTTTGTCATTTGCAAAAATGCAGCCTTGTCAAAATCAAAAATAAGATTGTGTACTATAAAGCGTAGATACTAAAGAAGAATGAAATACAGGGTGTTCGAACTTTTAAAAAGGCAGATTAGGCAGTTGCCTAAGAGCGGCAAATTTTACTTAAATCATATTTTGTTTTCCTAATTATGAAAATAAAATTGAATTGTTTTATTTTCTATAGCGGTATCATTTTCGTGTTACGAATAATATTTGCTTACAGACACTACATGAAAATGAAATATTTTTTAAAATTGTCAATAATTAAATGAAGGTGCATCGTAAAAAGAAAACGAAAGATACGAAGCGGATGGTGACTCGGGAAAAGTAGAAGGTATTTTGCGTCGGGACGCAACAAGCTTCAAGTTTGACTGGGATTTTCAGTTTATACATTTTAAGTGTATTTAGTTGTGACATCATGCATATTTGTATTTTTTTCATTATTACTATATTTAAAATTTTGTTAAGATCCGTTGTAATCGTTAAGAATGAGTGATGGACGAAAAAGATTAAGTGGATAAGAGAAACTTGCTAAACTGAAAGCAAGAAACCAAGACAGTTTAAAACATGACACATATTTTAAAAAGGAGCCGTTTTCAAAACCAGATACTTTGGACTTTTATGGAATGTAATCCAGTTGCGAATGGAATTGCACATTAAAATAAGGAATTGAAAGAAACAAACATCACAAAAGAAATTATTTCAAATCGAATATGAGAAGGTAAACTGCCGTGAAAACTAAAGGGCAGTATGTGCAAATTTTTCTTTTTTTTTTTTTACATTTTTATCTTCTATTGTACTTTACGTTTATTGTAACGAGCATGCTTATTTGGTTTCCGCTGAAAATAAAGCACGAAAAAACGTCAAATTTCAAAATTTCCCTATCTTAAGTATGGAATGCAATATTCGTTTCTTCAAATATCTCAAAAACTCATTTCTGCAGATACTGCCCTTCAACTTTTTCCACGGTAGTAAAGATTTAAAAAAAAAAAAAGATGCTGTTATAAATAAAGACGGCAACGATGATAAAAGAATTGGGACCTTGGAGTTGAACAAAGATACAACTTTATGGGAATTATATAATCAAAACTTTGGGGCAAAGCTAACATGGCAGCAATATGAAGGCTTCGATGCTCCTACTCACATTCATGAGTCACACCATTACGCATTGTTGTTCTCAAGCTTACATGTCTTGCTGTTGCTCTGAGGGCGACAATATATATTAAAACGTAATAATTTAACCTAGACAAGTAATTGGGCCGATGAATACAATAAACAAACATAAATGAAATAACAAAAAATGATATCATTTTTCTTCAAAAGCTTGCCTATTTTTAATTTTGTCGACATTATTTCTGGAAGTCTTAGTTTGGTTTTTGAAATTAACTTAAATTTGCTTCCTTTTTAAAGAGGGAGGAGAAGCGACCGATTTCAACTCTGCCTAAGGCAGCGGACGTAGAGTTAAACCCGAGTGTGATTTAGGTTGACATTCAGATGAATTCGTAAGATCCTATATTGCGCTTACATCGTCAACAATGTCGAGTGAGCTCATTTTTGTGTAGCAAGACATATCTTTCGTAGCTTTAGCTTCTTAATAACTGCCTTCTTTACGATTGACTCCTTCGTATGAGCTGGTCGTCATGTCCCGCACGTGTTTGGGTCTTTATAGTAAGAATGTCTGTACAGTTATTTCAACCATAAACATTCTTTTCTGAATAAATGGAATGTAATGTCTTAGTGTCTCTTTAATGTTTTACCGTCAACATAAATCACCCACGAGCATCGCTCTTCTCTATCAAGAGATATTTATATCGCCATTAAGAATTCTTTTGTTTTTAACAAGAAACATCTTATTGCTTTATTATATGAACTTGAATTTACATTTATTGCTCTGTCCCGTCTAAACTTCATTATTTATTCATTGTTTATCACGCATGTTCTCTCTCGTAATAGTTAACATGTCTATGCACAGTTTTCAATGCGAAAAGCTTTCTACCCATTAAATTAAAATGTATTCCAAATATTAGTAATCAAATTTTTTTTTCATGGTCAGTTGAATTTATAAATGATCCGTGTTCCCTAGTGGTGACAACGTCCCTTCAACTAGTGGTGACAGCTTGGTCACTCCCGATACTGCAGTTTTTAATGTGATTCAATTGTTCACTTTTTAAATATGGGCAAATTGAAAACAGATTTTTTTAAAAAAAACCCCAAATTCGCCGCCAAGTTAGCGACAAAACCTGGCAACCAAAAGCTTGCCGATATATTGCCAAGTGTTGGCCAAATTATAGCACCGCTTGAGTTTACATTGAAATTAACAATGATTTTACCCCAAAAAGGTGTACAAGACCCCCTTTAGAACATCCGAATGCAACCAAAAGAGGAGGTGCACAACTAGACCCCACTTGGAGGCCTACGTGCCAAATTTCAATTTTCTAGGACATACCGTTCTTGAGTTATGCGAGATACATACGCATATACGCACATACATATCGGACCCGTCACGAGAAAACTCGTTGTAATTAATTCGGGGATCGTCAAAATGGACTCTTCAGGTGTCTATACATTCTTAGGCATGTATCCACGTGTGATCGAGTTGAAAAAAAAAATCAATATTCATTCGGAGGCGAGCGATGGAAATTAAGGCCTTAAGGCCGATTTTTGAGGAAAATTTTTTTGCGAATACAATACTTCCTTTTTTGTAAATTAAGTAAAAAGAGCTGCTTCAGGACTACAGGGAAAACGGTTAAACCACTTGTATTGGTTATGGGGGTTGTTATGGGGGATACTGGAGAGTGGTGTAGTGTAGGGATCTTATAAATTTATAAAAACTATATTGAAAATAGCTCCAGAGTATTTTTGAATTGCTATTTTCAGCAATATTTTTAGTTTATAAGCAAGAGGCGACTCATTTTTCTGTTGAAAAGCGAAATTAGCTCTATTTAAATTATACTATTTTATTTCTCTTGAAGCTCTATCTATAATTTGAGAGTGACGGCTAAAAACTACAGCAGCCCTCTTTTCGTCGAAAACGAGTATTCGTCATGCTATTGTAAACTAAATACAGAGACACTGAGAGAATGCAAAGCACGAAATGATAAAGAAAAAAAAAACCTGTTTCAATAGTTAAAAAAGTGAAACGTATGAGCTAACGCCTAACAATAGTCATAAACTTTGAATTGCAAACAATGAAATTCTGAAAAACTGGCTCAATGTGACTGATCGTGATTATCCGTCCCACTTCATTTGCATTTTTATGTTTGTATTTCGCCACACCCGAGAAATCAATAAAAATAAAAAAATATACTGGAAGTAAAAATGTTCACAATTATTTTTCTTTCTCATATTTTATAACTTAATAGCAGTGGTTTTTTTTTTTTTTTTCTAAGGAAGCTAGTTCATAGAAGGCCGAAAAAAACTTAAAGTATTTCGAGGTAAATTGATTTTAGGTAGGTGTTGCATTTACTTTTACTCTCAACTTAATCATAGTATAAATATTAATTGTAATGTAGTTGAAAAACCATCAACCACAAAACTTACGTCAGAAATAATGTTAATATTATCAGCAGGGTTCATTCAAAATCAGTTGGAAAAGAATAGTGATAATCCCGGTTTTTTGGTTAGACAGATTTTGTAGAACCTGGAATATTAATGAATTAAACTTCTGTTAAAACAAAAATCGCAAAGTTAAAAAAAAAGCAAAAGGTCACAAAAAAAAAAAAAAAGAAAAAAGCGCAGACACGAGTTTTTGAACTACTACTCCTTTTCAATGCAAAAAAGTTGGTGAACTTCTATATCAAGAGACAATGATCAAACGAATTCTTAACCCTCCAGAACTCACGTCAAAATTTGTGACCAAAGAACTGGGCGTAAGAGAATTTTTCTCATAATACCTATTTCCCTTAAAAAAATGTTTTAAATGCTTTTTAGTTCAAAATATTTCATTTAGTATGTATTCAAAATCCGATGCGTTATACAAAATAACAATACTTTATGAAGCAAATGAATCCTTAGACGAAACAAGAAAAGGTTTCATTTCTTCTTGCTGTGAGTATTTTGCTCACGGAGCGAAAAATTTTCGCTGTCAAGTAAGTCCAATGGGAAATGAGTTCAAAACTACGCAAAAATGATACTTGTTCAATTTTGGTCCAACACTTGAAATTCGTACTGCATAGACGGACGATACCTTAACTATCATTGTTTTTTTTTATTAAAATAACCATTAGTTTTTGTTCTAGAACGTATAAAGTCTATATGTTTGTGTGCTATTACTACGATCACCATTCCACATTGTTTTACGCATTAGCACCCCTAGCGCTCCCCTAACTGTGCCCTCCACTCAAAACTCTTCAAAATCTCACATGCACTAAACGAGAAGTGAATGAGTGTCATTAAAATGAAAATATATTTCAGTTAGTTACTAAACTTACTTTTTTCAAAAAAAAAAAAAAAGCCCTACGAATTTGAACACAAGAGAGAACCGGGAAAAAATAAAAGTGCCGAACACTAACTTCTCTCCCTTTGTTTATTTTCGGCTAAGTTTTCTTGTTTGCCAAACTGCTTTAAGAAATCACGTGGCCGATAGAAAAGCTTTAATTGCTTTTGAACGAAATAAATTTTTTATTTTTAAAGTTCGATTCAAATTCTTGGGATGTGGATAGAATATTAAGCAGGTCTGAGACGGCAATTTTAATAACTTATTTTAAAAAATCAAAATGGACTTCTGCATTGAAGCCTCGATGTGTGAGGGATGATCAAGCAGCTTAAAAGAAAAAAAAAATACTATTCTATTAAATTGTAAATGATTTGCAGCTCTCTTGCTCTGACCACACTGTATATAATGGTGCTGTCATAAAACTCAAAGGTAAAATTCTTCGAAATGAAGCGTTAATCACGTGTAAGTAAGAGCGTAAAATGACCAGGCTACATTTTGCAAAGAATGTTCTTGGTGATAAATGTTTTTTTTTTTTTTTTGCTGCTATTGAATTTTTCTCCACGATGTACTGGGCAGTTTTTGGCACTACCGGGATGACTGTTGGGGTATGCCCATTTTTTTTTTTTCTTTTTTAAAGTACATTTGTTGGCGACTCCGATTTGCTCGGGCCCTTCTGCTGCTAACGGAGCAACACCAAACTGCTCACCCGAAGAAAAGACCGTATCAATGCCTTCTTTGCAAAGTATTTATTACTGAAAGTCTTCTGTGACAATTCAAGAGGATCTGTTTCAGCAGGACTATGCTATCCCCCATATTTCAAGCTCAATAGAATCCTAGCTCCAAGCTAATTAGGTCCAACTATTCGAGGGATCAGACTTTTTTTTTTTTTTTTTCAAATTCTGACTTTAAAAATGATTTATTTAATTCAAAGAAAATGAAAAGGTTTTCAGATTTTAAGAAGTTTTCTCATGCTCTCTCCATTTCTCTACATATTAATGAAAAATTTAAAAAGGAAAATTGTTACGTTTGATGAAAATTTGTAAGTTTCTCAACTTATTAGCACGGGTGCAACATTTTTAGGTACACAGTTACACTTTATTCCCGTGATTTTAAGCTTGGGTTAGTATTTGGGTATATAATGTAGAACTATAGAATGATATATAATAGAACCATTATCTCTCTTAATATAAAGTATAAAATTTGGGGAAAAAAATAGAAAGTTGATACTTTATATATAAATAATGGTTCTATTAAACTACATAATAATTGAAAGTCAAAATTTATAAGTCCCGGAATAAAATGTGCTTATATGAGCAAAAATCTTACATCTGTCTAATTGAGAATTGAGCAAGGTAATATCTGAACCACTATTTTTTGCATCGTGCTTAGTGTTTTCATAAAATTTAAATGCATATTTGCAAACGTAAAGGACGTTTCATTTATCCGACGTTTTTTTCCAACAGCTGTAGTAGTGAATTAGTTTCACGCTTCCAGTCAAATATATTCACCCCAAAGTTTTTGTGAAACTGAGCCTCGCACCCACTGTCAAAATTTTATTCACCCGTTAACCAATCATTTCCCAAATGACTTTCGAGCAGTATCGTGTCGTCAGAGAAAAAGCAGCGAAAAAATCCATTGACAGATAGTTACTTATTTCTAAAATTTTATTTGTATACCCTAAGCAAACTGTTTGAAAGCATATGATATCGTAGAAAGCAAAAGTCGAAAAAATCTATTTCCGCAATGGGAGGTTTTGGTATGTACTCAGCGGAAAAACAAACGTCGCTTTTATGTAGGCAATATCATGGTTTTCTGCAAGGTATTAAACCAAGCTTTAGAATCGAGTTTGTTATCCCTTCAAGTTTTCTTCTTCTATATTGTTGTGTCTGGTTTATTTTTACTAAAAATAATTTAGAGCTTTCGGAATGTTAAACATTTCGTTTTTAGAGATTTCTTATCAATGCGCCGGAATTTTAAATGAAATATATAATTTTTCATTTACATTGTAATTGACGCCACTCAAAATTGTTATTGAAATATATTTACTTCTAGTAAGTACATTTCTAACAGAAATAAACTAAATATGTTTTTATTGATGTATTTTACTGAAATAATTTTAATGTTAGTCTTATTGGAATATATCAAACTCGGCCACCAGAACTACATTGATAAACTAAAATTAAATATTCAGAAGTTAGAAATGTATTGAAACAGCATTTTAATGAAATTTTCAACCGATTTCTCATTAATGCTTTAAGTATAATCTGCTTTTCGTAAAATTAGAATGAGTAAATTATATTTATTTCTCGCAGCTAATCCCCTAGCCCCTTACCTCCCAAAAGCAAACTCAAACTTTCCCCCCATAATGCGCAGCTCAAAATGTAGCTTGAAAATTTATGCATTCAGCACTACTTTTAGTACGATATTCTTCAAAATAATTATTCAGCAAAATGTTAAACACTGACGGAAGTATTCAGTAAATTACCGCTCTATAGCCAGGGCTAAAGCAGAAATACATGAACTACATCGCCAGCTCAGTCATTTCCAGTCGAGGACTGCAGTTTCGTGCTTATTAGCACTCATCAGCCCGGCATAGGGGTGGTAATTCACTGAATATACCTGCCTTGCCTTCAATATTCGAGTTATACCGAACCATTGTTTCGGTCACTTGTCTGGTCTGTGCTAATTCTATGTTAGCTACCAGTTTGTTTGGCCCTCTTGGCTTCCTTATGAGGTTTTCCATCTCCAGCTCAGTCACTTTCCTATCCCGGGCTGATGAGTGCTAATAAGCACGAAACTGCAGTCCTCGGCTGGAAATGACTGAGCTGGCGATGTAGCCATGTACTGACGGAAGTATTGGCTTAACTGATTATACCCAACCTTCACCAAAAACTTCGTACGTTTTAGAAGTTTCATACGAACTTATTTAAATCAGACACATTATGACATAAAAAGTTTCGATTCAGTTAGTTCAAAGCTGTATTTATGATGACCTTCGCTACTGAGGAATTACAAATTTAATCTCAAAACTGCATCAAAGTTCAATTCCTCAGACTGTAAATGAATCAAAATATTCTAAACAGGCTTTAAATGAATTGTAAAAACTATATCGGTACAGAGAAATGCTTAAAAATTAGATGGATACATACTACCTGTGGATTATATTCTAGAAAATACGGTACAAATCTTCCCCATACGCCCTTCTTCACCCCCCCCCCTCGACCTGTGGATTATATTCCAGTATTCAGAAAATACGGTACAAATCTTCCCCATATGCCCTTCTTCACCCCCCCCCTCGACCTGTGGATTATATTCCAGTATTCAGAAAATACGGTACAAATCTTCCCCATATGCCCTTCTTCACCCCCCCCCCCTCGACCTGTGGATTATATTCCAGTATTCAGAAAATACGGTACAAATCTTCCCCATATGCCCTTCTTCACCCCCCCCCCCCCTCGACCTGTGGATTATATTCCAGTATTCAGAAAATACGGTACAAATCTTCCCCATATGCCCTTCTTCACCCCCCCCCCCTCGACCTGTGGATTATATTCCAGTATTCAGAAAATACGGTACAAATCTTCCCCATATGCCCTTCTTCACCCCCCCCCCCTCGACCTGTGGATTATATTCCAGTATTCAGAAAATACGGTACAAATCTTCCCCATATGCCCTTCTTCACCCCCCCCCCCTCGACCTGTGGATTATATTCCAGTATTCAGAAAATACGGTACAAATCTTCCTCGTATGCCATTCCTCATGACGTATGCCCTTCCTCGCGACGCGTCTGCTGACTTTCTCTAGAGTCTACGACGTACGTCGCAGCGTCCCGTTGCTTCTGCTACCGGAATGGGACAAATGTGTGCTCTAAGTTCAGCATTTATTTTATGCATTGACACCACTACACAACGGTGACCCGGACGTGTGTTATGTAGTGGTGTCAAAAGTGGGATATTGACTACTTAACTCGGTTTTTGATAACACACTGTTTAGTACATGAAACTACATGTGTGCATAAGTGTGTGGGTAGTTGTGTGTATGAATGTGTGTGAGGGGGGGTATATGTATGTGTGTGTAGGCATATGTGTTTGTCTGTGTGCAGGCGTGAATGTGTGGGTAGTTGTGTGTGTATGTATGGGTGTCTGTATGTATGCGTGTGTGTATGTGTTTGTATACTCTTCCAGTGACAATCTTCCTCTGACTGCCAGTGCACTCAGTTAGCCTTGGGGGATTACAAGTAACTGCACAATAGGGTGGCTCAAAAATACATGTAAAAAAATTAATTTGAATTTTGACATCTTGAATTCAAACTATATTTTTCGCACTCAAGAGTGTGTGTATGTAGGCATGTGTGTTTGTGTGTGGGGGTATGTGTTTGTGTGTAGGGGGTATGTGTATGTAGGCATGTGTGTTTGTGTCTGTGTGCTCGCATAAGTGTGTGGGTAGTGGTGTGTATGAATGTGTGTGAGGAGGGGTATGTGTATGTGTGTGTAGGCATATGTGTTTGTCTGTGTGCAGGCATGAATGTGTGAGTAGTTGTGTGTGTATGTGTGGGTGTCTGTATGTATGCGTGTGTATATGTGTTTGTATGTGTGTAGGTGTATGTAGGTGTATGTGTGTGTAGGTGTATGTGTGTGTAGGTGTATGTGTGTGTAGGTGTATGTGTGTGTATGTGTTTGTGTGTGTGTGTAGTTGTGTATGTATGCGCGTGTGTGTAGGACATGGATGCAACCTGGAGACGGCTTTTGCTATAGGAGCAGCATCGTGAGGAGCCCGTCGACGGTGATGGTGCGGAGGGTGGCAGTGGGAAAAATCAAAGGAACGTCAAAAACAGTCAAGTGAGAACAATAAGCAATCGTGATTGCTCAAAAAAAAGTTTCTCATAGATACTAGGACACCCCTCAATATTTTTAGACTTGTGGATAGCAATATAATGGAAGAATTTTAGCTTCCTATTTCAACTGAAAGAGGGTGTTTAACCCCTTCCCCCAAACTTCATAAGTATGGGGAAGGGGGTTAAAAATACATTGAAATGGGAAAAAATAACGCTACATATTATTATATACACGAGTATTATGCACATTCATAGCAATAAAATAATTATTTACAAAAAACAGTTGGGGAAATTAAATGTTTCTAAATTCGTGACATTTTCTACGCTACGACTAATGTTAAATTGAGGGGTCATTGAGCACCGCCTTAAAATTTGAGTAAGAAACTAAAACTTTTACAGCATAATACTATTAGTAAGTCTAAAAAAATTAGGGGTGTCCTGGACTCTAGCTGAAAAAAAGTGTTTTTGAACTACTGCACAATTGGGGTTTCCATAATTGCGCAATTGGGATTCCTTCCTTTGCTGATGAATTTGAGTTTCCCATATATATATATATATATATATATATATATATATATATATATGTGTGTAATGTTATTGAAAAGTGTATGTTATTGAAAAATCAATCTTAATAATTACCAAAAAAGTTTTTTAAGAAATGTACTGTAATTTCTTCTTTGAAATCTCCGCAAACTTCCACATCTGTCAACAATCGCAAAGCTAATGGTTCTCAAATGGTTAAGAGGCAGAACTTTGACTTGAACTAAAACCATAAGTATACAACACCTACAGTGGCCTAATATTTTCTAAATGCTTCCAAGTTGATTGTTTACTCAATCAGCCTTCAAACCCAGTGTCTTCTCGACTGATTGTTACTGGATCCAAGAAATAGAAGAAATTTAAAATAAAACGCCGAAATGAACCGGTAGATTTCAATGCACACGCACTGATTGAGTTTAGAAAAGTGTATGTAGTTCTCATTATTTTTCAGCCACCGAAATGCAGAAATTCATCATCATAAAGCAAATAAAGGAACCGTAATATTGCACCCAGCAAAACAACTTGCTCTCGATCTTTATGAGCTACGCAGTATTATTAAAAACGTCCGTGGAAAGGGAAGATCTAAATATTGCATTTTGAATTTAATGTTCAGTTAGCTCATACGTCACGTACAGGACTTTTCTAAAGTTATTTCATTTTTTAATGCTATGCGGTCTCTGAAACGGCAGCAAAAAGCGTTTTTAAGCGCAGCATAAAAACTATTGATTATTTTATTTTCAACTTTTGGACATGAAAGGACATAAAAACTGATCCAGTTTAATTTTTTTTATCAAAATATAAAGTGGATTTTGGCTTTCCCCCCCCCCTTAAATATTGAATTTATAATGCATTGCAAAAAGGAAATTAATATTTTGAAATCCCTAAAATGTTCTTCTTTTTTTAGTTTCATATAAAAAATCTGTGTTGTACTCAAGATAGCTTAGGTAATATCAACAAAAGTATCAATAAACGTCTTGACACGAAAAACGCTTTTCTCAATTTAACTTTGAAAATATTGGTTACAATAGTAAAAATCGACGCTGATAAAAATTTTGCTGAGCTAAACAAAACGCTTGCTTTCATTTGAAAATTTCGAATTGATGTTCATTTGTTCACTTTAATTTCCAGAATATCCGTTCAGGGCCGGAGAGAGCCATGGTTGGTCCTTGTCAGTCATGTCGCCGGGCCTCTCCCGCTCCAAAAAACAAAAGAAGAAAAGAAAGAAAAGAAATGGAGGAAAAGAAAAGAAGAAAAAAAGGGGGGAGAAAAAAAATCAAAACTGCTTGCTAGAAAACAATTACTCTATTTTCAGTGCCACAACAGTAAATACCAACAGAATAAATTTTACTTAATCTTTACGTTTTCTCTTATTCGGAGTTTTTTCCCCCTTTTCCTTTCTTATTTTTTTGCGTCAATGTCTCCCCCCCCCCCCCAAAGCCCGGGCCCGTAGTTTCCGACTAGGTTGACATGGCCTCTCGTCAGGCCTGTATCCGTCAGAAAAAAATTATTAATGGCACTTTGTGGAATACATTATTCCTGAAAAATTGAATTTTCATGTCGATGGCTTCAACTTTATCCCATTGATATGAAAATTATCACGAACTTAGTCTTTCAGTCTGCCAATTCCATATTGTTAGTCCTATACTGTTAAAAAATACAGTGATCTCTCGCTTATACGCGACCTTTGTTATACGCGTTTTTCACTTATGCGCGTTTTTCTCACGGGCCCGACCAGCGATATAGGAAAACAATGTTAACTCTTGTTCATTTATACGCGAAACCTAAAATGCGCCTTTCACTTATGCGCGATAAAATTTTTTCAATTTTTGGTTAAATCGCCTGTTCACGCTTTGCTTATAGGAAGATTTGGACCCTTCTTGATGTCTCTTGGAATGCTTTCACACACCTTTATTCCAATGTTCAAAATGTTTCCAAGAACGCGTTTTTTCGCGCAAGTGTGCGATTGGGGGTGCAGTTAGTCTTGTGATTGACATCGAGAGGGGAAAACGGGTTACATGCGAAAAGGTTGACCTTCCTAAAAGTCGTGGTGAAGCGGAAAGCATTGACATAGCCTATCGAGGATCTTTTGTATCCTCACAGACTATGACACTGATCACGTGACAGTTTTTAGGTTTTGGGGGATTCGCTTACATACTCTACAGTGTATAAAAAATGACAAAACGTGCAACTTCAAATTTTATATTTTTATTAAATTACAATGCATAAATGGAAATGATGTGCGTATTTATTCATTAGTATCAGTAGTGTACTATTAGTATTACTATAACTGTTGATAACTTGCTGTATTTAAGCTTATTTTTGGGGTTTTTCACTTATGCTCGAAAATTTCGTTGTCCCTTTTGGTCGCGTATAAATGAGAGGTCACTGTAAGTACCAAATGTAGCAAAAGCAGTGATTCTCAACCGGTGGTTCGACGGAATGGCACCGGTCCACAGGAAAATTTTACCGGTCCTCAAAGATTTTTGCCTCTTCCAGGGTAAAAATTTTTTTTTTTTGAAATAATTTAGTAAAGGAATAAAATAAAATAAAATAAAGAAATAAAAAGAATAATCATTTTAATCCTTATACGACATTTTTGTTTTTTACGTGAGTTTTGCGATTGATTTTCTCTGATTTCTCGCAAATGAGTACTTAAGTATGACAAGTAAGTAGGGGAATCAGGGGCAAAGTGAAACGCTGAAATATGCTATTCTAGTCAGGAAAAAATTACCTCTGAAGCTCAAAGCATACACTGTTAAAAATTTTCCGGAAAATTTACGGTAATTATTACTGGCATCCATGTTGCCAGTAACTATTACCGTAAAAATCAAATGCTACTGTAAAATTTTACGGTTTCCTTAGTAGGCCGCAGCAACCAATTGGCGCTGGGATCGCTTATTTCTCCGGTAAAAATTACCGTAAAAATCAGCGATGCGTTAGCCCGCCATTTTACAGTAACAATTACCAGAAAATCTTTCTGAATTTTTAACAGTGTATACGATAATATAAGCAATTTCCAAAGATTGATACTCAAATTGAGATATTTTGTTTTAAGTTAAAAATTATTTTTGCTCTTACAAATGATAAAGATATTGTTATCAACATTTCAAATATTAACTGAGATCTACTAACATTCCGCTGCAGCATTTATTTAGTTTATGTTAAGCTTATTTGTGTTTCAAATATCTTGCACAATTAGTCAAGTGCTTCTGGGACAAAGTGAAATAGTTCACTTCGTTTACTCATTCAGTCATTTACTAAATCACTAACGTATTCATACATTAATTTTATTATTGACATTCTTTCATTTAATAAGTTACGTATTTATTCCTTTATTCACTTATTTTCTTATTTATTCACTATTTTAGTCATTTATTTTTTCTCTCATTGACTAATTAATCAATTTATTTATTACTTAAATGTTGCATTATCTTTTCATTTATTCATACTTCCTTTTATTTTCTCATTCATTTGATCCAAAATATCTTTTGCAATCGGATAGAAAGTATTTTATTTTTCTCTTCACCCCATAAAAAAAATGAAAAATTTCCACTTTTTTTTGAAGGCACTAATTTACGGTCAAAAATAAAAATTAATGCAAGTGTTATTTTAAAATAAATTTTCTTTCGTTATGTTCTGTAATTTTCAAATCAAATTAACAGTTTTTTCATTTCGAAAAAGCTAAGTCATTCCCTTATTTGTCTTTACATTTAAATACATTTGTGACAGTTCTTTACTTGCAAGTAAAGTTATATTTTTTTTTCTTTTGTTAATTTTTAGTATCAAAAAGAAGGATAAAAAATTTCACCAGTTCACATTTTTTCCCCCCAAAAAGCTTTTGCTGGTCCGCGGGTCAAAAAAGATTGAGAAACGCTGGCCTAGATAACTTAGTAAAATGAAGTCATTTTCGAAATTATAAAAGTATTTTTTTTTTTTGAAAGAGCGTGCTTAAAAACATAGGATTTGACCATTTTTTAAATAAATTTACTATTTTCAAAAACATATTTAAATCGATGCGCAGATTCAATTTTAATTTTTTATGCTTCAGCGCATGACAGCACAAGTGATGAACTGCCATTCACTTATTCTCGTGTACTGGCTACGATACGTTTAATAGCAAGCGTAGAGCGAAATATTTAAATCGCTTCCGAATTATCATAACGTGGAAAAGCGGTAGACAGCAAGCGTAAGCATTTAGCGCGACAGTGGAGTACGCACCTAGTTCATCATTTGTGACGTCATAACAACCACTCCTTGTGTGAAAAATCGGACATTTAAAAAATAATTAAAAAATAACTGTTGGGAAAATAAAGTATTTTCTGGGTCCATGTTTTTTTTTTTTTTTTTTTGCTCATTTCATCAACTTTATTGACTAAAGGTAGTACTTTTGACTGAAGGAAACAACCCCATTAAAACCCTCTAACTTCACAACGAGCTATCTGACGCACTTTTATGACTTCTGGAAAATTACATATCATGGAGTTAGCTGGTTTACAGCGTAAGCCATCGATACGTTTCTAATGCAAATAGTACTTAAATAAGAAATAATTTCTTTTTAGCTCCTTTTTTTTTTCCAGGACTACATTCTAGATAGCTTATCCAATCTTCCCAATCTGTGAGTCAGTTCAAAATATATACTTGAAACAATTTTTTTCTTTTTCTTTTTGTAGTGTAGAAATTACTCAGAAGTGTTTCATTCTCAACGTGAGCGGTCAAGCTTAAAACTCTTTTTCTTTCTTTTTCTTTGAAGATAAAAAGTAGTTTTTAAGTATCTAAATACTGAGCACGCTTCCTATTCCAATTGAATGAATGGTGTTAGATCTAGGAACATTTAAACCGTGATTATTTATAGGTTGCGTTTGACTTTCTATGAATACTTCAAAGAAAAAAAACCTTTCCTTTTTAATTCAAAAAACATTTTTTCGCAGTTTTTGGAGACGATTGCTTCTTATTTTGAGCTAAAGTCGTTCATCGTAATAGTGAATGTTTTGACTTAATTTTATTAAATGACTATGAAAATTTCAGAGAAAGTAGAATAAAATAACTAAAAACGTATTAGCTACCAATTACCACATTTTAAATATTCATGTACAATAATAAATCATTGTTCAATCATGTAGTTTAACATAAATATACATAATTTATACACTCTAACCCGTTTTTATGCGATGGATAGGGACCGCATAGAAAAAATCGCATAAAAAAATTGTTCGAAACTTCTCGAGCAGCTTTAAAAAGTTGTTTTCGCAATACTGTTAAAAAAAATTTTTATACGGTGGATAGGGATCGCATAAAAAAAGTCTCACATAGAAAATAACCCAAAAAACCTAACCCCAAAAACCCTAACCCAAACCAAAAAATTATCTTCAAACGAAATCAAAATAACCCAAGTGATGATAATTTTTGCCGAGTAGTCGGGCAAAATTTCCCGAATAAGGAAATTTTTGTTAGGTCACAGTGACTTCAAATCGGGTTGCCTATGTTGTCACTTGAAGATACTACCTCGCATTTCGTTTTAAAAATAATTTCGTCCATTAACTTCCACTATTGATTGAAATTTTAATATACCACACAAAAAACAAAAAAAAAAAAAATCGCACAAAAAATTGCACAAAAAAATCTTTTTGACATTCTACTGTGCTTATTTTATTTTGTCGTGTTAATGAGGCAGGTCAATATATTTTTTGCAATTTTGTTGGCAATACACGTTACAGTCTTTAAATACATTTTATTCGCAATATTACTATTCATTAGCCAAAATATGAGAAATAATTCATGGTTTATTTCTTATTTATAGAGAAAACTTCATGGCATGTAGCGATTTTTGATGAAAAGTAAGCATTTTATTCATTTATTTGATGTTCCACTGCACAAATGGTAAATAAATCCAATAAGTAGTTAAAAAATGCCTTCATGTTTGGGAACCATTGAATGTTCAAACTTATGTTCGGGAAGTAATTTGATACTTTTAACAAAATTCAATCCAGTGTGTGGCTTTAGTTGAAATAAACAAATGCTTTTTTCAAACATCTTGTTAAAAAACAAACAAAAATAAATTGCTGGGTTTTTCAAAATCTAAAAATGCTTATAGGATTTTTTTTTTTTTTTTGAAGTAGCTTTATTAGCAATATCTAACAAAAAAAAAAAAAAAAAAAAAAAGTAAGTAATACATTCACGGCAACAGCTCAAAAACAACTTGAGTTTAT
Organism: Uloborus diversus; assembly: GCF_026930045.1. NCBI lineage: Eukaryota > Metazoa > Arthropoda > Arachnida > Araneae > Uloboridae > Uloborus > Uloborus diversus. The sequence continues at coordinate 137,121,645 of NC_072740.1, forward strand.
ATTCCTTTATTAGCCTGCCAATATCAAAAACATGCTTATCAGTGAAACGTTTGAAAAATTAGCCTTACCAACAATTGCTGTTTGTCCAAATCTCAAACAAGCTATAGTCAGTAAAACTTATCAATAAAATAGCTTGCCTTATCAGTAACTTTAATGGAAAATACAGGGTATCTGAAAAGTCTTCAACACATTTTAAATATTCATAGAAAAGCAACAAATTGTCGTATGAATATACGGTTTGCGCCGTAATACTTCACAAATTCAAGAATTTTTTTATGACATCGTAGAAAAAAGGAAAAAATAAAAAGAAAGAGAAAAAAAGAGTAATTATAAGTAATTTACGTTGACGGTTGTATCGTCACAAAAAACAAACGTATATAATGTGAAGTGTTTAATCATTTTATTAAACAGAAAGCAATACCTTTCATTACCAAAGTTCACTGTTTGTGAACATGGGACGAACTTGACTGCCGTTTGGATGTAGTTCGAGCAGCATACGGCGCACACATCGAACTTTAATATTGAAAGCTATTGCTTTTTGCTTAATGAAATGGTTAAACGTTAAGCACCTCATAAAGTATGCTTTTTCTTACTGTGACTATACAGCCGTCAATGTAAATTACTTACAATTACACTTTTTTCTTTTTTTCCCCTTTCCTTTTTTTAACGACGTCATAAAACATTCTTGAACTTGTGAAGTATTATGACACACACTGCAGATTGATACGACAGTTTGCTGATTTTCTATGAATTTTTAAAATGTGTCAAGGACTTTTTGGACGTCCTGTAAATAAAAAGAAATCACTAGTTTCTGACGTAGAAGCGAATTGCATCAAATCTCGGAAAAGCTAATCAGAACGATATTGCAGTAAAACTGCCTTTATCAGCAATCTCAATCGAAAATGTAAAAGAAAACCAATACTTTTATGACTGTAACGAAAACAATCTGAAAATATGCATTATACTGCTCTATTTAATAAAATCTAATGAAAGAAAAAAAAACGGAAAGATATTTTAATGAGAAGCAGTTTTGTTAACAACCTCAATCAGGAACACATAAAATTAATATTTTTATTACTGTAGCGTAAACAAATCTCAACAAACTACTCAGTAGTTTTTAAATAAAAAAAAACACTATATCAGAAATCTGTAGCGAAAATAAAGAGAAAGAGAAATCAATATTTTCACGTCTGTCACGAAAAAGAATCTGAATTTATATTAGTTCCGCATAAAGATGACATGAGTGGGGAGAATACGAAATTCTACGAATTAGATGTCTCGGCTATTTTTAGATACATTGGTGAAAGGATCTTGTGCTCAAGGATAACTGTTGTCTTAGTTTTTTCTTCGATATAGTTTCGTATAATATCTCTCATAAAACTGCGAGAATTTCAAAAATATATGTCAGTTGCTACAGAAAAGATGTGTTATGTGCACTGTATCCCCCTAATTTACGTTTTTCAAGAGACTTGGTTAAAAAACGTAAAATAAGGGAACATGTAAAATACGGGAAATACATAGAAAGCAAAAATAAAATAGAAAAAACTAAGAGCAGTAACGATGACTCTTATAAATGATATAATATCTATGTTTTACGAAAAGAACATCATTAAAAATGCCATTTTAGATCGTTTTATCACATTAAGTTCTGAATACGGGTTAAAAGTAAATGCAGCGTCATCCAGGATTGAAATATCTTGCAAGATTTTTTCCTGGTCTTTATGAGAAAGAAAAGTCTTTCACTATAGGCTCGTTAAGAAAGTACACGTGGCGAAACTCAGTCTCCTGAATCACGACAAAAACAAATGCAACATGATAGAGATCAAAATTTACTTAATTATAATAGTCTTTCATCCACGACAGAGTAAAAAGTGTTGTATAGCACTGCGAAAAGAATGGCTGACTATCGCAAAAGTCGGGAATTTGATCAAAATCGATTTAGTAGACTTAGTAAACAAAAAATACAGGCAGCGAAAACTCGTGCGACACGATCCCGAATTGAAAATATGGCGACTGGTTGTTGCTGTGGTGAATTTTAACACTTGCAAGGTTAAGACAAATCGATTGATGAAAGAATCATCAAACTTGGCCAAGACGTTTAGTCTCTACGACGCCATATAGGAACATACATACATACATGCATACATACATAGACTCATAAACACATTACCCTCCTTTTCGTCGCGCACGCGCAGTCGGGTAAAAAAAAAAAGGACGGGCTGTGCTTTTGGTTCTTGTTCATTTTCATTGATGGACGAAAATTCCATAAAGACGGCTACGGATGGAGCAGTACCATTTATGTTTCCATAGATTAACTTTCAACAACGCGGATTATCTTTAAAAAAGCACAAATGGAACATATTACTAATTTTAGAACATTTTTTTTTAAAACTTTTAATAAGGCACAAATTCGGAAAAAGAAGTTGTACGTGCTCGGTTTTTAGATACAAATAATCATTTTTATAGGGTATGGAAATGTAAGGTATAGGGAAGAGTGGAGAATGTTGAAACAATCGAGTTATTAGATTTTTTTTAAAAAAAGCAGAAACGTCTGATAATGTTTACTTTGTGTGTCCTAAGTATAGATATTATCCCTGTTACGTTCCGGACCCTAAGTTCTCACTCTTTTCGGGCAGATATATATTTATAATTTGAAGCAAGGTAAGTAAATTTTGCGCAAAAGAATCGCTAATTTAAATCATACGTTAAGTGTTTAAACTAAAGAAAAAATGTCAATAAAAACTTTAAAAAAAAAAGTTTTTATTGGCATCATTGTTTCGCAAGCCATCAGAATTAAAAACGGTTACAGCATTCAACCAAGAAATTAATCTACTTAAAAATAAACTACTTGAAAACCATTTCCCAAATAATCTCGTAAATAGTATATTCTCTAGTATTGCCTTTAACCAACACTTCGCTTCACTGTAACCGTCTTACTTGTCACATGTATGATTTTTTCTAGAGTAAACCAAATGTTTGGACTCCAGTTAATGATGTTTCTGTGAAGTTTTTCGGTCGACCTGGAATGTCTTCGAAACTGTTTTTATGGATGACATACTTGTTTATTTGGTTTTTATATTTATGTGCTTGATTTTGTTCTTATTTTTATCGACTGGCACGAAAATGACCCCGATGGACGCGGATTTTACTTTTACACCCGGACACATAGGTAAAACTTTTGATTTTTGCTGGAGGTACGGTGGAGGGACATTATTGATAGCCTTGGCTTCTAATGTCCGAGACGAAACCCCAGTGCTTAGTTTTAGGTCCTAATTCCAAAAATCTGCATTCATTTTTTACATGTGGTGCTTTTGCCCAATGTATTCATGAATGTTGACTTTTTCAGAATTGGACATACTATTCTTAGTTTTAGTATTAAAATTTTTTGCCTTTCGACCATAGGATGAAGTTTCCACTGCTGAAGAGTACTGTCTTCATCTCTGTCATTTATCTGTGTTGCCATTTATCTGTGTTCGTTTATTGTTCTGTTGATATTTATATTTACCTGGCTTATTTGTTTGGCTGCTTTGAGCATCTTTGGGCTTCTGGTTTATAGTACTCTAATTTTTTCCTATTAATACGTTTTTAATTATATATATATATATATATATATATATATATATATATATATATATATATATATATATATATATATTAAATACCTTATCAACAGAACTCTTTTTTTAAAGAAGCAATGTAATGTAAATAATCTGACTAACCGGCACTTCGAACAACGCTCAAAAATTTTCTAAATCCTTACAAGGAAAAACATGAGTTTATTTGTTACTTAAAAGATGCAGTAAAGTTTATCAAATGTTTCCCGTCAAAAAAATTACTTAAATAGTGATTAAACCAGCACAATGTTTCCTCCACCAGTTTTAACAAAGTCAAGGCTAGTCCTCTTTTCAAAAAATGTTATCTCTTATTACGTCTGGATCTTATTACCCCACTCACCTCTATATTTACAATACGAACTTCTTAAGTTCCATCTCCTGTCGACTACTGACCTTCCACGGAAAATAAGTTTTCGTCATCAGACAGACATAACGATGAATATGTTTACCAACAGGTTTGGGAGTTTTTTTTTTTTTTTTTTTCATGTATAAAGCCATACAATGGGATTTTAAGGCGAGACTGGAAGTAGAAAGTGGAAACATTTCCTAGATACATTTCCTGGGATTGTTCGTGATTAAGACCAAGGTTTCACAATTTTAATTCTCTAAATATGCAACCGTGTAATGACGACATCTAAAAGGATTTTGTACTGGTATCCTAAAATGACATTCAAAGCTTGGATTAAAAACTAAAATAATTGATTATCCTTTCATCTAGAATTTTCTCAAAACTAAGTGCATTTCTAAAAAAGTGTACTCTTGATTAGGAGTGAATAATATCTCGAAGTAGGATTTTGTTTTGATCATATAAAATGGCATTCAAAGAATCAATTAAAAATTAAAATATCTTTTATGTTTTTATACATAGGATTTTCTTTAATTAGATAGATTTCAGGAATTGTTCGTGATTAAGATCGTGGTTGCACTGCCTAAAGTGAAGAAATGTAGGAAAACGTAGTGACAAAAGAGATAATGATTTTGTATTGATAAGTTATGGAGACATTTGTTGTACTTATTGAAAATTCAAATTAAATTGATTTTCTCAACACTAAATGTTAAAATCTTCTAGGAATTAGATGTATTTTTAGAGAGCGTTCGGGATTAACATTGAGGTTTAGACTGGAGAAATATATGAAATTGTAATAGCGACAAAGGGAACGATTTTCTGTTGGTACCTTAAAATATGCAACAATGCGAAATAAACTATTGAATCATATTTATCCATCCAAAATACTGTAAAAATAGATTTCCAGAAAATATTCATAATATTCTATTAATATATAAAGAATAAGGCATGATATACTAGTAGTTAAAAAGTTAATCATAGAACTGAAAAAACTACACCTTAGTATGCCAGAAGATTGGAAGAAGAAAGAAGAAAAGATCAATCAAGGGAAAAAAAACTAGTTTCTAAACGGATCTTAAAGTTTTACATTTATATTATCAACTTATAACTATATTTACGATTAAAAGGCGGTTATTGAACGCAAAAATACATTTTAAACGAAACCTTTGAAATACATTTTTACGTTTTACAATGCAAGTCCCGAGTCAAGGCCACTCAAAATTTCGTTGTGCGTTTAACTTTTCTATAGTCTGCCGCAAAAAAAAAAAAAAAAAAAAAAAAAAACCCTTAAAAGGGGGGGGGGGGGAGAGAAGAGGAACAGGATCCCATCTTTAAACAAAAGAGAGCAGTGGTTCTTAATGTGGATCATTATTTTTCTCTAATAATTATGAATAATTGCGCTATTATCTCCGTGAATAATAAAGTTTCTAGAGTTCATGTTTTAGTGCAAGAGCATAATAAAAAAATCTTCATTGGATAACTGAGTTTCATCAAATTTCTTGTTTTAGGCAGTTTTTAAATCATGAAGTATACACGATTATAGTTATGTTTCCCAAAAGAGCAAGTTTTACTAAAATATGTACTACCTCATTTCAAGAATTTGTTTACTTTGTATCTACGAACAAATGTTAAAGTCAGAATCGTAATTTATCTGACTCGATTGATTAAATCCAATTCGGTTCCTAATATACTAAAAACATGGTCTAAACGAAACTTAAAATATCGTATTAGAAATCTGCAAATTCCATTAACGTAAAGTCTTTTAAGAAATGTCGCAATCTAAAAGTCATTCTCTTTTAGCCTTTTAAGACTTAATCAGGACTGTCATTTCGAATTTTTCCAGGGGGGAGGAGGGGGGGGGGGGCTGCATACTCAACACAAGTTTGATCAGAAAGCAGCAAAAACCACGTCCACTTAGACGAAAAACATTCATTTTTCTAACCTGGCGAGGTGGACACTTGACCCACTGCCTGACGCCCCTAAATGATTGGCCGAGACTTAAAGCAAATAACTTACTTAAAATGAACTTAATGCTACTTCTTCGGTTTTAATAGTAGATTGTTATGTATTTTTTTTCCCGGACATAACCTTCATTCTTCACCATGCTTAGCAAGTTTTTGACAGTTGGTGGTTTTATCCGGTTTTAACAGCGGTTTTTACCGTCATGTCAAAAACCTCTTTTTGATATGATTTTTGACAAAATTATCAAAAAACTGAATTTTTGTCCCGAACCTATTAAAAACAATAATATTAGCTTGAAATTACCTCTACAAGTGATCCTTACTTTTATAAATTTTAGTTTCATATACTGAATGAAGTTTTTTGACTGCTTTAGATTTTTAAAATGATCATGAAATATCCCAAACATAATTTTGATTCAACAAATTACTTGTCTGTAAAATAAAATTGCTCAAATCTGCAGAAAAAAGGGCTATTGTTATAAATAGCATAAATAATATACTTAAAAGATAAATAAATGAAATAGGCATCTTTAGCTTTACATATTATATTAAGTCCAGTTCAAAATATTTGCCCCCTCAGGCATGCAGTAACAAAATACCAGTTTTGAAACTTATTGTACGCAAAGTTCATTTCTAAGTTTCGAAAAGATCAATCCAAAACTGTAGAGAATCCTCTCGATACTGAAATCTGAAATGGTATGGTAAAAGCTATATTGGTTTTTCCCACCATACATTTACTGAGACATTCTGAACTGAGACGTAACTTCCAGAAGATTGTTCAGATCCAGATTCAAAAGCTATGGGAAACTTAAATGAATTTGATAGTTTCAAGCAAATATTAGCTCATTTATGAACAAAGAATGCATTAGTTTGAAGAAAAAAATTTTTACAAAAGGGAAAACAAATGTCACCAAATATATTTAGATAATTTATAATTAATCATTGAATACTGATCACCTTAGTTTTACTCAAAAGAAATAAAGATAGATAAATACTGACATAGGATTTTTAGAATGTTAAAATATTTGTTACGACTAATTGTTTTAGCGATTAAAAAATTTAAAAACCTACTTTGACAACTGGATTTAACAGTTTTAATGTCCATAACTATTTTACACAACTTCACAAATTAGTGTGAAGAAATTTTATAAACTTACTTTAGTTAAATTTATTAATTTAATTTTTAATTACATTGAATGATATGTGTAAATTATAGTTATACATTTTTTTCAGCATGAAGAAACCTTATGTGTTTATAAAAAATATCAAATGACTGCATTTGACAAAAATGTCAGTATTGCACAGTTTTCAACAGTTTTTTGACGATTTCGTCAGGTTTCTGACAGTATTCGACTAGCTTTTGACATGTTACGTCAAAATCCCAACCCTGCTCTTCCCCCATCACCCTAGGATTTGTTTGCAAAGATAACGAAACAGTTACGACTCCAAAAGATGTGTTCATTTTAAACTTAGGTCACGGACTTTTCGGACATCCTGTATAATGTTTCGGTGAAGAAAAAAACCAGGCATTTCGAGCTAAAAACATTACTAAACGAGCTGATGTGTGCATCACATGACTTCCTTTTACCCCAATTTAATGTCATTTCCCCATTACTGGCAATTTTAATATGATTCATTAATTTACTCTCTAAATATCACCAACAGTGGCTAAATTAAAATCAGATTTTAAAAACAAATCGCTAGATTTGTCGCCAACTTGGCGACAAAACTTGGCGACCAAAAGACTGGCGATGTATCGCCAAGTGTCCACCAAATTATAACACCACTTGAGTTTACATCGAAATTAACAATTATGTCCCCCCAAAAAAGGGCAAAAGACCCCTATAGAAGCACCCGAATGCAACCAAAGGGGAGGTGCACAACAGAGATGAGTTCGGGCTCATTTTTGAGAGCCCGAGCCCGAAAATTTGTAACCGAGCCCGCCCGATATTGTCTCGGACCAAAATCCGAGCCCGCCCGAGCCTGAAGGAAAGTTTCTTATATCAAAAACTGAGCCTTCTACAGTCTGACATGATCTCTCTGTTAATGAAAAATGTTACGTCAAATGTTCTTCATTAACAGAAGTTTCTAAATGTTCTTAAAATGCTCCACTTCAAATGCATTACTGTATGACATTTTGCAATAGTAATCGCAAAGAAATGCTGTAAATAAGCGTTAATCAATTAATTGATTAATTATATTTTATAGAGGAGGGGGGAGGGGGAAATTTGACATTGATTGAACTGGTTTAAATGTTCTTTTCATTTTCTCACAGTAAGAAAATGTTTATTTGCTTTGAATTTGTATGGAGATTGGCGATTGAATATCTGTGCTTGAGCCCGAGCCCGAAACCTGTTTTTGGTTCTAGAGCCCGAGCCCGCTTCGGGCTCGGGCTGTCGGGCCCGGAATGACTCTTTCTCATCTCTAGTGCACAACTAGACCCCGCTCGAAGTCTACGTACTAAATTTCAACTTTCTAGGACATACCGTTCTTGAGTTATGCGACATACATACGCACATACATACATACGTACATACAGACGTCACGAGAAAATTCGTTGTAATTAACTCGGGAATCGTCAAAATGGATATTTCGCGTGTCTATACGTTCTTAGGCACTTATCCACGTGTGATCGAGTCGAAAAAAAGCATCATCATTCATTCTGGGGTGAGTAAAATGGAAATTAAGGTCGATTTTTGATTTAAAATTTTTTTGCGAATACAATACTTCCTTTTTTGTAAAATTAAGTAAAAATTAAAGGAAAGGCACCCCAACGAGAAATTAAAGGGAAAAGCGTGAAATAGAGGACAGGCGATACAAAGATTTTCTGATGCCAGAAAACAAACTGGAATTATTTTTCATACTTCGTAATAAAGGGTAAGTGACTAAGGATGGTGATTTAAGAAGACATGAAATGCCTCAAAAATAGTTTGGAGGCATATTCATATTCATCTCTAACACAATCGATCATGTTTGATCCTATCAATCGAAAACGATCGCTTGTATTAAAGATGAATATGCCTCTTAACCCTTTCTTCACGGCACTTTTTATCTAAGACTTTTTTGTCAGTTATCATAAGAGCTTAACGAATTAATTGACCCACCACACTTTTTACAGACCACATTTCTGTTAAATACAATAACTAATAGCATGAGTTTAAAAAATGAATAAATTTAAGTTGAACGAAACCACATGGAAGAAGAATTTTTTTTCTTTTTTCATATAAAAAAACTGACGTTTTGAGAAAAATCGTGGGTGATGGGGAAAACGGAGGATTGCCCCTCAAAATTTATGGAATAGGACTCAACCAAAATTTTGCAGGTTAGTGTAATTGTGCGTACATCTACTCAAACCCTACACCCTCTAATTCATTTTAAGTCGCAAAATTTACGAACTTCATTCTTCGCTCGGATTTTTTTTTATTAGAGCCTTGTGTTTTTTAGAGCCAACGTTCAAATACCCTAATCGAGACACTAATACCATTTTCAATTACAAAAAAAAACACATAATCGTCATATCAATTCTCATTTCGAACGTAATGAAACTCGCTTTAAGAAGCTTGAGCAAATGCAATTACGATTAAATCATAGGTATGAATCAGCGAAGCCCGTCAATCACATTGAAGGTCAATTGTTCTTCGATGTGTCATTTATTTCGTGTCTAATGACAGAAAAAGGTCAATTGGGAAAAAGTCGATTATTTAACGCTTGAATAACGTCCTCTCTTCATGAAAACTGACTGCTTCTGAAGTCTACAACAATCAGTGACTTTGAATTCCGCTTCTTCAGAATTACTTTTACGGGCAGAACATTGCACATTGCACTAACAGCAACGTGAAATGTTTTCCCCCAAAATAATTAATGATTTCCCCCAGCCAACAAGCTAGTGTTCCTAAGGACTTAGCAAGAAGCAGAAACAGACAAATGAAAGTAATATTCTGCCATGGAAAGGTAAAGCGCAGCATCTGCAGAAATGAGTTTTTGAGATATTTGAAGAAAGGACTTTTGGACTCCCCACTAACTCAAAAAACTTCCGGATTCTCCCCCCCCCCTTCCCAACCAGAAGCGAGAATTTATTAAGAGTGCCCTCTTAAGACTGTTTTGGTTGTGCCCCTGGGGGACGGAATGAAGTCATTGCCCCACCTCGAAAAAAATGAGAAGATCAGGGCACTGTTTTACCCCCCCCCCCCAAAAAATGGGGAAGGGGAGCTAATCTTGGTTATATGGGCCCCCTTCAAAATAAAAACATAAATACCACTGGTCTAAATTGACCGCTAGTTTTAGGCACAGAATTAGATCCACAGCGTATAATTCAACCTCTATAAGTTGATCACCGGTTTAAGTTGACCACTAAAGTAGTACACCGCAAGTGGTCAACTTACACAGGTTTCACTGTACTTACTTTACATTTTCCACTGTTTTTCTGGGAATTGCATTCTTTACAAATCTTGTCTATTGCGTTATTTCTTACCAATGAACATTAATAATTAGTAGAACAATAATACTAAAATCCCTTTAACTACATTTTCCCGTTTTCTCAAAATTTTTTACTGGGCTTAAGGTTTTTACTCATGTCGTATATACTTGCGTTCAGTAGGGTCTCATCATGGGCAGATGTGCAATTTTTGAATACCCCGTCTAGTTTGTTTTTTATTAAATAATGGGCTTACTACGAGAAAAAAAGTTTTCAGAAATGTTTATTTTTTTTTTTCTCAGAGCCGGATCTAGGAAGCGCAAACCGAGGCCCTTGCCCCCCGGGGGGGGACAATTTCTGGGGCGGGGGATGCACTCTATTCCAGTGCTTCCTTTTTTTTTTTACTCCTTCCTTTTTTGGAATTCGACATAAAAACTTGAAGAAGAAAGGATAAGGGCGACTATTTCAAGACTTGCTTTTGCAGGGCCGTCCCAAGAGGGGGGCGAGCGGGACAATCGCCCCGGGTGCCACAAAATGAGGGGGCGCCGCTAGGTGCCCCTCGTTTCAACGGAACACGACGACATTCGCACGAAATGATGGGCGCAGCAAGGCGCCCCTCATCATATAAAATGCCCCGATTGCGTAAAATTAGGAGCGCCTTGCGGGCGCCCCTCATTTCATGTATCAAAGATACACAGTCATAAACACAAAATACAGAATCATTGCAGTGATTCTCTCTTTTTTTTTTTTTTTTTTGCTAGGGCACGAAAATATTCCTCTCTCTGTCTCCAAAACATTAATTTCCTTTGTATCATTGAAGCAGATACAATTTCTGAGAATATAACTGCTTAGAATCACACAAAAGGCACTTCTTCTTCGTCTAGTTCTCACCAAATTTGCTTGAATTCTGCCCCTGCGTGCAGTGACGTAACCAGAAAAAGTTTTAAGGGGGCACATTGAAAAAACAAAAAACAGAATTTTTTTTTTTTTTTTTGATCTGATAGGAAAAAAGGTCAAAAGGTGTCCAGTCAAAAGTTTGAAACTTCTAGTTTTGAAAACGCAGTTTTAGCCTTAAAAACGCTACTATAGGCCATGTTTATTGACGTTAGGGAGGGAGCTCAGAAACTGTTCCCCATCGATTATTTTTAAAATAGATTGAACTCTATTCCTTCTCCCCCTGCCAGTTTTCGAAATTGAAGTTTCAAAAACGCAACTTTAGACGAACTTTGAAAATTTTATGGACGGGAGAATCTGGAGCATTTCCCAAGAAAATTGTTTAAAATTATGGTTCAAAATAAGCCATGTTTTACATCCAGGGGCAATCCCACTTAAATTTTTTGTAAGTGTTGTTTAAAAAACCCATTTTTTGTGATATTAAAGAAAGGCGGCATGGGGACCCTTGCACGAATATTTTCTTTAACTTAAGTCTTAAAACGCAATTTGTAAGGCCATATTTTGTAATATTAGGGCCAGTGATTTTTCGAAATTAGAGCTCTAAAACGCAATTCTGAGCGATTTTCGATGTTGTCGAGTATTTGTGGGCTTCTCCCTAAAACTTAAAAATATTTGATGCAAAAGAATAACATCTTTGTTTATAACACATATGAAAGTTGGTATTAAGTTGGTACAAGTAAAATCACAAAAAAACTCTTGAAAAGAATCATTGGGTGAGTCCAGATCAAAATTTAATTTTGATGTAATTTACTTCGATAAATACATTTTCTATTTATAATCAGCAACTTATTTATTCGTGTTCTTTTTTTGATCAATATGAATAACCAATTCAGTTTTAATTGTTTTATCTAGTGAGATAGCATTTTACTAGATAAATATTTGGATTTTTAACATTTCCATTTTTCGAAAAGTTTTTGGGGCGTTAATGTTTCACGAACATTAGAAACATTTTCATTGCTTGTCTTTTAATTTGTATTATGCATAGCCCTCTGATTGTTCTGTTCATTAATATGTAAGAAATTCAAGTATATGTGTAAATACAAGTATATGTATTTAAGTATGCACTGATGTTATAGCTAACTTGGTTTTTCTGTGTGTATGGGGGGGGGGGGGGGGCGTCAGAGCTTCGGACGGCCCTGTGCTTCTTTTGGAAAAATCGAAGATCCGGCACTGCATGTTCTCTAGACACAGAAAGAACAATTTGAAAAGAATGTTTTACTACCCAATTTCATTTTTGTGGTACTTTTCTCCGCATCACCCCACCACTTAGCGAGCGCCTTTAGGTTTTACTAATTGTTCGGTTTTATTTGTTCTCATCTTTTACACAGCATTTAACCAAAAGTATTACTCATAGGGATTTATTTCATTTTGACAAAGTTTTTGAAAAAAAAAAAAATATTGAGAAACCAATTCCTACTATATAAAACTTCTAATGACGAGAGCAACCGAAAAAAAAAATTTTTTTTTTCGATTGCTTTTTTTTGCACAAATATATCAAGCTTTATGGAAGCCCTCGTGATAAATAACAATGCAAATTATTTTAAAAGGAAGCAGCTCTTATTGTTGACTGAACCGAATTTTTGATAGGAAAAGTGAAAAAAATGATGTAAATGTAAACAAAACAATTTGTACCATCACAGTTGAAAATTATTGGTGCTGCCATCTAGTATAACTACTGAAAACAAATTTTAAAATTTCAAGGAATCTTTTTTAATTAAGCACATAAAGTGTTAAAGTACAATTGCACATTATCAGGCTAGTCATTACAATTTTTTCCGTGGGAGGAGAGTAGCGGGTACATATTCAATGCATATTGTGTCTAAAAAAAAAAAAAAACTTCTCCCACCGGAATACCCGTGGGGGGGGAGGAAGGAATTACCCCTTTCTGACACCGAATGACGGGCCTGTACAATATATAATGTTTTAACTAATAAAAACGTATTTATTTTTCTGAGATGCATATGGTCGGCTACCGTAGCTGGAAAAATTATGAATTATGCTTTACAGCCACACCCGTTTATAGCGAATTCGAAGTGACTAAATAAAAAGTTTGTTACAGTCGTAATTTCGTTATTGAAAGTTAAATAATGCAAATAAAACATAAAGGGGAATCGAAGTTATTACGTTGCTTCGTTATAAATGGCAACGACTGGATTTCTTTGAAAGATTGCAAGAGCTAATTAAATATTCTATTTTATTTAAAAGTTTTATTTTTCTCGTAAATTTAAAAAAGAAGAGATGGAATTAATTAAAGATAGCTTACTCAGATAGAATTAATTAAAGAAAATATATTGTGTTGCACGAAAGCATTTTAGTAAATTTTTTGATCAACATTTGAAAGCAAATTGCTCCTTGTGTAACCCTTATATAACGAGCTAAATTATAAGGAGTCGCAGAAGTTAAAATTATGCTTTAAAGTAGGCTTGCCAGATTTCTGAAATGCTTAACCTGGACACCAGCCCCCCCTCTCCCTCCCCCCGACAGCGTGGCGAGACATTCTCAAAACTATGAATAATTGTTACTAATTATAAGCCTAAACCAGGCAAGCACACACACACAGAGATACATTTAAACATTTTATTTCCTACAGGTTAATATTTTAAAGTTACTTTAGTAAGAAGAAAAACTTTGAATGAGGAATAAAAATTTATGAACCCTATACGCACGTTATCATTTTCAATAATCCTTCACAGTTAATTATGATTTTTTTTCTTTTTTGTATCCGTGTGATTTCAAACATTCGTTTTGATTTGAGTTTTATTTTTTTCAATTCGCATAATCTTCTTATAGTATATTTGCACTGGTTTTAGTAATATTATAACTTGATTTTAGCGTGGAAAGCGATTTGTCTAAAAACCGGGATTGTCCTGTTCAAAGTGGGACGTTTGGCAAGCCTACTCAAAAGGGAATAAGGATGAAATCAAAGTAAAGATTATCAATAGAGCATAAAATGTACGAAAAATTGGACTGTGTTGAAACATTTCAAATATTTTAAAAGATTGAAAAATATAATTACGTTTTTTTTTTTTTTTGGTTTGTTTAAATATGAAACAAAACAGCTAATGATTGATAAAATATGAAGACAGGATCAACAATGTGGCCCTTAATTCACCCAGGCCCGTCATGCAGGTAGTGCGGACTGTGGAGGTCCCCCCCCCCCCCCCCCACTCGACTTCGGAAAATTAATGTATTTACATGAAAGTGGGTGTGGAGTTTGCTGTTATTGGGGTTCTATCAACATTGGAGTATATATATATAGATATACCCTTTGCCTCTCTCCTACACGCCCCCCTCCCCAGAAAACTTTCGAAATAATGAGCCTTATTGCACTGTTCGGGCCTGATTTTCGTTCGTGCTTGGAGTCTTTCGGGTGCATTCGTCTGCTTTTGGAATTTTCGGCAAGATTCGGTTTCCTGTAGTGGATTCGTACACCTTCGGAAATTTCGGCAGTGGCATTCGGTTTTCTTCAGATGAATTCGTGCATTGTCGGATTATTCCGGATTGATTCGGACACACCTGAAATCCAGTACGCATTTTCTCGCTCGTCTCGACACCTCTCGGATAGATTCGTTCGTGCTCGGTTACTTTCACATCTGTGCGCAAGCGAATCGTTTCGTTTCGGATTCCTGCAGACGAATTCGTACATTTCGGATTGATTCGGAGAGATCTGGATATTGCTCGATTTCGAAACCTTTCCAGTAAACTCGTTCGTGCTCGGATATTTACACAGCTAAGCATAAGCGCATCTTTTGAGCTCGGAATTTTTCGAATAAATTTACGTGCTGCCGTAATAGTTTCGGATTGATTGGGATATTTCTGTTCTTCGGCATGTATTGCATCGTTCGTTCTGGTAATCTTTTAGGTAAATTTCTACAGACGGATTTTTTCGGATTAAGTCAAGTAACTAATCTAGAAAAAAAAAAAAAAAAAATAAATAAAAATTGATTTGAATTTTGACATCTTGAATTCAAATTATATTTTTCGCAATCACGAGTGTTTGTATGTAGGCGTGTGTGTTTGTGTGTGTGGGGGGGGGTATGTGTATGTGTGTGTAGGCATGTGTGTTTGTGTCTGTGTGCTGGCATGAGTGTGTGGGTAGTTGTGTGTATGAATGTTTGCATGGGGGCGGGGTATGTGTATGTGTGTGTAGGCATATGTGTTTGTGTCTGTGTGCAGGCATGAATGTGTGGGTAGTTGTATGTGTGTGTGTATGTTTTTGTGTGTGTGTAGGTGTCTGTATGTATGCGTGTGTATGTGTTTGTGTATGTGTGTAGGTGTATGTGTATGTGTGTATGTGTTTGTGTATGTGTTTGTGTGTGTGCGCGTGTGTGTGTAGTTGTGTATGTATGCGCGTGTGTGTGGGACGGCTTTTGCTATAGGAGCAGCATCGTGAGGAGCCGGTCGACGGTGATAGCGCGGAGGGTGGCGGTGAGAAAATAAAATGATAGCACGCCAAAAACAGTCAAGTGAGAACAATAAGCAATCGTGATTGCTCAAAAAAAAAAACGAATCTTGCGGATTTGTTCGCATTAACTAATTTACTATCTCTTGGATCGTGCAGTTTCTGACTCTTTTTCGTACATATTCTTTCGTGCAATTTCGTTAACTATCATTTATTCTTCCATTTAGTTATTTTCTAGCACTTGTCGTATCTTTCGTGTTCGTTCGTCACGCTCGCGCTCGTATATTTTCCAGTGAATTTTCAATTTTTAAACCTGCATTGTTCACACTCAGATTCGAATTCTTTCAAACGAAATTCAGACTATTTTCAGACTTTTTTTTTTTTTGGTTTTGGTACATTCTGAAATCCACCACCGATTGAATCTTGCCGGCTCGGATTCAGTTTTTAGGATCCGTTTTTTCTTTGGGATTTTACTTTTGGAGTCGGATGTGTTTGTAACCAGGGCTGTGGAGTCGGAGTCGAAGAGTCGGAGTCGGACTGATTTTGGAATAAAGGAGTCGGAGTCGTTAGAAAACATGCCGACTCCGACTCCGACTCCGGGCTTCTTTTTTTCTTTCCTTTTCACTGACTCTCCTTGCATTTTTTAAAAATTGATTACCAATTGGTTCCATTACATGTATAAAAAGATACTAATGAGAAAATAACTACCATTATGGCAATCAGCTAGCTTGAATGCTTACCGAACTTTCTGTAGCCGTCCCCTAGTTTGCTTGCTTTTTCACTTAACTAATAGCAACTGTCAGCAAACGGTTTTGTTGAATAACATTTTCAAGTAATCACTTTCAAATAAAAATAAAAATATAGTGTTTTGTTCTATCTCAGTTTAAAATAGTAAAAGAAACGTAACAAATGAGTAAGTCGACGCCCATAGCTAAGGTTGAAACGTTTAAGTGTGATCGGCAAATTCAAAGAAGTTCTGGCTCGAAAGCACGAATCTAAAAGATTCGATGAAATAATCTAATGTTTTTTTCTTTATTAAGACTATTTCTGTAAGCTAGGTTCTCACTAAAAGTATGGAACAAAATAAGTGTTTATGATTTCTTGATTACAAGACTCAAGAATTGCAGTTAATCTTAAAATCTTCATATTTAGGTTAATTCTAAAGCAGCCAATAAAATGTAAATTAAAAATTTAGCGAAGCAGAAATATAGGTATAGTAAAAACTATTCGTACAAATTTGTATACCGCCGCGTTTTGTGTAAAATTAGCTCCTGACGTATATGTGCCCTATTTTCGTTGAAATTTTATTGATGAAATGTAATTTAAAATATATTCGCGAAAACTTTCAGAATTAAAGTATTTATATTTTTTATAAACTCTGAAATTAACTTTGGGGGTCATCTACCAGATGGATGTCACCCGGGGCAAACCACTCCCTCTCAAGAACTTGGATTTAGAAAAAAAGGCTTTTTTTTTTCTCTCAAGTTACAGCTTTCAAAAATTGAAAGCACACGATTTGATCAATATATATTTGTTAAACATTAAAGGGGGGCAAATTACAGATAATCATTTTCAAAATTTTTAAAAGGGATTTTTAAGTCATCTCACTTTTTAACTCGTAACTATTGGAAAGTTTGATTTTTAAATTGAATTTCTAACGTTGTATGACGTCTTGGGTTTACAATAAAAAACAAAATGCGAAATTTTCATAAAAAGGAATTAATATTTCAATCTCTGTTAAGAGGTTTTCCCCCTTCCCTTGAATGGAGAGAGGGAGTTGAAAAAATACAATTAAAATTTTTTTTAAAAATCCGGAGTCGGAGTCGGGCGTTTCAAAATCCAGGAGTCGGAGTCGGCCATTTTCCTTCCGACTCCGCAGCCCTGTTTGTAACGCATTAATCGAATCATTCGAGCTAGGATTTTAACAGTGGGTTTATACCTTTCTATTATCTTAAACCGAAACAATGGGCCCTTCTTTGATCTTCCGGGGCCTTTACTTTATAAATGAAATTAACACTGAAATTATTTCTGATTAATTATTAATAAAATTTATGTTCTATTATTAATGGATCGTTTATTACCTAATTTAATCGTATAGCAAGTAAAATTAATATATTTTTCTTAATCATATCCAACATATACGTTATTATACGAGTTTCCCAGAAAAGTTTAAGTTGATCAGATTGCATGTATAACGATTATGTTACGTAATTATCTATGATGATTTAAAATCTCTTATCTATTCATTAAAATTTACAATTATAAAAAAAACTATCGAAAAATAGACTTATGAATAGATTGAAGTAAATAGTTTAAATTCAAAATTTTGATTCCATGTTTGGTAAACCACAAGTTGCACATTTTAGCAATACCCTCTGTTTCAACAACACTTTTTAATAAAGCCTAAAGGAATTCCTTCTTTAATAACTGGTTTTACTGCATATACTAATAACAATTTCCTTCTCCCACTTCCTATTTATATCGATATATCTCACAGACTAGATTAATGATAAAAAAATACAAAAAGAATTTTGATTTGTAATTATCGTTTAAATAAGAGCAGTATGCGTATGAATTTTATCTGAAAAGAAAGAGTAAAAATATTATAATCATGATAAATTTTTCTTGCTTTAAAATAGACAAATTGTTTTAGAAACCATCTTAACAGGGGAGGACTGATAAGTCTCTCAAGAGGGCGCCAACCTTGACTCCCAAAAAGCACACAGTTGCAGGGCAGGGGAAAAAAAGTGCACAGGTTCAAGGAAGCAACGGCTTGCAGACCAGTCTGCCCCCTTCATCTTACTATTACATTTCAAAGTTATTAAAACCACAACATTTATACTAATCACAAAATAACGTCTAATACTGCGACATTTTAAACTAACGTTACCCGACTGTTATTCTGTGATTTTTTTCCTGCTACTCTCTTATGTAAATATTTTTACCAATAATCGGATAAGAATAGTTTCAATAGAAAGACGAACTTTAAAAGATAGATATCGACTCCCCCCCTCCCCATTTTTTTTACTTCCTTTTACATAGTAAAGGAAGCATTATGTTCGCGAAAAATTTCCCCCTCAAATTTCGGCCTAAATTTCCATTTTGCTCACCCCCGAATGAATGTTGAGTTTTTTTTTTCAGTCCGACCGCACGTATATATGTACCGAAGAACGTATGGACGCCCGAAATGTCCATTTGGGGAAAAAAAAATGTTAATTTCAAAATGCAAGCTCAAGTGATGTTATAATTTGCCGAGCATTTGGCGATATATCGTCAAGTTGAGAAAAAATTTGGCGAAAAAATGTATTTTTTGAATCTGGTTTCAATTTGGCGATATTTGCTAACCATTGCCGATATTCGGAAAATTATCTCTTTAGAACGCTTTTTTTCTTTGGTTCGCGACAAACTACTCCAAGGCACGATTATCATTAACTTGGGGTAAAAGGTCAGCATTTTTTTTTTTTGGAGCTCGTACAATTTTTTCTTTCAGTAATGTAATGCTCTGTAGTCTATTCAAGCCACACCGTGCGTTAAAGCTCCATTCTACCGGGAAAATATAAATAAAGTTAAAGAAGCTCCACATAAGGACTTTTAAAAGTATCTTAATTTCATTGCTTGTACAGGTAGTCATCAAAATAATGGAAACACTAGAGATTTATAAAGAATTCCTTCTTAGTATGGTGTAGGACCATCTTTGGCATGTAATACAGCTTGGATTCGCCGAGAAATCGATTCATACAAGTGTTGAATAGTGTTCAGAAGAATTGTATACCATTCTTCATGGAGATATTGTGAAAGCTCTGGTAGAGGATATCAATGTCGTATCGATTGCTTCAAAATAGACCAAAACGGCTCGATAATATTAAAGTCAGGTGACAGTGCTGCCCAAGGCAAATGTTTAACTGCATTCTCGTGTTCATCAACCATGATTGGACAAGTCCCGCTGCATGGACAGGTGCATAATCATCTTGGAAAATTCCATCTCTTTCGGGAAACAAAGTTTGGGAAAAGGATGGATCTGGTCAGCTAAACTGCCTCTATACTTGTCCCCAGCGATTCTTCCTTTCAGAGTTACGACAGGTCCAGCAATAAACCACGACATAGCTGCCCATATTATGACAGATCCTCCTCCATGCTTGACACTTGGAAGGAGAGAATCACGATCATGCGCTTGTGCTGGTGTCCTCCAAACATATACCCATCCTGTAGTTGGGAAAAGTGTTAAAAACAATTCGTCAGACTATATTACTTTTTTCCACTCATCAATTAACCAGGATTTGTGAGTGTTGCACCACTGTAAAGGACGTTTAGCATTAACATCTGTGACAAGTGTTTTGGGAATTGCTAACCTGCCATAAATATTCTGTTCATAATGGTGCCTTCTAACTGTAATCACTCACACTGGTGAATCCAGATGTTGATTGAGTTCTGCGGTCACTTTTTGCTGCTGTTGCTCACTTTTTGTACCTTACAATCCGCTTCAATATCCGTTGGTCTCTTTCACTGAGCTTCTCTTTCTGTCCACTATTTTGCTTTGCCAAGCCTGTCTTACCGCGCTCTGTGTATACTGCCATGACATTAGATACTGTACCTCTAGAAACGCCAAAAAGTTGAGATGTTTGTCACACTTGCTCTAGCTAGACGCGCTCCAACAATTTGGCCTTTTTTAAAATTTGAGAAGTCCGGCATTTCACGCGCCTGAAAAAAATCCAAGACTTCCAAAACCTCAATTAAGTCACCATATACAACCACAATATATAAATTGCTAATTATATTTAAAAAAAAAAAAAAAAAAAAAAAAACAGATATCTAGTTTGATTCTTTATTACGTACGAAGCACATTCAAAAATGTCACTTTTTTCACAGGTGTTTCCATTATTTTTCTAACTACCTGTTTGTGTTGATGTTATAGTTAATACTCGATTTTTACATTCTCCACTTTTATAAACGGCTCGTACGAAGGGGCAAGGGGTGCAGCAGTGCCCTCACTTTCAAAAGTAAAGAAGCTTTGCCAGTGGCGGCTCGTGCCTTGAAAAAAATGAGGGGCCAGATCATGGATGCCCCCCGTGTGTTAAAAGCCCCCCCCCCCCCGGGCTTTTAACACAGGACAAGCTACAAAATACTTAATATAATAAGTAAATCACGAAAGATATTAAAGACATTCAAGCTATGTAAAATAAACAACATACAGGCTGGGTAACGGATTCTTTGGTAACGGTCTCGTCGAACCCTTCTGTAAATATTGAGGTTCAATGCGTTGGTGTAGAGAGAAAAACACACACACACAGAGATAATCCGCGGCAGCGTATAAACCGCACCTCATTAATGTTACTTTTTTAACAGATAATCCACATATTATACGCAGAAAAATACGGTACAATCCACTTTTTTTACATTTCAAGCACGTACACGAAAAAAAAAGGATAAGGAATTAAAAAGTTATAAATTACTGTCTGAAAAAAGTGAGGGGACCCGGGCCCCCTTTGGCCCCTCCCACGAGCCGCCACTGGGCTTTGCCCCTCCACTTTTTTTAAGTTAAAAACTAACGATCGATCAAAATATGTTAAAACTGATTGATTCACGCGTTCAAAGAAAGAATTGACTTAGAAAGTATGTTTTATACTTTTTACATGTTTTTATTTCATAACATTTAAATGGAGCTTTATATTGAAAAGAGGGATTCTACTGTCGCCATTTGTCCCGATTTTTACGCACAAATGATTTTACCTGTATTCCAACTGTATAGTACTTAAATAAATATAGCATGAAGTATCAAATAACGCTTTCAAAATAACTTAACTAAAATAGTAACAGAATAAGGACAACAATATAGTCAAAAACCCCAACAATCACTTCTTTTATTTGCTTGAAAGAGTGAAAGAGGCAATAGTGAATTCATTTAAAATAACTCCAACAAAACGACCATTAACAGCTTTCGCGAAAAAAAAAACCAACAATAGGATGAGATTCAGTTTAGCTTCTTAAAAATAAAAAAAAGATAAAATAAGAGAAAAAAAGAAAAGAATCAATAAGACGCGAAAAGATTTATCGTCTGAAAATTAAATGAGTAAAAGTGCACAAAACAATGGATCACGTGACTTGATGTCTACCAGGGGCAACAAGAGCCATCGCCGAACCTTACGTCCACTTGCTACCAGGGGCAGATACAGACTACCACTTTATGAGGGGGGGGGGGTCATGCTAATGGGAATGAACCCTGCCCGTAAAGGAAACCTCGGTTTTAGGCACGAAAAATTTCTGAAACTCTGCTTGAGATTTAATAAAATGACTAAATCGGCCGGGACTAACGCCCCGGCATAAACGTTACAGTTACAAATCAATTTTGTGAACAATGAAAAGAAGTAGTATTTCAAGTATTTACTTTCAAAAATAGTTAATGAATCCAAAAGACTACAGAAAATGTTTACATTTTATTCATACAGTGTTTGAACACAATGTGGACGGATACTCTTGTCGACGGTTAAGGAAGGGGGGTCATGACCCCTCATGACCCTCCCCTTGTATCCGCTACTGCTTGCTACACAAAGCAATGGCTCAAGTGACTCCCTATCAACTAATCACAAGCAATAAAATGAGAAACATCAAGCCAGGGCGAAGTGAAATCAATGAGCAATTCTGAATGCTCATAAAAATAAAAGAATAAACAAATGACTAATAATAAGGGTTCCTATCTGAGAACCATCTTCAAAAATATAAAACATACAAAAAGATGTAACACCCGAGAGATTAGTGCTATTATCGTTTGAATAAGATTTCATTTCAGATTTCTATCCTAAAATAAATATTTATGTAATTTAAAATTATAAATCAGAAAGGAAAATAGCTTAAAATCTAAGCAGTTTATCTTATATTGACAGAATAAGTCAAAGCAGGTGCCAGATAATGTAACTGGTGACGCATTAATATGCTCTGAAGAGGCGAGTGCTAGTGCTCACAAGAGCAACTGAAGAACAGGTCAGTTAGTTTAATGTTTGGACAACTTCTTATTTATACAGATAGCTTTCAAAGGCGTGCTGAATCAATTGTTTCCAAAGTATTTCCTTACGATACGAAAATAACCTCTGTTACAATTTGTAGCCGTTCTTATTTCCGTCTGGTAACAAAGTTGATGATTAACGTTTTTTGACATTTCCTTCCTGTTTAACGCATTTTTTACGCTTTTTAGACTTTTTTTTTAAATATTTTTTTTTCATTTTTCATGACTGTTTCCTATGTCTCGCTCTCTTTCTAATTTTCTGGCTCAAAATAAGTTTTTTTCTTTTTTTTCTTTTTTTTTTTTTGAGCAATCACGATTGCTTATTGCTCTTACTTGACTGTTTTTGGCGTCCTATCATTTTATTTTCCCACCGCCACTCTCCGCACCATCACCGTTGACCGGCTCCTCACGATGCTGCTCCTATAGCAAAAGCCGTCTCCAGGTTGCATCCATGTCCTACACACATGCGGATACATACACAACTACACACACACCCATACACATACACACACACAACTACCCACACATTCATGCCTGCACACAGACACAAACACATATGCCTACACACATACACATACTCCCCACACACACATATTCATACACACAACTACCCACACACTTATGCCAGCACACAGACACAAACACACATACCCCCACACACAAACACACACGCCTACATACACACACTCGTGATTGCGAAGAACATAATTTGAATTCAAGGTGTCAAAGTTCAAGTCAATTTTAATTTTTTTTTCTTAAATTAGATTTTGAAATTCCAATCCAAAAGTGGAACCATGGTTCACTTTAAAAAGAGAGGTTAGGGAGAATGCTGATGCGGTTTCCAATGGAGAAAATACAGTGTGAATTTGAAAAATAAAAATACTGAGTGACTCAGTTCATTTTTTTAAATGTGCCCCGATTGTGTCTGTAATCTGTAAGCATCGAAAAAAGTATTTCTTGATGCAAAAACTTACTTCATCATTCAGAAGAAAGACCGTTCATTTTTTTAGGAGATCGTACTGCACCGTTCATTTGAAGGAGCGCCCCGAACTTAAACTTTTGGGCAGTCGGAAATTCTTAATTTGCCGAATGGAACTCCAAATTTTGCAGAACGGTAAACTATGGGTATACACATAGGTAAATCGGGCATTTGAAAATTGCAATTATGTCTCCAAATTTGCCGAAATGTCAGGCAAAATTTGTCGAATAAAGATATTTTTGGAAGGTCACAGTGACCTTCCATCTGAGCGCCCTTGCTTCCGGAGCCTGCTTGAAACGTAAAATAATAATAATAGTGAATGAGACCATTCGTACTTTGATTTAATTATTAGTCATTTTTTATAATAATGCTAAGTACAAACTTATTTTATTTATGCTCACTGAAGTGTCTCACCTAAGAAGTGAACGAACTTGGTAACGGAGATAACTGAGAGTGGCTGAAAACACTCACCTGAGGAAAAATAAAGTGATTTCACTATAGCTGATAGTCTTGGCATGAGAAATTACTACCTTATGCTAAAATTGTAACGTTTTGGAAGAATAAAACAAATTATGGGCTTGAAAATCTAATTTATCCTTTTACTGTAACTATCATAGTATCCACTATCCTCTACTTTTATGAAATAATTACACGTAAGAATAAGAAAGTCACATAAACAATGTATTTCAAAGATACTTCATTTCAAACAGTCAGAAAAATCAGTGATAGTTTTCTAAAAAAATTTCTTTTTTAGCAAAATAAAAAAGTTTCCAGCTTCTTGGAGTATTTTTAAATATTTATAAGTGGCACAAAAAGTTGGAGGAGCAGTAGATAAAAAATATCAAATACTTTACCAATGAAAGAGGCCATATTTTAAGACCATGAAATCTGCATGTGAATTCTGAATGACTCACTAACGTTGATTGCATACGTAAACTGTTGCAATACTTGCTTTAAAGCGTAATTCAGACATCGTCCGCACATCACGTTCGCGCGGACAGACGAACGTTTTCCGAAAAGGGAGAAACATTCATACATTGCGAACGCGAGTAAAGCACATGTCAGTACTCTCACCCAATAGAGGGAGCGCGCTCATCTCGTGGAGATCAATGAAATGCGACTCCCAACTCTACAGACTTCAGAGACGTCAGATATTTAGCTTCTCGTCCCGTTGACGGGTCCCGTACAATACGGCATGCTGTCATGGCAACGCCGATTGAAAACTGGTTTTAGGGAGAAAAAAGCGGAGCTCACGGATCGTACGGACGCAGTCTGAAAGTTGCTTAGTACGGCTTGCAGTCATAGTAAGCCGTATTGTACGGGACCCGTCGATGGGACAAGAAGCCAGATATCTAACGTCTCTGACGTCCGTAGAGTTGGGAGTCACATTTCATTGGTCTCCAAGAGATGAGCGCGCTCTTTCTATTGGGTGAGAGTACTGATATGTGCTTTTCTAGCGTTCTCAATATATGAATGCTTCTCCCTTTTCGGAAAACGTAAGTCTGTCCGCTTTTTACGTGGCGAACGTGATGTGTGGTCGCTGTCTGGATTACGCTTCAATGCGCCATAAACGTAATTATTTCAAAGCCGACCAGACCTGTTTCTTTTACGGTGGAAAGAAAGTCTATTTAAGCTTTTCAAATACGATACAATCAAAACATATGTCTTTTCTTTTGAAGAAACTGGACAAAAAGAAAAATAAAGAGGTGTAATTTTTTGTTTTGTGATAACTGAACAGTAGGTATTTGAAACACTCACATGGGTCATTCTTCAAAAAGTGTAACTTTTTTGTCACACACCTTTTACATTAAAAACTTTTAGGAATAATTCATTTAACAATGCTTTTTAATTTCATCAAAAATATATCTATTTAAACCTGCCAACAATTTTTCAATAATAATTTTTATTTTAGTATATTTTTGTTTCAGAACATGTGAACTTTCACCTCCGTGACATGTCACACACCTTGTGCGACTGTTTATGTTGCTTCATAACTTATTTAATTAAAACTATATACTTATTTATTTATTATTCCTTTCACAAGTGTCTCATATACTAATTGTTTAAGTATATTTAATTTTTTAATATTGATTTTTAGTTCGTTTTAGTAGAATAAGGAGTCATATCACACAATAAATCCTCACTTTCGTTACCTAAACACAAAATGTCATTCCTCATTAACACGTGGCAGTAATGACATCAAATTTTACTTTCCGTAATACAAGGGAGCCCCCTTATTTATTTTCAGCCTTAAAGAATTTGTGAGATTTTCGTCGAAAAACATAAAGATAGATTTTGTTTTCAAAACTAATTTTCGTTTTGTGACTTCTCACCTGCGTGAACTTGAATTTCAGGGATGTAAATTAATGTAAAAAAAGAAGTGAAGATGTTTTCATATGCTTAACATGTGCAGATTGTAGCAACGAAGAACAAAAATATTTCCCTGAAAAATGCATGCATTAGGCCTATATTAATGGAAAATTCCTCACATCCGTGAATCTCACCTCCGTGACAGACCTTATCTATGTCATTATTTCTGAGGTGAAAATAAATGATGGAGGTTAAATACAGTGGCTCCCAAAAGTGTTCGTACACTTTGAAATTTTTTAGCAAAACCAAAATAACTCGAAACTGAATTCGAATATGAAGTCCAATATTTTTTCACATCATTCCTATATCATTCTAAATACAACCTATTGGTTTTTTCAAAATATTGACGGATCTTCTTTTTGAAATGGGTCAGAAAACGAAGATACAGAGAAATAACACGCCACAAAAGTCATCGTACACTCAAATATTTTCGAATAAATTCATGATTAAAATTGTCATATGCAGTTTTATTAATATTTTTGCATTGTGTTGACCCCTTTAAGTCATTTGGCTTTAATTTTTTTTTTATTCATTCCTTAATATTGTGCTTATTAGTGTAAAATGGCTGGTATTCGTAAAAAACCGCAAACACCATTCAAAATTTGAATTTTTTTCCCACAGTAGTGGTAAATTGGTTTGAAATGTCTCTAAATTAGTTAATTTATTTGTTTGTATAGTAAAGTGCTTGATAAAATGCTTTAAAGAAAGGAATCGGACCGAAAACAAGGTAAGAAAAGGTCAACTGGCAAAGTTGAGGAAACGTGATCGAAGATTTAAAGTTAAAGAATTTATGAAAAATACACATTTGAGTGCTGTAAACGTTTCTACAGAGTTAAATGAAACATATTACATTTAATTTTCACCTAAAGTTGTTCGCCAAGTTCTCTGATTACCTGGATTAAATGGGACCTCTTCCCGCAGAAATTTTCTTGGTCGTGCGAAAAACAGAAAGCTTACGCTTTTCGTCGCAAAATCAATTATAAATAAGCTAAAAACGTTTTAGAATCACGTCTTACTTACAGATAAAAATTAATTCAACATTTTTGGTTAAATTGTTGTATAACTGTAAGTAGAAGAAAAAAAATAGGCACTTAATCTTAAGAACTTATTTGGATCAATTAATCAGGACGGTGGAGGTTTTCTAGTGTGAGGGTGCATATCAGCATCAGGACTTGGTAGTTTGTAATTTTTTGATGAAATAATGAATCATGCTGTTCCTTTAAATATTTTAAAAACCAATTTTGAACTCTTAGCCAAAAATTTGGTTATTGAAACAACTTTGTTTTTTTTATCAAGATAACGATAAGAAGCACACGGTTTTCAACATTTGCGTCCAGTGTCTTGAAAATTGTCCTAAAGTTTAGAAAATACCCCCTCAATCTCCAGATTTGAACTTAATGTAACGTATTTAGAGATATCTGGAGGCTAGATTACGAAAATAGGGCTTTAAAACGAAAATATAGCTAGAAACAGTAAGACTCGAAGTGTGGTAGAACACTTACTCAGAAATTACGCAAAAAAAAAGAAAGAAAAAAATGAAATCTATTCCCAGACGTTTAAAAGGTGTTATGAATACTGTATGATATTCTACTAATTAATAACTTAATCAAAAGTTAGATTATTCAATAATATATAGACATTTTATAAAGTGTACGAAGACTTTTGTGAGATAAAATTTCCGGCACTTTTTGGTTTTTGATTTTTAAAAAATTAAGTTTTAATATTTTTTAAAAACTTTTCATGTAGTTTTGTTAAAAATTGATCATAGATCTTATAATTAAATACCTATTTCGAAATATTAATTCTAACCAATTGATTGGGGACTATTTCGTTGAAAGTCGTAGGTGTACGAAGACTTTTGGGAGCCACTGTATATCAAAATCTCTAGGCATTCCACCAGTATTATAAATTGCCAGTATATTCTCAAATATACTAAATACTATTTTTAACACACATTTGAGCTAAAAGGATAACTACTATTTAAGCCTTACTTTAAGTAAGAGAGCTTAATATTAGATTTCCATTAATAATTAAAATAGCTCATTGTTTGCACAATTAACAAAATGACTGCGTTGATATTAAATTGGCCTCAATTTTTAAACATTAAAATGCTTTTCGTTTTTTCTTTCTTTTTTAATTACCGTGAACAAGGCATTTTTTCTTAATTTGTGAGTAAAATAATTGGAACTTAGCAGGGCCATTGTTTGTGGTTACTTCTAGTAGGTAGCACTTTCATGTATAAGAACGAAAAAAAAAAAAATAATAATAATTTGAATTTTTGCATCTTGAATTCAAATTATGTTTTTCGCAATCACGAGTGTGTGTATGTATGCGCGTGTGTGTTTGTGTAAGCGCATGTGTGTGGGTGTGTGTGTGTAGGTGTGTGAGTTTGTAGGTGTGTGAGTTTGTAGGTGTTCACGCGTGTGTATGCGTGTGTGTGTAGGATATGGACGCAACCTGGAGACGGTTTTCGCAAGAGGAGCAGCATCGTGAGGCGGCCGGTCGACGGTGATGCTGCAGAGGGTGCTGGTGGGAAAATAAAATCAGCGTAACACCAAAAACAGTCAAATGAGAACAATAAGCAATCGTGATTGCTCAAAAAAAAAAAAAAAAAAACAAGAGGTTTCGAAATTAAAAAATATTTGCGTTCAAATGTTACATTTTCTGGAGAATGACCCATATACGATTGATAAAATTCATACCTTTATTCCATTCTAAAAAAATCACGGAAGGAAAATTAAACGTAATCATTGTTCTTTAGAGAGCAAAAAATTCTTTATAAAATGGTGTTTGCTACAGACAGGCGATTTATGAATGAAAAATAATAACTTTCAATCTTTCAAATTAACCAGTAGCTTTTATACTCTTCTTTATTTTTTATTTTTATCAAGGTTTGAAATTATTACTTTCGCAAATGAGCATGATGAAAAAGAATACATGGAACTAGATAGGGGGGATAAATCGTTAAAATCTGTCTCTAAAAACTGATCTTGAAGTCTGAGACGATAAGTCTTCGTTTAATCCCTAATCACTGTATTAAAACTTGCTTACATCGTATTATATAAGCTTCAGATTAAATAAATGCTTTTTAGATATTTTTTGCGTATAATTCATAAGTATTTCATCAAAAAAACCTGTTGTCAGTTTCAGCTACACTGGGTAGAAAGGACTTTTTATGACTGTTAAGATTCAACCACCTGCTTACGTATTAGGAAATACACTTCCAAAAACGAGACATCTGAGATAAATACTCTCTCTATGTATGTATATATATATATATATATATATATATATATATATATATATATATACACAGGGTGTTCCGTTTTAACCTGCAAGACCTTTATTTTCGCAAACGTTAGTCCTAGATGTATACCTCCAATTGAAAAATTGTTCAAAATCAGATGTAGAGTTAAGATATTGAAAGTTTGAAGAAAAAATAAAAATGAGTCAAAAAATACAAGATTTAACTTTTTGTACGGGACCCAGGTCCCCTAACATATATTTAGGGAAAAAATCTTCATTGAAAAAAAATTCCAACACAAAAAGTTTGAAATTAGTACGACCAATATTCAGCGGGATATGAAACGCAGCGTTTTGTGACTTAGACTTTACACTCTCCGTCAATAACACGTTTTGGAGCGGTTAACAACTGTTTAAAATTATTTGTGTGCACAGAGTGGTTTTTCAATTTGTTCGAGGTTTTGCAGTGTATTTTTGCTTATCACGGCATAATATTTGCATTTATTTTTGATTAGCAATGAAAAATTTAAATACCTTGTGTTTTTTTTTTTTTACTTTGACAACCTGTCATTCTTCTGAAAGGGCGATAAGTTTAAATCTCATTTTCTGTGTGCTCCCTTAAAACTTTAAACTGAAATATCTTCTTGAGTCACACAAATGTCAAGATTTTTGTGTTAATAATAGCTTTCAATGGAGATTATTTCTCCAAATATTAGTTAGGGGACCTAGGGTCCGTATAAAAAGTTAAATTTCGTATTTTTTGACTCATTTTTATTTTTGCTTCAAACTTTCAATATCTTAACTCTGCATCTGATTTTGAACATTTTTGCAATTGGAAGTATCAGTGGCGCACACAGGAATTTTGGAAGGGGAGGGTCCAAGATCAAAAGTCTCATTCTCATATCGTATCCCAATACGCCTTCAAACATATTGACTTGATTTTATCGTTTCTCGAGAACGAAAAACAGCAAAAAATAAACTATTGAATAAATAATTAGCATTAATTAATGAACTGTACTTAAATACATTACCAGAAAGCAAAATAATATACGCATTAACTTTTCTCATAATTAAAAAAATGGATTCAGCAAAGCAAATTCATTGTTGCAGAAGCACCATATGGTTAAAGAAGTTCATAAAATGTCACTTGATATGATCTGTTATTACAAAACTGAAAACATGCTTATTATAGTGTATTCATTTATAATCACCATTCTGCTTGTTATAGACAATTTGTTATAGGAAAAATGTTTAATATTTTTTTTAAATCTTTTAACATGGGGATTTTATTTTTTCACTTATTAGAACTTAAATTATTGTTACCTTTTGTTTGAAATTATTTTAGGCACAAAATACATAAAATCATAATCAATCGGGAAAAAAAGCAAGACCTATGGGGGGGGGGGGGGGGGTCCGGACCCCCTGGACTCCTCCCTTGTGTGCGCCACTGAGAAGTATACATCTAAGACTAACGGTTGCGAAAATAAAGGTCTTGCAGGTTAAAACGGAACACCCTGTATATATATTACATACAGGGTGAGTCTTAACTCTTGAGCAAAACTTTAAGAGGTGTTAGAAGAAAGAATAAGCAAGAATTACACACACATGGAGGAAACATATGGTCACTAACGAAATGCTGACGCAATACATACACACAAAGCCAGAAATTAATGGATGCAAAACATATCACAAATTTATTACACGAAGACGATTTTGCATAACATGTTAATTTTTCAGAAAGGTTTAAAGCTGTTGTTGCACACCATTCTCTTCAAAATAAGTTATTACACACCTCAGTAGCTCCCATAGGAACTGAGTTATAACATTTTAAAGTACAATGGGAAAGTAAAAAGTGTTTTTTAACGAATTAAAAAAAATAGTTACTCATCAATTATGCATGAAGGATATTTAAAAAAAAAAATTAATAAAAATTTAAACTGTCAATGAACAAGTCTTGTGAAATTTTCGTGAAAATCTGAGATTGTAATAGTTGAGGTAAAATATTTTTTGGTTTTGACACGGAATGGCCCAAAATTCAATAGCGATATGGAAGGGGGGGGGGGAGATATTTCTTGTTTCTCTCAAAA
This sequence comes from Uloborus diversus, assembly GCF_026930045.1. Lineage (NCBI taxonomy): Eukaryota > Metazoa > Arthropoda > Arachnida > Araneae > Uloboridae > Uloborus > Uloborus diversus. The sequence goes on from NC_072740.1 coordinate 137,153,012, forward strand.
CGTAGCGCGCGTAACATACCCAACAGTACGCAACTTTTGTAGACTAGGGTAAAAGCATAATCGGAAAAATCGTTTTTGGGCTCCGTCCTATTGTGTGCTTGTTAGATCTTATGAGAGTATTCTTTATTTCTTTTTTCTTTTCTTTTCAAACACAATTACAAAGTAAAACGTGAAACAGGCGCAGGTCTCAACAAGTACGCAAGTTTAAATAATGTCTAGCTTTTTCAGAGCAGGCGCGCAAAATTTTGAGTAAAAAATTTTGCTTATTCAAGCACGTTTCAAAACAGTAGGCTTAGTTTTACTATAAAAGTGATTTTTTTTCTTTTTTGTATCCGTGTGATTTCAAACATTCGTTTTGATTTGAGGTTTTTTTTTTTTTTTTTTTTCAATTTGCATAATCTTCTTATATATTTGCACTGGTTATAGCAATAATATAACTTGATTTTAGCGTGGAAAGCGATTTTTACTTTTTCGTTACATATTGTTAAAATTTTTCAATTTTTCTATAAACTAACTTTAAATTGGATATTGGAGGGCAGGTAGCGGGTCCCGGTTCAGCTTAACCGAATATTATTGTCCTACGTTCATATGGATAGAAGCAGAAACTTGCTACCTGCTCTCCATTATCTGCGAAATCGACCATAATGGCGGTGGTGGTTTGACGATCTGGGCAGGCATCATGTTGGTTGGCTGCACAACCCTCTCTTTAAGAGAGTTTCTGTGACAATTGCGAGATATATGTTGTGATCTTGGAGCCCTATGCTCATCTTTTGAGGAGCGCTGTTAGCCTTGAGTTAATTTTAATGGATGTTAACACAAAGCCACATAGAACTCTTCTGATCGACGAATTTCCTGAAGGGGAATTCACTGGATGGATTGGCCAAGCAGATCTCTAGACTCCAATCCTATAGAGCATGTCTGAGATGCTCTCAGGAGGACAATAACAACTCGCAACACCCCTCCGGGGACCATCCATAGCCTGAGAACAGCGTTGTTGATCGAGTGGACACAATTGCCCCAGGATCCCATAAATTGTTTCATTTCAAGTGTGGAGTCACACCGCAAGACCTATTAGAGTGGACCATACTCCCTACCAGGGTTGCCAGACGTCCCGGATTTCAAGGGACAGTCCCGTATTTTGAAAAATTGTCCCGCGTCCCGGGGAACTTCCATACGGGACGACTAAAGTCCCGTATTCTAGCTTATTACAATATTTTACAAAACGAAGCATTATTTTAAGGGAAAAAAATTCAGTAAAGCAAAAAATGTGAAAAAAGAGCAAAAAGAAAATCATGTGGCAGCAAACGCAAAAATTGTTTTCGTTTCAATTTGGTTTTTTGTTTTGGCATGAGCGGCATACCAATGATTACTTCCTCTTTGCTCATTGACTAATGTTGGAAATATACCCCTGCGCATGCGTCGGCAATCGCAATGAAAACGATTTTTATACTTTGAACGGTGACATTTTGTAAAGTTTAATGCTTTGATACGATTGAATTCCTCAGATTTTTCATGAAGAAACGTTCTACGTCGGAAAGCATCCCTTAAAAATACACCATATCCAGTAATTGCCCTCAACCTTAAAAAATATCCCCCCCTCCCCGCTTTCACTCCTAGAAGCCTGTCCCGTATTTACTGTTCTTAAATCTGGCAACTCTGTTCCCTACTAACCCATTTTTTTTTTTTTTGTTTTCTTTTGCACAACCGCTATTTCAAACCATCCGACTCTAACGAGTTACTTATGATCATGCGTGTGTATTTTAAATTTTGAATTGTTATTTGTTTTGTATTGTTTCAATGTTCATACCAAACTTCATGAAAATCGGCCCAGTAGTTCGGGAGATAAATTGACCAAATCTGAAAATTGTCTTAATTTCTTTTAACAGTGTATAAATTACAGGTAACTGTAAATACTCAAATAGAACAAATCTACATATAAAAATACATTCTTGTAGTTACCGTAACATTTTAACTACGTTTCATAATACACATAAATTCATCAATAAAAATCATCATAAAAGTCAGCTTAAACCATTCTAGTAAAATAAACCACGTCTGCTTTTGTTCAATCAATTAGCATTTCTCGCGGTTTAACGGTTTCGATGCAAGTGTTTGCTTTTCAAAAGCTACATGAAAGTGGAAACTTGTCTGTTATGTCATCAAAGGATGATTTCTGTCAAATTATAAGTATATACCATTCGTTTATTTGTTTAATATTTTTCCAAATGTATCTTTTGAGTATAAATGGCTCTTTTCTGTCTAAGTATATTAGCCGGTTAAATGCTATTGCTTTCCCGTGATACCAATTTAAGCTACAATTTCATATTTAATAAAATATTTATTTTTTCAATTTTCAGTTTGAAACAGTTTACTACTTTCGAATTTTAAGCTGTAGCATTGTGCAGCATACGAATACCATGTCAAATTGAAATGAAAAAATAACTTTTTGCAACAAAGTAACAGTAGTAAACCCAACGTTGATAGGGCTTAAATTAGCAACTAATTGCAAATACCATGTAGTCCAAAATTTGATGTTCATATGGATATTTATTTCTGTCATGCGTATGTACCCAAAAATATTCGTACCTTTAATTCGTTTTTGAATCAATAAAACGTTGATTCGTTTGAAAATAAAATATACAAAAATAAATAAGTAAAATTGATTTAAAACATATTCTACGAAACTCTTTTCAAATGTATCTAGATATGTTTAGCAATATTTGTACCTAATTTGAAACTATTAATATACCAACAAAGTAACATCACAATTATTTTTAAATTTTTGAAAGTAAGCATCGCGCGAGGAATTAAACATCATATTCTTTCTCTTGAAATATTTCACCCGTTTTATATTTTTCTTACATATCAACAACCAGAATATAAAATTCTACAATCTACCCCTAATATTATCATGTAATAGTTCGAAATGTGTACAAATTTGGTCATTGATTTCTGTGAACTCTCTAACTTAAAAAAAAAAAAAAAATTTACTGCATAAAATTACTTTCTCCAAGAAAAAAGTTATTTTTGCTAAGATATAGAGACGAGAGTACAGCAAAAGATTAACATATTTGACATCTTACTGTACGTGAAATCTCTTTTATAAAGTTTTTTTTAAAAATGAAATAAAGAAACTATTTACCAGCTTTTGAAGTTGAATATTGGGCATATCCTTTCGGAATTCAACCAAACAAAACTGGAAAGACACAAGATTTCATTTTTAAGTTTCAGTGCTTTCGCGTTCATCCCAACTCTTCGATAGGAGCTTTAGAAAGGTGGATAATTCTTAGGTTTTTGTTTGAACAACTGCTGCGGGTCTAAAGTGCTTGTGCCAGTAGCTCCATAAAACATAAGTTGAACATGAAATATTATCACTTCCTAGTTGATCGCGTGTTATTTCGTCCATTAATCTCGCACAGAAAAAGTTAAAGGACTGTTCACAAACTACGGAAAGCAGAAAGAATATGACATGGTGAAATTTTTGGTTTGTGCTTAAAGTTTAAAATGGGTGAAACCAAATGTCATTTGGCCTCACAAATTCAACGCTGCTTGTCCCAAATTTGCGACCAAATTATATACACTTGATTCGGAGTCATTGGTTGTCCATAAATTGTCACTTTAAACATATTTGACTCCTTTTGTCACAAAATGTTACGTTTCATCTTTTCCCTTCCCTTCCACTTGTCACATGTCACGCAAGATTTCACATGCAAATTGTTATATTTAAAAAATATTTTAACCGAAATGTGTAATGTCCCAATTTTTAAACCCCCTTCCCTTTTTCACAAACAGTCAGAATTTCACTCTCGACATTTTTGTGCCCCTTACAAGGAATCGATGTTGGTGTGTGGTAAAGTAACTTGTGCAATTTATTAGTGTTTAGCTAATGTCAACAGTGATGTTGCATTTGGATGTCACAGAAAATCAATTGAAATTTTTAATATTTGCAAGATGCTAAACCCTTTTTAACATGGAACATAATTTGAGCTAGGAGGAAAATGTTCCTAAATTGTGTTTTCTTAATTTCTGAGAATTTTATGTTAATTTAATTTTTAGTAGCATATCTTTCTCCAATCAACTAAACTCAACATAGATTTGTCTGGGGGTATATATTTTGCAGAAGGGGGGGGGGGGTTGGAAACAAGGGAGAGCCAAGAGAGAGGGATAAAAAACAAGGAGTGGCTGGAGAGCAAGGGATGCCATTTTGGTGCTATAAATACCTGTAAAGGTAAAGAAGGACGATTTTGTTAAAAATAAGATGAGAGGTAGAAGGTACCTCCAGGCGAAATATTGCTGTCGAAAAACTGCCAAGTATTTCATCCACATGGTATCAAGATGAGAAAGGATGTCTCTTAGTAAAAACAAGAAGCCTGGCATAGCCAACATCTGATTATCTCAGACTTGGCCATCATATACTTCACCAGTTATACCTGCCTTCATCCTTGAATCATAAGAACCTTTTTAGGCATGAGCCTTTGCAATATCTTAATGTGCCCCAAATATTGCCCCTTTATTATATGTGCAGAGTTGGTCATTGGAGTTAATAATCTCAAATCTGAAGCTAAATTTGAGGTTACAATTGATTTAGGTCTGAGCATGGTGATATGAATATAATGTAATACATAATGTATCCCTAGTGGTTAAGGCCACTGTCATTCAAACTAAGACGACACTAGCTTGATACCCGGTGTGGTTCATAGGAAGAAACAAATATGTTTCCTGTGAGCATAATATAGGGTGTCCGAAAAGTCCTTAACACATTTTAAAAAATCATAAAAAAGCAACGAATTGTCATAATGCTTCGCACGTTCAAGCATTTTTTATTACATCGTGAAAAACAAAAAGGAAAAAAAAGAAGAAAGAAAAAAAGTAACTATAAGTGAATTATTAGTGTAATATAACGATTGTATCGTCACAGTAAGAAAAACTGTAATATTAGGTATTTAATAATTTTATTAAACAGCAAGCAATATATCCCAGTAAATTTAGGATTTTTTTGCACCACAAATTTATAATTAAGAAATACTTTCAGAATTAGTTCCTCATACCATGTAGAGTAAATCCTAAAAAGTCCCTAAGATCCCATGTGAGCTTCCATCCAAAATGGCGGGTCAAAGATGGCCGCCTAGTACTTTTTGTTTTCCTTATAACTCGGTCAAGAATAAAGATTTTTCAAATCTTAAAAAACCTGTACAGTCGACTCCCGCTACATCGCGATCCGACTGACGCGAAATGGTTATAACGCGATTTTTTCCCCGGTAAAGAAATTTATTCCTAACGCGAATTCTTCACCCGTAACATGAAAGTTTTCCGAAGGGAATCGCGGTTTTTTCGTGAATGGATCTTCATCCCTTTGGCATCGCTTAAGGGCGGAAGTTCCCACACCGTACTAGTCTAAACATCGTTTATACAAATAACTACTCCTCATTTTCCATTTATTTTTTTCATTCCATATGGGAAAGTTGATGAAATATAATGACACCTAAGAGCGCTGTTTCATTTAAAGTTTGTCAAGATAGAAGGAAAAAGAGAAAGTTTCAACAACTATAATGCATTTGTTTTTCTTACTACATAATGTACGTACTGTAGTGGTTTATTTTACGTCTTCCTTTCCCATTGATTTTATGCATCGTAGCAGTTTTTCAGTTAAATAAAACTTTTTTTAAAAAAAAATACAATACATAAAAATTCAATTTTTTGTTTAAGAAACAGTAATATACAGTTAAGAAATGGTTTTTAACAGTTTGAGGTGGTGTTTACAAGTGTCTTTAATCGTATGGGTATGTTTATAAAATTTTTTACACATACCCTTTGCCACAACGCGAAATTTCAACTTACGCGAAGGGTCTTGGAACGCATCCCTCGCGTAAGTCGGGACTCGACCGTATGCTCTAAAAGTAATAATGTTTCGATATATACCCTAAAATAACCAATAAAAAAGTTCCAACAATTGTTTTGACATCAAAAGCTAAAATTTCTATTTTCTACGTAATATGCGGCGGAACAAATAAGCTACTGGTGAATTCCAGCGGTAACGGAAGGACAGTTTTTACAAAAGAAAAAAAAAATTGTTGCATTTTTGTCTGTGAGCATATCAAAATACATATTTTTCAAAAACTGATGCATAGACTTTTATACACATCATGGTAAGTTGCTAAAAAAGCCAAAGCCAAGAATATTTTGTCAGTAACTTTTCTTTTAATCAAATTTAAAAAACGGTAACGGAAGGACATTTCTGCGACATGATTTTCACGCTATTATGTTCTCCCCAAAATTTCAGCTAAACAATAAGAGGAAAAATTCTGTAAAAAAATAGAGCACATACGGGAGTGTTCAATCATTACAATTTCACCTCTAGTTTTAAAAAATAATTATTTTAAGCACATAAATTATGTCTCTGTTAAGGATAACGGAAGGACAAGAAGTCCAAAACAATAAAACTAGGTAAATTTCAACTTACAAACATTTATTCAGCTAATACAGCAGTCTGAAACACTGATATCCAACTCCTGAGCCATCTGTTACAATTCTGAATTCTTTAAATACTCAATAATTTTGTAGAAGTTACCGCCCTAAACCAGGGCTAAGGCTGAAATACTTAAAATACAACACCAGCTCAGTTATTCCAACCGAGGACTGTAGTTTCGTGCTTTTTAGCACTCAATTGCCCGGAATAGGAATCACATGATCTGGAAGCGAGAAACCTCTTAAGGGAGCCAAGAGAGCTAAACAAACTGGTAGCTAATGTAAGAATCAGTACTCAATAATTGTATCCGAATCCTTAGAACGTTTTTCTTCTTTCTTAGAATACGCAAAGATCATCCCCACATTATTATGTATTCTCAAACAAGCTATTTATATTTCTTCATCGTCTATATGAAGTATCTTTCCAACATTGCTCTTTGTTAATTTCTTTCCCTACCATTCAACTAACAAAACTTGACCAAACGTTAATGATTTCTTTGGCATATTCTTATGTTTTGGTGTTTTTGATTCAGCTGTATCTTTATTTTTAACATTATTTATAACTGCCCTCAGTCTGACTTAAAAATGAAATCTCCTTCGATTCGTTCAAGTACTTACTATATTCAATAACATAACTTGTTACAGGGTTCAAATAGTGTATATTTTTTGTGTCTCAGGAAAAGAATGGATATTACTCCATCTTTTTGAAAGTTGACCTTTGAATGAACTAATATTTTCGTAGTACATTTAGCGGTTGAACCAATGCTCTCTACAATCATTTCCTGTATCTTGTGGCAACAAATCTGAAAAAAAGTTTCAAAATTGTACTGCTCCAATACTAAATTCAAGGTTTTATGCAAATGTTTCTGCTTGAATTGGCTTGTCATATCCCAAACATGTCATACAAAAATGATTTTCACATGCTTAGAAGTTTTTAAGTGTAGTTTTTATGATTTTCATCACATATACAATAGAAGAAATAAAATCACGAAACATTTTTTACAAAAATTAAATAAAAAGGTTTTTTTTTAAATAAAAGCACACATAATTTTTGTACAAATATCACTTACATATGTTTTAAATATGAGTACTATCTTTAAACAATGGTTTGTTTTATACTAGCATTCTAAAATTTAACCCTGTACCAGCTTATAGTTAAATGTCCTTCCGTTACCGTATTTTTTGCTCCTTCCGTTACCATTGAAAACCATATAAATTAAATATATAATAAAATTATAACTATGCCTCCTTGACGAGGGACATAACTCTGCTTTGCATAAAAAACATTACTCTCTATACCCAATAGGTTCTTGGTGAACTAACTGAGATGTAGTATTTTGGTAACGGAAGGACATCAAATTGTCGCCTTAATAATGGACCTATTTCATGGTTGAAAAAAAAAAAGAAATTTTAAATTACTTACCAATAAGTTTAACTAGACATTCAAAAGATAAAAGTTAACCTAAATATTATATGCTGATAACAAGTTTATTGAAATTAGAGTATGTAAGAAAAAAGAGATTTTTTGCTCTGTAAAAACACAAAGAGAAAACTTGATTTTGCACTTGATTTTCTGAAAGTCATCCAACTATTTGGGAAAAACAGGTTCAGATTCAAGAAATTAATTTATTTCTGAAGAAAATGGTATATGACAAGAGACAGAATATTAATTTTTAAAATTCAAGTGTCATGTCCCATTTTTCCTGGAATTCACCTACTAAAATAATGAACTTTTTACGGTATTCTTTTTGAAATATGAACTGCAAAATGATTGATATATTTCACTTATTGAATAATCAAGTAGCTTTTATTCCATTTCCGAAAGAAATCTTGCTATTTTTAGCTTTGGACTGAGAATATGACAAGAGGAAAAAAGTGACCTTATAATGAATTTTCCAAAAAAAAAAAAAAAATTGCAGAATATCATTTATTTAGTACTTTAAAAACTGGCATATAATATCTTTTTAAAAAGCATGTAAAATATATAAAGAAAGATAATAATGTCAGTAAAAATCTAGAAAAAAAAAAAAAGCATCAACATTCAATATCATTATCCTAATCTTCGAAACTGTTCCCAAAAATTGAATTTTTACATGTTCCACCTAAACAATGCATGCAAAACTTGGAACATTAAAGATCTGCGTTTTCATTGGCATCTAGATCACAGTCTCGCATAATTACTGTTAATTTTTAGTCATAAAACATGAAATGCGGAATTCTTTCCGTAGCTTCGGGAAGTGACAAAAGCGTTGTCAACAGTCCAACTTCTTTCATAACACATCCCCATTTAATTGGATTCATGTTTTTTCAAGCCACTGTTGTACTTTTGGATAAATATAAAATGGATGCTGTGAAGCAACTGCAATTGTGGGTGGAAGAGTTGCCTTGCTTTAAATTTTGAATAAGGAGTTTTGATTACTTAATTATTATCGAGGTTGTATCGTAAGATGTTTATAGAATTAAGTATTCCTCCCTCCAAAAGATGTTTCAGCAACACTTCTACAATCTGGGTGACCTTTTCTGGATGGATCAAGCTGAAAACTAATGAACTGTGAGATCAGAGAAAGCAGTTTGAGATTTTGCTTTAGCAACTTGAAAGCTCAAGATTTACCCTTTCTAAATCTAGCTGACGTGGAGTCGGAGTCGCATCTTGTGGCTGCGTGGAGTAAAAGAAGAGGATCCTTCAAGGGATCCAAGGCTTCTTGTACTTTCAATATATTGTAACATTTTTCTTTGTATTATATTGGTTTGGGGGTAAAAAATACAGTGATGTTCCAGACATATCTCTTTCACTTAGAATCGATAGCAGATCTGTATCAGTACCTATAACTGCGACTGGTCTGGAGCTGTTCTGGCATGTTGTTATTGCAATTGAGCAAATTAATACATTGGCTTCCCTATTCACTTGTGCAAGTCATTCCTCCTAATCGGAAGTATTCCATCATAATTTGAATTAATCTTGACTTGTTCTCAGAATTCCGCAAAAAGTTAGTCTATATCAGCGGTTCCCAACCTTTTTCTCTTTGCGAACCCCTTGAAACAGGCAAAAAAGTTCGCGAACCCCCTGATGTTGAAATTAGTAACATGTAAGAAACAATAAAAAAAAAAAAACAGCATGTTTGCTTTCCATTTTTTGCAGCATTTGATTGCAATAAACAAAAATATAATTGTAAAATATCATTAAGTGCAAACATTAATAAAAAGTTAAAACTACATCTACAAGAAAAATTATAAACAAGAAGTTTTATAAACCAACTATTTTTTTAAAGCATACTTTAAATTGGGGAAAAAAATCCTTAATGCGATATTTGTGGCTGTTTGACGGAACAAAGAAACTGAAAGTTTGGTTCAATGTCTGACAGTTTGAGTCTTAAATCAGGCTCTGCATTCAATCTGCTTCGGTATTTATCTTTGAGATAAGTATAGGAGGAAAATCCTTTCTCGCACAGATATGTTGTACAAAATGGTAATAAAATTCGAATTGCTTTTTTGGACAAAACGGTATAGTCATTTCTTACACTGAGCCAGAAGTCAATTAACGAGAGCTCTTTAAAGGTAGTTTTCAATGAATTATCACAGGATAACTCGATGAGCATTTCCTTTTCAGGTAATGTCAGGGTGTTCTCTAAGCATGGATTTCCTTCAAAAGGATTGCGTATCCAGTTGTTTGAGAGAGGGACGTTAGGCCTATTAGGAAAATACTCGTCAAAAGTTAGTTCAAGATGTTGCAGATGTTCACATACATTTCTTTTAACGCTTTCATCAAGTTTCATTGAGTTTTCTGATAAAAAACTACTAAGAGAAGTGAAACAAGAAAACTCACTCATTTCCAGGCATTGGATCCAGAAATTCAATTTTTTTTACCATAGCTTCAATTTTATCATATACAACGAAAATATTAACAACTGCACCTTGCAAGGATAGATTTAATTCATTTAATTTTGAAAAGATGTCAGCTAAATATGCAAGCCTTTGCATCCAAAGAGGATCGAATATGCAAGTGGACAAGTGAAATGGATGATCAACAAAAAATGCTTGGACTTCTGACTTCAATTCAAATAAGCGTGTCAAAATTTTGCCACGGGAAAGCCATCTAACTTCTGTGTGAAGAAGTAAAGTAACATGAAGGCTTCGCAATTCCTCACAAAGCGCGTGAAATAGACGACAGTTTGTGGCACGTGATTTTATGAAATTTACAATTTTTACTCGCACCACAAAGCCAACAAATTTTCCTGTCATTGATTTTGCACCATCCGTGCACACACCCACACACAAAGACCAATCTATTCCGTTTTCTTCAAAGTAACTGTTGACCAGTTCGAAAATTGCTTCTCCAGTTGTGTTGGTTTTCAAAGGTTTTGCAAATAGTACATCTTCTTTAATTGTATCGTTAAAAATATACCTAACATAGACAAGTAATATTGCAGCGTTTGCTACATCAGTCGACTCATCAAGCTGGATCTCAAAATTATTCTCTTTTATTCTATTCACAAGTTCTTTCTCCACATTACTTGCCAAATCAGTAATTCTGCGTGATACTGTGTTGTTTGATAGCGGAACCAGGTCAATTTTTTTTTTGCTGAGACAGCATACACTTAACAATATCTTTAGCAGGCGGTCCAATTAAATTTTCTGCAATTGTATGTGGCTGTCCAGATCTTGCAATTCTATAACTGACTCGATATGAAGCTTCAAGGGCCATTTTACTATCTTCGTTGGATTCTAACAGGAACGTAGAGACGCTACACTTTTTATTATATTCCAATTTTCTTTTAAAATATTCGATAGGTTTGTCCTTGTGTGTCGGATGCTTTGTTTCGAGGTGTATTCTCAGAAGTGACGGTTTCAAACTGCTGTTCGCTAGAACTTCGTTGCAGAGAAGACAAAGCGGTCTAGGTTCAGACTCTTCTCCAGTAAAATAAAAGCCCATTTGTAAATAGTCACTGTCATATTTGATCGATTGACTGCTTGTCCATTTGTCGCTCAACCAAACTACCAGTTTTCAACCATCGATCCATAACAGCAGAAAGTTATTAAATCATAAAAATTACCAACACGATTATAACTTCACAGAGTAGCAAGTTCACGTAGCAAAACCAATTGCAAACAAAATCACTTGTTTTCAAGCATCTCTAAAGTATCTCTAAATACGTCTGTTAACAACTATTTCCCCAGAACTATGAGCATGATGATGTTATATATTTTTGAAAATGAACAGATGGGTAAAATCCAGTAATAAATTTTAAGTTTGGAGCCTTTTGCTGTCATGTCTGCTATTCGATGACTGAATTCGACGGAAATTCCCGAGTAATATTTCAACCAGATTAGAAATAATACCCCTATGATGCATTGTTTGAGAATTCTTTATTTTTTTCGACATATGTATATTATGTATATTGTTTGATTGACTCCACGCGATGGCGCCTTTTTAAGGTCATCGTGATCCCCGCCACAGCTTAATACAACGTTTCTGTATGGCGCCTCGCAATAAAGAAGGAAGGATATCTCTTTTTGTTGTCTATCGAAAAAAAAAAAGAGAAAATTTCTTTTTAACCAAGATTATAAAACCGCTGAAAGATTTTTTTTTTTTGTTTTGAGCTTAATACAAGAGTCTGGCGCGTTTTCAAATTAAAAAAAAAAAAATTAGTAACTATGTGTGCAAATTGAATATTTTATAATTTTTTACCAAACTAGGAAAAATCCGCCATTGCACCGAAATTTTCGCGAACCCCCTTCCTGCACCTCGCGAACCCCTGGGGGTTCGCGAACCACCGGTTGGGAACCTCTGGTCTATATAGTCATTCCCAATTCAAAAAGCAGTAGTCTCAGACATTTTCGACATCACTTTTCTGTGTTTCTTCCTAATGTTAGTTGGTAATGTATCATCTTATCCATTAAAAAACACTGCTTCACAAAAAATATTTTTTTTTCTGAAGACAGAGATTAGCTTACCCAATATTATCACTTAATTTGCCTAAAAGCGACCTAAATAGCTTTTTCGGGGGCTTGAATTACAAACGATTTTCGGTAGAACCACGTCGTTTGTAATTGACTTCCTTCATGTATCATTTTCTGTTACCGCTCCAAAAATTAACCGCAAGATCTTTCTTTCAAAAATGAGCAGCTGTTTTTCTTTGTTTTGTTAATTGCCCAAGTCTCACTATCATATAAAATGATTGGTCTTAAAAGGGTTTTGTACAGATTTATTTTTGTAGTAATAGTGAGGAGTTTAGATTTTAATTGGCTCTTAAAACCAAAGTAGCATCTGTTCGACAAAATTCTGTTTCTAATTTCAACTTTAATCTCATTTTTACTGGTAATAAGTGTACCCAATTGGTTTGTTTCTTTCTAATTTTGAATTTTAAATGTTTCTGTATATTATGTGTGTGTGTGTGTATATATATATATATATATATATATATATGAGATGCAGAAGAATATGCCTAAACACTTGAACTAGGTTTGGAGGAAATTACTGCAAAAGATATAGGTAAATAAATAGCAATAATAAATGGAGCAACATTTCGTTACATTTTGATGTCATGCAGGGATATATTACTGGGTTATAAAAGACTAGGACCTTAAAAAGTTGATGTTTGCTTTTTTGTTGTAACCAGTTAAGCTTTTTACTTTTTGTAGAATGGCTTTTAATATCTGAAATTTGGCTATCAACATTGATTAGGCATATCCAACACATTTAATTTGAATATCATATTAGATTGCTAAGTTGTTTCACACAATGATTCTTAAAATGAGATCAAAATACAATTTTTGGGCAAAAATTTATTGTTTTGTATATGGTTGGGTTCATATATATACATAGTGGAGTACATACAGAAAAGTATTTTAGTTGAATATAAATTTTTGAAATAAATACCCTGGTAAATACCCATTTTGGGTGTTTACCCGGGTATATACCCTGGGTATTTAACCCTAAAAATAAATACCCGGGTATTTTACATCACTAATTAGAATGTATATATTTCTTCAAATATCACAGAAACTCATTTCTGCACACACTGCCCTTCATTTTCTCACGGCAGATTTCCCGCGTACTAATTCTTGTAAGCCTAACATAACACACTAACTACAAAATATGATGCAGGGCCTTATGAGGCAATTTTTAATGCAAAAATAAACAGCACATAACACTTTCCAATGGATATGGGAAAACACAAGAAATATACAGGGTATCCGAAAAGTCCTTGACACGTTAAAAAAATTCATAGAAAACCAACAAATTGTCGTATGAATTTGCGGTTTGCACCATAATACTTCACAGGTTTAAGAGTTTTTATGACATCGAAAAAGGGGGGGGGGGGAGAAGAAGAAAAAAGGCATTTTGCAGCCAGGGTGTCAGTATATGCTATGCTTGTAATTCTTTGTTTAGTAATTTTGATTCCTTTTTGCGTTTTCCCATATCAACAAAAACTATTTAAAAGTAACTTTTAAATTGTTCTTGTTGACATGGGAAAACGCAAAAAGGAACGAAAATTACTAAACGAAGAATTACAAGCATAGCATATACTGACACCCTGACTGCGAAATGACTTTTTTCTTCTTTTTTTCCCTTTTTAATTTTTCTTTTCGATGTCATAAAAACTCTTGAATCTGTGAAGTATTATGGTGCAAACCGCAAATTTATATGACGATTTGGTTGGTTTTCTATGAATTTTTTAAATGTATCAAGGACTTTTCGGACACCCTGTATTTCTATTTTTCAGTTTACTATAAAACTCTCAAAGGTTATTGGAAACATGAGTCAGTTTAGTTCCTAAATTGAAATATTTTATAAACAAAAATCAGAATCTGCTCACATAACAATTTTTCTAACACAAATGTCTAGGTCAGCGGTTCCTAACTTTCTTAGTTGGGTGGCTCACCAGTTTTGTAGAAAATACCATTGATGCCAACTATTACAGGGTCCATTATGAAAGTAATGAGCATTTACTGGCAAAATATATTTATTGATCGTAATTTGTACAAATGTTCAATATTCTTCAAAATACATTCCTCCTGCATCAATACACTTGCGGAGACGTGTTTGCTACGCCTGAAAGGCACCCTGAAACTCTTCCAAGGGAATGCCTCTCAGGAACGTTGTAACATGGTGTTGGATGTTTCCCAAGGTTCCCCAATGTTTTCCTTTCTTCTCTCTCTCTCTTGAGTCGCTGAAACAAAAAGAAGTCACATGAAGCTAAGTAGGGACTGTAAGGTGGTGAGGGATCACCGGGGGGGGGGGGGGGACATCCATAACGGGGTTCGTCGGCGACCTCCTCCCTGGCTCTCTTTGAATGCCTTGTGCCACTTCCCAGACTGTGATCTTGAATTGCAATCGTCCTTGAAGGCTTCTTGCAGCATCTCGAATGTTTCGGTTGCATTTTTTCCAAACCTCACGCAAAACTTTATGGCGTATCATTGTTCAAGCGAACGCTCCATTGCGTTATGTTACAAAAGTTGAAAACATACTTCAAGCGGAGGCACTTATCTCCGCTCACACTGCTCGAAAGCAACTGACGACTGGATGCATTGAAAGGGCATATCCCGCACCACATTTCCCAGCCGGTTTTAGCGTGCTGCCATCTATCGTCGCGTCACAATAACATTATGCTCATTACTTTCATAATGGACCCTGTATATGGATGCCATATTTGTCAAATCGATTAACTCCATAAAACAAAAAGGAGAGAAAAGTTATGAAGAAGATGGTGTTATCCATAAGAGTAAATAGGAACTTGTTTTATATTTTCTGCGATCACATGGTCAGAAATGTACTGAACCAAAACTTCAATATAAATTCACATGCTAAGCATTGATTAATCATTATTAAAGCAGAAATGATTTTTTTAAAAAGTGGAGTTAATCGATTAGGCAACTGAGGCATCCATCGATTACTTGCACAGCCTAAATTTATTTTCCAGGAGGAGGTGGCATCTGCTCATAACTATCCTTAAGTGTTAATAATATAGTATATTTGGATTGAAAGTGTGTTAAAAAGCAAGAGTTCTGGAGATGTTGATCCCCTTCTCCCCATACAATGTACAAGAATAATTTACAAAATAATTTTTAAGAAAGAAAATAATTTTACTGTATTCCCTTAGCTGGCATAGCTGTAGAAAAACTGAAAAACAAGTCATCAAAGTTGGATTTTCAACGGGATTTTCGACGCTGTTATTCTTCTACGAAGGAGTTGATATCTGGATTGAAACTGGATTGTTTCAGGTTTATTATTTTTTAAACTGCAATTAAAAAGTCTCATTCAAATAGGTAGGTTGCCGAAAAACCCCTCGAGTGTCTCGATTCACTGGTTAGTCTTCCCAATTCAACAAAGGAGGAGCATTTATAACTTGAAGGTAACACTAGTTTATTATGCAATTTTCTTTATAGGAGTTTCTGATTAATTAGATTTCATCCTCAATTATAGGCATGGGTGCCACTCTAAAAATTGGCCAGGACTGAAAAGCGCGTGGCTCCATTTCGCGACACCAAAATGTTATCGCGCAGTTTGTTTGATGTTTTAGACATATAAAGCTAATTTTTGATGTTGTAACTATATAATAAAATCAAATTGTAAGATTAAGTAAAAATTAAAACCTAAATAAAAAAATAACATATTGTCTAAGATTTTTAGGAGGTAAAAGTAGAAGAAAATAATAATAAAATACAATAAAAAAAACTTACTATTTGCTACTGCAGAAAAAAAGCTTCAGATTGTATAGTTCATGTTACATAAATAGTTCATATTTCATAGAAAAAAAATAGTAATTAAAAAAATTCAGGTATGAGATTCTTAGCGATAAGATGCGTTGTGATAAAAACTTTAACAAAATTTTCCAGATTAATATAAGAATGGTTAAAATTAACAGATTGAGTAACTTATTTAGTTATTCTTTGAAAAAAAGCAGGTTATCTTTTGAACTTTAGCAGATGGGCCAGTTTTTTTTTTTTTTTTGTCCTCAGAAGAATAAGACCTTTTTTGAGGCATAGAGTGAGAGATTCAAAAGTGAAAGATTTGTTTCATCTATAAAAATCATTTTCAACACGGGGGAAAAAAAACAATAAGAAAAGAATTTAAGCATGTATAAAATTCGCCTTTTAGTTCAAATCAATGTTTCATCAGCGAAAATCATCGTGCCAAACATGAAAATCATTTTTCAGCGGTGAAAGCACGTTTCCACTTTCATTTTCGCTTGAGAGAGAAAATAAACATTCTTTCACAGACTTCCCTTCACTTCACTTCACACCCGCTGATCCCAGTAAACTCAGAAGCGGAGTGACACTCGCTTCTAGGCAAGCTTTAAGCTTCCATCCTGGCATCATCAAAATGCACTCGCAAAAAGAGGGATAAAACAATCGTTTTTCCTTTTTTTAAACATAAAAAAGATTTTTTAAAACTGATCTTTAAAAAAAAAAAAAAATCCGATGGTCGAAATTTTTGAAAAGACAGAATTCCGTCCCCTGGACGGAAGTGTGGCAGCCATGATTATAGGGGAAAGTTCCTAAGAAATATTAAAAATCTTAATTTTCAAGTTCCTTATTGGCCACGGGGAGGGGGGCTTTTGAGTGACAGTACATCTAACTATAGTTGGGGCAAACCTAACCTGGCAGCATTGTGAAGGCTACACAGGTCCTAAATACAGCATTACGACACTGCCAAGTTAGGTTTGCATCAATTATAGTAAATTTTTTCAAAAACCGGAAATTAGACCATAAGATGGTTCAAATCCGGCCCAAGAGATGTTAACTGCTGGTCTAGGTCATCCTAGTCACAGAAAATTTTCACATGGAATAGATTTTTTTAAAAGAAACTTTCTGAATTACGAAGATGAATAGCTCAATTTAAAAAAAGAAAAAAGCATGCAAAATTGAAATTGATGTTAAACTGAAGTTAGTGCCTTTTGTGCCCTGAACAACCTTTAAGATTGCAGTATAAAACAAATCAGTTGCTACCATTAACTTTTTTTGACATATTGTCGCCTCAGAGCAACAAAAGGGAGTCTTGGTGACTGGGATTTGATGTCTTGCTGTTGCTCTGAGGTGATGATATGTTCCACTAAAAAGGAGTGAAAAAGTTAAGAATCTAAAAAAATTCCGATTGCAACCAGAACAAATACATGTAAAAATTCTTTACAACTGCTGAGTTAATAAGGAATATTTTTAAATTTCAAAATAGTAATTAAATGCATGTAGAGAAAACAATATTTTTATTCAAATACGTTGAAACAAACATTCACACATGACACTTAAACATAGTACAATATCAAAATACAGTATCACTTAAAAATCACTGGATTATATGCATTTTTTATTCACAGGAATATGAGTGATAGACAAGGTAAAAATAACTTTTTGTTGTTGCTTTAGCTTTGCATTAGATTTCTCACTTAAAATGTCAATATTAGAGTCAATTTTTGGAAATTTTTATCAGAAAAAACACTAACTTATATTATACGCTAAAAAACTTATTTCTTGAAAATTTTAAATTTGTTAGGAAGTATAATTTTTTTTTAAAACCAAAATAAAAGCCTCATATAATTCATGAAAATGTGTTTAAAATACGGCCTAAAGAAAAATACAAACCAAGCAAACCCAGTGGCATGACAGCCTGTGAGGGCCAAGGCCTACTGCACCTATCTCAGTCTTCCTTACCAAGGGCTCTGGGGCTAGGCAGATGTTCCGTTTAGGTGGTTTGGGGGGGGGGGGGGGGGGGTTCCCCAGGGTTTAGTTCCCAAGCATGTTTAGTACTCATTTTATTGCCCCACTGAAGGGATGAACCATGGCCAGCCCAGGAATAGAACTCGGACCTGTAGCATGGAAGCGCGAAGCACTACCACTAAGCCACTGGGCTATAACAGAAAAATACAAGGTATGAATAATAAGACCTTTTTCTTCCTAGATATGATAACAACGAAGACATTTCTATAAATTAGATCTTCAAATTGGGTTTTTTTTCTTAAATCATCATTCTTATTATTTCGCTTGACAATGTTTAAAAAGCATGAAATGGGTAAATACTTCTGTTCAGAAATTGGCTTTTAAGACCATAAAAATGCATAATAAATACCCATTGCATTTAATTTTGTTTATCCTTAAATGGATGAAAAAAATACTCAAGTAAAATATATCTTCAAATTGACTTTGTTAAATAATATATACACTGGTTATCATAAATTAAGGAAAAATCACAAAAATAGCGATAACTCTCTGAAATATAAGCCAAACCATGTAAAATTTGAATATGTTGCCGAGTAAACATTGCTCAATAAAAGTGCAATATGCAAATTAGTGGTGCTGAAATCGGAGTGCGTAATCTGTGAGTAGCATAAAAAGTCCATGTTTGAGAGCAAGCCTAAAAACTTCGCTGTGATAATGCCATAAGAAATCTGAGATAGCCATTTTGTGACAATGACTTCCAGGCATCATTTGCCTGCAGAACTACGATAGAGAGCCATTGGTAGACTAGAGGGAGGTCAAACTTAAACAGAGGTAGCCAGATGGCTTAATGGGAGTCCTTTTGTGGTTCATACACTTTGGAGCCAATTTCAAACGACAGATTCGGCATCCAGGATATTCAGCCAAGGACGGCCAACGGCTACGATGAGCGCCGATAACCGATTTTTGAGCTTATGTGCAAGTAGGAATAGAGCCACTACTCCGACTCATGTCAGATTCGCCATTTTTGCAGCCACCGGAAGGTTGGTATCAATGTCAACTGAGCGTAAAAGGCTTTACAAAGGTTTGTCTGTATGCGGGACAACTAGCCATTTTTGAGCCATTCACACTTCGCCATAGAAGGGACCGTTTACAATGGGCACGACAACATGTCCACTCTACGCCTGATCAATGGAGGGCTTTTCTCTTTGCAGATGAGTCTAGATATAACCTAGGAAGCGATAGTAGGCATTATTTGATGTCGAGATAACCCAGAACCTGTTATCATCCGTCAAACATCCGCGAAAGAGATGGATACGAAAGAGGCGGTGTTTGGGGTGACATCTCTTTAGATGGACGCACAGACCTCAATGTCTTTCCAAGGGGAATCATGAATACTCATGTTTATAGAGCTTATGTCCTTGATGAACGATGTCTATTTACATCCTTGATGTTACAGGAGGATATTGCAAGATCACACAGAGCTAGTATCGTAGTTTATTATCTTCAACAAGCTACAATTTTCCGCATGGAGTGGTCAGCTCAATCCTTGGGCTTGAATCCTATGGAGCACGTTTGGGATGCTTTAGGGAGGCGTCTAGCTGCTCTCAACCTGCACCCTCAAACCCTTGCCGCACTTGATACTGCTTTGCAAAAGCAATGGCTCTCGTAATTTCCACACTGCCTTAATTGTCTGATAATTTCTTTTTACATTATTTTATATCTTACTATGTGTTGCATATTGTGGGTAAGTTTCATAAAATTCTACATGTAACTTTTTGAGCAATCGTCATTTTTGTGATTTTTCCTTAATTTATGATAACCAGTGTAGTTTTTTAACCTTTGATTGATCCACATGCAGAAGTATCAGATTAGTTTTTTGTGATAAATAATATTGTACTAGTAAGGGAAAAAATGATGCCTATGAATAAAAGGTGGAAACTTTCATTTCTTATTTTATATAAATAAACAATATTTTTCCACGCTTTTCATTATTCACAACAAATAACAGAAAATAATATGAAACGCTCAATTCACATATTTAACATAACAGTAAATAACAAATAAAATCCTAACACATTAAAATCACTTCATAAACAATGATTAAAGGAATGTTTTATTATGTTTTTAACAAGATCATGAAAATTATCTTTTCCATTTTAGCATGAATTTTTTTTTTATTTAGTAAAAATGTTTTTAATTGTCTTTGAATTTAACAGATTTAAAGTAATGCAATATTTTTTGATGAAGTCTAATGTAGACTTTCTGATGCAGAGAATAATTTTGGGCCTAAGTTAAGAAAATAAAGTATGCTTTTTTTTGAAGAAAAAATTTAGCTATATGAAATCAACCCTTGCTTGAGATGCAATGCTTTTCATTTTACCTATTCAATTGATGGAAATTTTTAGATCAGCATTGAGATCTATAGGAACTTCAAACAGAGATTAATTACAAAAAAAAAAAAAAAAAAAAAATAGAGAAAAAAAACTTTCAACAAGATGCATTTTTAGAACATAATGTAATTCAAATTCAACACCAAAGTATAAATGTTTTTTCATGTAGTAGAAAAAAGAATAATTATTTACAAAATGCAAGAAAAATTAGTTTCCTTGAAAGTAGTAGAGCTGTTAGATACATACTAAAATGATATTTTAGTGTTTCAGTATTTCAGTTGAAATCCAAATGACCAACCATTTTGCGGATTTGTAATCTAGTACTTTAGGCATTAATTGAATGCATGATGTGAAACAATTCATATTCAAAATCACATTTCCTCCATAATAGGTAAAATTTACTAAATGGACTACATAATACAGTGGTGGTAAAAAAAATTGCATCACCCACGCAGCAAAGGAGAGGAATATGCAGTCAAGCATCCCGTATCCCGCATGATTTGGAGATGTATTTCTGATCAAGGAGTTGGTGGGCTTCACTTTGTGCAAGGAACAGTAAATGCTCAGGTGTCTATTGGCATTTTGGAGGAGAAATTGCTTCGTACTATCCGGGATCACTTTACTTCAGTTCCAAACGTCATTTTCCAGGATGATTCTGCTCTGTGCCAAAGGGTAAAACTGGTAAGTAACAATTTATCAACCTTTATCCTGCCATTAGACTTAAATTGACATGGGGTTAAGTAATTTTTTTTCTCTAAACTCACACGCAGGTTCAGAAATGGAAAAATGAGCATGGGGTCAGCAGTTTGCCTTGCCCCGGAAACAGCCCTGATCTACGTAAACAATTATCAGATTACTGCTGTTAAATTTTTTATTTCATAAGTTTTGCAGAATTTCACATACATTCATCGTTAATCGGTCGACCAAAACTTCTCACATAATCCCATTGTTGTGAAAATGTGAGGGTGATGCATTTTTTTACCAGCACTGTATGTCAGTTAACTAGTAAAAAAGTGGATCCATTCAAAAAAATTAACATTAACAAATTATATTTCTCTATACTAATAACATGCACAAAATTTAACTATAATAACTTGTCTTGAAAGCGTTTGACATAAAGTTCCATAGCACTGTCAGAGAAACCTTAAATAATACCTAAATTGTAAGTGTAGTTATGCTAAGTTCATACATTTTGTCATAGTTATTCAACATATATCAGTTTCAAACTTAAACAAACATGAAAGAGCTATAATGAACAAAGTAAACTCCCGATTATCCATAGAATAGGGTGGGACAGTAAGCGCGAATAGTCCCCACATTAGATAAAAACCATGCAGGTGTATGCAATAGCTTAAGAGATTGATAATACTTGCATTGTAACTAAGTTCACTTCAATTATAGCTAAAACAGTGTATGTAAAAAATGGGGGGAGGGGGGGGGAGATCACTCATTATTGCAAACCGATTGTACACATGGAAGAAAAAAAATCATGCAATTGCAACAAATCAAGGTAGGTTTCACAGAAAACGCATAGGGGAGGGGAATTTTTCCAAGAAACTGCTCCAGTCACTCATTTAGGCGCATAAGTATTGTACATTCAAAATTCAGAAAGTAAGGTTGATACAAAAATCAGCAAGTAGTATAGGTCTTTAGCAGTAAGATTAGTGTGGATTCAAAAATCAGAATTCAACTAGTCAAATTTCGGTGACAGTGGAAGGTTTGCTGCCATTGAAAATGTGGAAAAAAGAAAATGAATTAAAAAAAAAATAATTTTACACTTGTTAAGTTTAAATGTGGGCATTTATCTCGGTTCAGTTAATCATCACAAACATTTGTTTGTTTTTTTTGAAAGTGAATGCCCGCAGATAATTGGGAGTTTACTGTAACTTCAGTTTAAGGATATATTTTAAATTCTCATTTTCTTTTTAAATAAATTATGTTTCATAGAAACAGTGGAAAACAAAAATATCTCAATTTCTGAAACAAACAAACTAAAGCTGAATAATTTTTAAATTTAATAATTTTTCAGGAAATATTTTTTCTTTAATAGCTAAAATGTTCATGTTACATTATGTGTTTAATTGCTTTAAGAAACATCAACTGTTTCATCAACAGATGTTTTATTAATGGTGCACAAGACACAGAACAAACACTGAAAAGATAAATTTCTAAATGATACATATGAAATAAATAAAAGAAAATAAATTTAATAAGCTACAAACTGATTTAAAAAAAAACTATAGAAATGAAGTATATGACAATAAGATAAATTCAAATGTGAAAAGAACTTCTAGATGAACAAAAATCTTGTGTAGTCTAAAATTTCTGTACAGCAAGTGAAAACTTAACAAGAAATATCTTTTTAAAACATTAAATATGCAGTTAAGAAATAAAATTCATATTTTTGATACATTTTATCTAAAAATGAAATGAGCCTAAAGGAATTCAACATAAATGAGTATTAACTTAAAATGATATGAACTACTAAAATCCCATTTAAAAAACCTAATGTATAATTCATAAAATAACAAAGTATTTGACTAGGGAAACTTCAAAGGCACTTATATTGGGAAACATGGCATTATCCGTGATTGCAGAAGTTAAATTTATAAATCTAGTCCATTATCAATGTAAAAACTCCCTCTTAGCATTTATTATATGGTCTTCAATCTTTTCAGAAATTGTAGCTCTCCTGTAGTAAATTCTCTTGAACAGCTCTATAGTATCTCTGATAACCAGGTTTATAATGCAAAGAAGAGTCAGAAGAGTCTGGGGGAGAAAATCAATGCATTACAATAAATAAACACAGTATTTGTAATGATTGCAGGATGGCATCAGTAGTATTAGAATAAGAAAAACTATTGACCATCAAATAAAATTCTAATGTTATGAAATGTGTATTAAAATACATTTTTCAAACTGTATAATGGAAATGTAATTCTCAGTTGAAAATTCCCTTCAATACAAATTAACGAAATATCATAGGAGTTAGGTTAAACCTAAAGCACTCAGAATCTATTGTAAGACCCAGCCCTTACTGGGATTCGAAAGCTTTCCTAGGGATCACCACACATAATAGAAACAATATACAGTTGGTTTTCTATTTAACTTTAGAGGACCCCTCCCCCCCAAATCATCCCAATGAGAAATTCTGGCAAACTCTTAAAGAAAAACATGATTCTTTGAACTTTTTTGTCTGACTCTGATGAGGGGTTTCAGAGAAATCTAAGAAACTTTAAATTTCATACGCTGCGGCTATGTAATACAACTTGAGTCAGCCGAGCGATACGACACAGGTCACATGGTTTTGCAGTGAATGGTGCGTTTTCTTGATGGAGGGGTCATGTCTGGAACAATATTTTATTCTCATGGCATCGGATGTTTGATTTTCATGGCGCCGGCTGTAAATGTCAGCGTAATGTCAATGGTTTACGTTTAATTAGAATTATGAACTGTGTTGATACCTCCATTGGTAAATTTTTAATTGTTGCATTAAGATGCTTTTTTAACTAACGCACATTCAATTTTCAGGGCTCACGAGAGGTCATATCAGCCTTGTCAGAAACTAGGGGTGCGGTTCTTAGAAGGTCCCCGCTCTTGAAAACTTTTTAGGGGGATGGGATCTGGAGACCAATCTGACAATGGGTCCACCTTGACCTTCGGCAGCCCTGTTAGTTTTCCCTCGTACTATAATTAAAAATAAAATAACTGATTGAAGAATGCAGTTAATTTCTTGAAATTTCAAGCACTCATCCATCATATAGAACTTTAAAAAGTTATGTATTTTTGAGTCAGTATTTCAATTTCTCCGTAGTTATGTCCTGCATTTCTGTTTCAACCGATATATCGGAGGGATAGAAATCTAAATATCGTTACCGTGGTAATAGTTATATATCGATATATGACGATATATCAGTGTATCGCCCAGCCCTAATATGTATTCTCAATCATGAAATAAAAATAAGCCATATCAAAATGAATTGATAAGGCAGTCTTAGATTGCGTTTCTAACCATTTTGACCGGAGGGAAGTTCTCTGCTTACTTGATAACTCAGTACCTCTGTCAGCAAGCCTCTTAGTTTAGGACGCCATGGCTGCGCTTACACTACTCTGCTTGCTATGTATAGGACCTTTATAAAACCGATTATGACTTATTGTAACGCTCCTCTTATTACAACATCAGAAACAGGTATACATAGACTGGAACAATTTTACAAATTAATATACATTGTCTTGTCACTGAGGCTGTCAAGACCACACCTATTGAAGCCCTCCTTTTATATACCAATGAATCACAAGCTGCAATTCTTGCCATTTGAAACTACACTCAAGACCCTGGCTCTATGCCCGTGATGCAGAGTAGGTCCTTAATGAGAGGGCTGGGCGAAAAGTATAAGATGATTGTATTACAGTGGATCCCCTCGCATTGCTGTATACCCAGCAACGAAAAAGCGGATGCGCTGGCCAAAAAGGGCTGGTCTGTCTATCAAGCCCCATATAACCTTGCTAGCTACAAGTCCTCTTTATCTATGATAAAGCAAGCACTTAAGACGACTCATGAGTCATCATTAAAAGATCGTATAAAAGTAAAACCGTGGAGAGACAACCTTTTGAACATCCCTGATTGTCCAAGAAGCAATGCTGTTGCTGCCCTTCATCTCATAACCAAGCACAATTGCTTATATGCCTATCTTTGAAAACTTGGAATTGTGGATAGTTCTGCCAGTCCCCTCTGCTGCAGTGTTGTACCGATGGATGCCGATCACCTCCTTGTCTGTTCCGCCCTATCACAGACCTGTATTTTTCTCCCGCTACTGAGAGGTCAGGGGCTTGTTGAACAATTTGAACACTTGATTTTTATTTTGTTCGTATGTTTGCTTGTTTTGTGTTCATTGTTTCTTTTCTTTCATTGTTTGCTTAAAATTTCCCCCCTTGTTTTTGTCTCTGTATGGTGCAAGGATAATGTTTTAACCACCTGCTGCATTGGAAATAATTATAAATACCTTGAGAGAACAGTTGCAAAGTCTGGTGCAACCCAAGAGTTTATTGGTATTTTTATTGTGTTTCCTTTAAAGCACGTTTTGTCCCTATGAGATACGACATTGGTCCCAACAGACATGCTGTAATTCTTTAATTTTCTAGTGTGGAGGGCCTGGGACTGCAAAAATAATCCTTACAAAGAGATTGCTATTAAGCAGAAAATTCTTCTACTGAGAACCAAATGTATTTTATTTATTGAAAATCAACATAGAAGTATTTTGAAACTGTAACATAGCTATTATTCGTAAGGGGCTACAGACTAATTTATCAAGTAATTTTTGAAACGTTTCACTCTCAAGAAGTCATGAACTGAAAAACATTGTGAAAATACTACTGCTAACATACAGAATTATCATCCTATCAATAAAATACAAACACCTTACCATGACAATGAATAGATAAAACACAGATGACCATCCATATTTGTTCATGAAGACAGGCACTAACATCTATAAGAACACAGAAACTAAGAATACTTATGCTAAACAAAACATTAGCACAGTTAGGCAAGTTACAAAAAAAGTGATAAATTGCACATAAAAGATTATTTGCATCTTAAAGAAAGTTTTGAATAATAATCATTTTATGTACATAAAGGCACATTTCTGGAAGCAATTTACTTCAGTCTTATGGCCTGATTCTAACCGATATGAAGATGATTATGACCGAAGAATTGAATTTTATGAGTAGTAAGAAGCAAAATTGCAGACTAATGAGCTCAAAACAAGGGTGAAACTGGAGCCTATAGATGCAGGCTGTTTATACTTTTGTTTATCTCACTTCCAGATATGATTGCATCTCTTTAAAAAAATTCTCTAAATAGTTTAAAAGACACAATGTACATTTTAGTTAGTAAAAAGATACTTTTCATATTCAAAGTAAATTAATTCTTAACTATTATGACATAAATAAGAAAACATAAATTTGGTCTTTTTTGCAGCCATATTTGATTTATCCATAATACTTGATACAAAGACGAAGTCACCAATATTCGTTTTTAAGTTAGAAATTTTGAACACTAAACAATACAACTGTACAAGCAAATGGAAGAGTATATTTTAAGAAATATTTTCAAATAACATATAAATAGTACAGGATTAATGATTGCAGGAAATAATGGGAGAACCAGGGTTCGCGTTTACGCGCTATAGCGGGTTTTTTACGCAAATTCGCGGAAAAGGGACGCAACTTCCGCGAAAAATCGGGTCCCAGGGACCCAGAAAACCCAAAAGATAAGAACCAGAAAAAAAATGGGAGAAAATGCTAAAGATCTATTTAGTAAATGCTGTTAAGCTTCAAAATGACCAGGAGAATCAACAGAAAGGGACTAAAAGGACCCTATCTGTTTATCAGCTATTCAAACACACCCCAATTGTGGACCAGTCAATGGAATTTTAGTGATAAGACTGGAGCTTACAGTGACCTCCTGGGCAGAGCTCAGGGAGCAAGTTCACAAATAGCCCATTGTACTGTATTCTAAGAATAAGCTTTCCCTCAACTTTTATCTTGAGGAAATTCCTAAAAACAGAAATGAAGACTAAAAATGAGAGAGGTTTTCAATGCAATCTTCAGGATTAATACAAGACAATTGTACAGTAAAAATATTGCAATTTGGCATTCATGTAACCAGAATTACTTTTGAAAAGCATCATTTTGCATCCCCAATAAAAAGACAGGAGAAAAAAATGGCGAACATTTTCCAGATCGCGCTAAACACAAATAGTTCGGAACTTTACATTTTTCTTGTTAAATTGCTTATGAATACTTGAATTTTATACAAAAGCACTTTAACTTTGTTCTTTTTCTAGTAATTCATCTCTTTCTGATGGGTTATTTTTATTTGGACTTGCAAAAGTCGGGTATTAATCGATCGCGCCATTTTTGCGCGCCATTTTCAAAATGGCGCGATTTTAAAAATAGAACAAAAATCAAAACAGATATTTTGAACAAGTTAAAATAAAGTCAAATATACTGATTTAAGATTGCAAATGAGCAATTTTCACACTCATATGAGAAAATGTTTCGTTTTTGCGATCGCGATTTTTGCGTTGTGTTCATTCGCTTGCGATTTATTATTATTATGTAATTGCCAATGATAATTGGGAAGGGGGGGGGGGGTCTGTTTGGTTTTTTCACTAAGAAAAATTTCCAGGAAAACAAAAGTTAAGGGAGTGCTTTTTGCTTGATCAATCAGAGGCACTTGTTTTATATTTTATGGTAAAACCCATTTTTAAAGTAAATTTTGAGTTAATCTCATTGTAACTGACCAAATAGTTTCTCACATAACTGATTCTTGCAAGTGTATTATTTGAAAATAATTTTACAATGATAAAATCACAAAAAAATTAGGGCAAAAATAACCAATTTATTTTATTTCATGCCTTCCCCCCCCAAGTATAAATATTTTTATATTATTCATTTACACACTAAGATTTTCTGTTTAAAATTTAAGGGACTCATTTTTTCCACCAAAGAACCCAAATCTATTTCATTAATGGGTCCCTGGGACCCATGTTACGGATAGTTGAGCGCGAACACTGGAGAACTATTAATGAATACGTCTCTATATTTTGGAAGATTTGATAAGATTTAAAATCCATTATGAGATTTTTGAAAAAATAATAAAAATAAAACTAAATGAATTGTAAAACAAAATTATATTTACTTGACCAAGAGCAGCTCCTGCACTTCCAGTTCCATCAATGATCCCAGTAACAGTAGATAATGCTTCCTTGCTGTTTGAAAGGTCAGGATGTCGCCCTAGATCAGCTGAAACTGCAGTACTTATAAGACTTGAAACACCTCCAATAGCAATACCCGTAAGAGTCATCAAAGCAGCATTTGGAACAAGACTATCTGGAGCATCTAAAGAGAGAAAACTGATAGGTTGGTTCATGCTTGATGGAACTGTTGATACATTATCTATAACTACAAGAATTAGTTTGGTCTACAACCTGTTACTGATCATCCTGTATTTGTACTGATTAAAATTACAAAAAAAAAAAAAAAAAAAAAACCCAAAAAAAAAAAAAAAAAAAACAACTAATGTGTAACATTTTGGCTATAATTATAATTTTAGATCCTTTCAGCACATATGAGTTTTACACTTTATAATTGTATTCAAGGGCTACATGGAGTTGATGAGTGCTGCATGAAGATTATTGGGAACACACCGACTCCCATATAAATAAATTTTGCACCTCGGATATTCATTATTTATTAGTTGATTAGAAAAAAGTTTTAAAATATTTTATGTCATTTTTGGCAAATTTCATATTTTCACCCCCCAGACCTAGGGCTAACTAAATTAGAGAGATATTTTTTATATCTAACTGTGTAGAAAATTCAATTTCAATCATGAGAAAAAAAAAATCTGAAATAGAATATAACTTTTGTATTTTTTATGAAGCATAAACGTTTTACCATCTTCAGAAGAAAAAAAAAAGTTTAGAACACATGACACATGCTTTACGCACATTAACATGTCGATGGTGTCACTTCCACGTGATCTAACTGTATTCGCCTGCCTTTTCTTTACTTTTTCTCTCATTAAGGGATTTTCTTCCTTTTATTTTAATCTTTTTTTCCTCTCTTCTGGACTTTTGCTACATTTATTTTATGTTGTACATTAGTGTGCATTTTATACAATAAAAGTAGCCACTTTTTTTCTTTTGTAAATGCTATTTTCTTGCATAATATGGGGAACAGAAAAGCTTTTTGTTCAACTTTAATTAAATACATAAAACATGCATTTTTTGCATGATATTTGTTTTTGTTTGGGAATAGGATTCATAGAAATCTATAAGTATAAATTTTGAGCCATGTATAGATCGTATGGATAGATAGATATTTAGATAGACATATGTATATTGACAGTAAGAGATGAGGTACAGATAATGTTACATTCAAATTTATATTAAGAAATACAATGTCAAAAAATTTCAAACTAATATTTATAGTAGATATAGTTTGATAAATATGACCTTCAAATTTATGTAAGCAGCCGCCAAGGAAGGCAATCTTGGCATAAAAAGCAACTAAAAGAATGTGCACTTTTTGTCTCGTTCTTGCCAGTAATTTATCACATGTTTGTTGTTTAGGAGCAAAACATGTTCAAAATTTAATCACTACTTGTGCAAAAAAATGTAAAAATGGAAGGGAGGAAAACAGTGTGTGTTAAGCAAAAACAAAAAGTTTTAACAATCCAAAAAAGAAGAAAATCATTTTGGAGACTGTAGATAAAAGATGAAGAAAGGGGAAAATCATGAAGAATTGCAACATTCCAGCATCCACATTATCAATAGTATTGAAAAATAGATACAAAATTGTGAATGCCTTGTTAAATGTTTCAAACAGTGCAGGGACCCTAATGTCCCTCTTGGAGCCAATATGTTAAAATAATAGAATAGTTTTCAGAAAAGTTGGGACACAAAGACTTCAAGAATAGCAATGGGTGGATGAAAAATTTCAAAAAGCGTCAAACCATTGTTTTTCGAAAATTGTGTGGTGAGAGTTAGTCAGTGACGAATGAACTTGATTCTGATTGGATATTAATATTCTCCCCAAACTTTCAAAAGATTATTTCTCAGATGACATCTACAATGCTGACTACATGACTCTTTTTTAAAAGTACTGTCATACAAAATTGCAGTATTCAAAAACGAGGCATGTCACAGCGGAAAACAGAGTAAATATTGGGTGACTGTTAAATGGGAACACGAGCGGGACTGGTACGTTGACGTCATTTATGATTAGAAAGTCAAGAAGCAAAAGATGCTTCAAAGGAAAAAAAGTCTTTTCCTCTTCATTATAAGGTGAATTAAAAAGGCTTGGATGACAAACAATTTTTTTGCTGACTGGCAAAAGCAATTAAATAAGGACATGTGCAAAAGAAAAATCATTCATTGAAAATTGTAAGGCACACTGCATTGAGGCCCCTAAACGCATCAGCTTAAGATCAGCCATTTTGGATCTGAGCGCACATTTGAGTGGTTGTCTTTTCTGGCGAGTTATCACGTTTGGTGATTTTTCACTGCGAGGAATTATTAGCAGTAGGAGGATTGCTTATTAAATAAAGTATTATTTTTGGCCAGTTAGGATGAAAAATTCAATCCAAAATGGCTACACTTCAGCTGATGTGTTGCCCTATTCATATGGCAGCTCTACATGGCATGATTCCCGAAATGCAAGCAGTAAAGTAATTTTCCTCCTACCAAATACTACTTCAAAGCTACAACCTTTTGATCAAGGGGTATTTGGAAATCTTAAAGTTGGATACAGGAAAGAGGTAGTGAAGAAGATTGTAGATGCAATTGATAGGGAAGCAGAAATTATGCCATTAAATATTCTTAATTGCATGAGGATGGCTGACCTTGCTTGGAGGCATCATTGTTTCAGAAAAGTTGGCTTCATGACAGAAGATGAAAATGAAATGAAATTAGGTGGAAAACATTGCTGAACCTGAAAATGAAATGCAGTGTGAAGAATGGAGAAAAATTTCAAAATACTTCAGTTTTTTTGAAGCTATATCATTTGAACATTTTGCTAAGTTAGATGCCGATGTTGAAGCCTGTGGATAGTGGACTGATGATGAGATCATTTCCCAATCAATATTTTCTCCCTCGTTTGATGATGAGGGAGAAGTGGATGTTCCCAAAACAGCCCTACCGTTACTTTACCCCAAGCAAAGGATGCTGTTCATACTCTAGGGCACTTCATGAAATGATCAAAAAACATTGGAATTGTTCATATTAAACGGTACAGGTTAAAATCAATATCAGTAAATATATGCATACATATTGTATATACAAGGGGGGATTGATAAGAATTCAATAGTATAAAATAAGTTTCCAAGAAGGAAAAATAATAACAGATAAGAAGGATAAGAAGGAAGGAAATTTATCACTCAAAAAAAAAAAAAAAATACATATTGAAACTTTATTTCTCACCATAGTCACCATTAACAGTTACACATCTGTTCAATTATTCTATCCATTTCTTCATTCTGTCCATGAAGAAAGTTTCCAGTTGGCTGTGTACTTATTTGTGCACGGCTGCCTGAACTTCGGCATCCATTGAAAAATGTTGACCTTTCAATGTCTCCTTCAATTTTAGGAGCAATTAAAAGTCTGATGATGCTAAATTTGAGCTGTCAGGAGGTTGTGGAACCACTATGAATTTCAATATTTCCATGACGTCCTTTGTACGAACATTAGTCAAAGTACTCATTACTTATGTTCATCTAGGAACATTCAGCATTGAACTGAAACAACACAGGAATATGTTTCTCCTCCCACTACTAGTAACATCTCTTGGTAGGGGACCTTACTTATGAATTGTTGTATAATTAAAACTTAAACACGCATTTTTGTTTACATCAATTCTATTTTACATTGAAGTCCAATTTCTTATCAAAATTACAAATGCATAAAGTAGGCAATGACAAATGAGGTCAGGAAATTGCTGGCAAATTTTAAAATCTTACATTATCAAGATCTTAAGTAACAAAGTGAGAATAAGGAACATGGTTTAACATACAGGTAACAAAACACTCAATAAGAAAAAAAATAGTTACTTTTGTAAAGAAGCAATGCCCCTGGTGATAACAACAACATCAGTCCAACCACTGGAGAACGTGTTTCCAGTCTGTCCTTAACAACAACAATAAATCAATTACACATTGTGAATAAAGAATGATATTTTGAAAAAAAAAGAAAAAAATTAATTAGAACATCCACTTACTGACAAAAAACCAATGAGAATGCCACCTATAAAAATCCAAAGGTAATTATGATGAGTAATGAAATAAGCAACAAGTTTTAAAATTACATTATAGTAAAAATTAAACAAGTAAATAAAAATAAAATAGATAAACCTACAAATACTCGCAGCAAATTCATAGCCATCACAGTAGCATTTGTATATTTTTATTATCAGACAAGTGACCCAGTAAGAATGAATAATCTTGAAATATTATGTGCATGTTTTTGGTTATTTGAAAAGATGGACCTGATAGAAATTAGCACATTAGGTTAAATATGTGGTGTCAATGCATTTTACCAGAACTTGAATTGCATTTACACTCTTATTATCGCTTTTTCTTTGTTAGTGTGAAACAGACTAGTAAATATCAATAAAAATTGTATTGATTAACTAGCCACCAGAGTGGCTGGATTAGCCACCTTTGGTTAAACAAAACAACTTAAGTAGAACAAAAATATGATTAGCCTCATACTCTCTAATTTGGTTTTACTGGAAGTTAAAGAAGCATGTCAAACAAAACATGAAAATTTTTTTACCTTTATGAAAGACATTTCAATAATCATTTTAATAATGATGATTAAAAAAAAACATTTAAAATAAAACTTTTTTTTGGTAGTTTATATTAATTGAGCATTGATAATTTTTGTACTAACACCAAGTTGATTTCCAAAAACATTTTCCATTTCTTCCGACTTCTTTTTTTCCAACACATTCTTTTCTTTCTCTAAAGCTTTGTGATATCTTATACATGTTAGTATACCAAAGTAAATCTTTCCACATTGAAACATTAAGACAGATTCATAAAAGCAGAGCATTGTATTCCATTCTCAGGCTGATCAAAGAACTCAAAATATATTCTTATTAAGGTAAATCCATTTTCCACAGCTGCATTGCCATGTGACACAACTTCCCAAAGATCTGCACATTCCTTCAACTTCAAAACATCATGATAAAAGTCATCTGAACTTCAAAACACTTTTTCATTTGAAAATGAATGAAGCTGCTCTTTTTTTTTCAGTTTTACATTTTCCAAGAAAATTCCGACTGCACTTTTGTGCATTCGGAGCATGAGTAGAAGAAATAAGCTTCTTCAATTTAAGTCATGAATAACATTGTTTTATTTTTAGAGCTGTGCCTTTGATAGCCTATCTTTAAAACAATTATAGTAATTGACAACTTTCAGACTAAAGTAAAATTCCTTGTACTTTTCTGGTTGTTATGGAAAATTTCAAAATTCCCTTGATTATTTTTGAATTCCTTGTATTTTTCCTGTCTCTAAGGTTTTCCCTGCAGTATGGTAACAGCTAATTAGAAAAAAACTTGCATTAACATCTATACTAATAATGTAAAGCAGAAAAGTTTGTTTGTTTGAACGCGCTAATCTAAGGAACTACTGGTTCAAATTGAAAAATTCTTTTTGTGTTGAATAGTCCATTTATTGAGGAATGCAAAAGGCTATTTCTTAAAAAAAAAAGAAAAACAGATTGACCGAAATATTTGTAATGGCAAATTAAATGTTTAATTAATTGTTTAGTTCTATGAGTTCCTAATAGATGGCGGAGTAAGTTGACTCATTGAGAGGGCGCTGGCCTATAGTGTCAATAGCTGCAAGAAACCATGTCGCACGGCTTAGACGCTACGCTATTGTGGAACTGTTGTGGACAGCAAACTGATTTTTGAATGCGTTTTTTTCGATATATTTTGTTCTTATAGTTGAAGAGATTATTTAATTGTGATTGTTCTTTATAATGTTTTTACTATAGTAAGGTTTATTTGGCGAAATATTTTAAACTAAAGGAAAAAACCTGCTTCACTCGCTAAAGGGCAGGGTTACGGTAGTGTGGTTGCTTGGCGCGTTAAGAGATGAACTATACAGTTGAAGGATTATTTTGAGTTTTAATGCTACTGTTCATCTTTTTATGTGTTTTGGAAAACAGTTTCAAATTCTAAAGGGACTTTAATATGTTTTTTGAAAAGGTGTGTATGCCTTTTTGTTGAAGAAAACTGACGATTTCACATCAAAAGGGGGGGGGGATTTTTTTATTCAATGGACTTCTTTTAAACAAGTCCATTGAATCCCAAATTCTTAACACGATCAGCACTGTGCGGGTAGTGATAAAAGAAAGAGGGCACATGGACACAAATTGCACGTACCTATTATTCCTCCTACATCATACCATACTGACAGCTGGTCTGCAAGTGCTTCTCTCCATCCATACTGCTTTTGTAAATAGAAAGGCAACCAAAAGAAGAATGAATAATTCACAAACTTCAAACAGGCATACGACAAAGAGTACTGAAAGGAAATATTATTGAAATTAAAGTAGGATGGCAAAATTAAAAGCAAAAATGAATTTTTTATCCAATATTAAGAAATGTAAGTGTCAACTGTATAAAAGCTACTTATCTTTATCTTAAAATCAAGAGCACAAAAAAATACAGTTCTCCCCCCTCCTGTTTGAAAAATGGGACAGTCAAATCACTTTTGTAAATTTCTTTCAAGTGATTTTAGTTCGATTGCTTACATTTCATACTGCCTTGTACCTACACACAGGACTGCTTTGTATGTCAGTTTAATAATCACTTTTTTAAAAATAAAGAATACAAAATGGGTACATGTATTCATATATGCAAGTTAGAAAATATACTTAAAACATATTTTTTAACGAAATTTTATAGATTTTTCCCAACACCCAAAAATTATGGTAAAACTCCTTGATATAAAAATTTTCACACCAAGAAGAAGTAGCCAGAATGAAACATAATTTTACAGACGTGATGGCAATATTAATAGTACAAAAACGTTTACAAAAATAAAACAAAATGATAATTTATTGCTGGAAAAATCCCAAATGAATGGAGGTTTAAGTACCTTGTTGAGCCACTTCTAGTTTGAATGCATGAGGCGATACAGCCAAGAACTGAGGCAAAGAAGTCTTGTGCAATACCTTACGTCTTCTTGTAACAGTTACTGTAAATGCGACACTAATTCAATCAAATTCATAGGCTGTCCTATTTACTGTGTCAAGTGATCCCAGATATGCTTAATTTATAGCAATTGAGTGCATTGCACAGGAGAGGTTGAAAATGTCGAAAAAGAAGTCCACTGACACTCTTCCTGCGTGTGACCGAGCATTGTCCTACAGAAAAAGGGTTCTTGGGCACCCTACCATAAGTACCAACACATGTGACCATATATTACACAAATCTAAGGTTAGGCTGTTATAGTGTTCAATAGGGTTCCCAATCCCGAAACTTTGATCCCGCAGGATTGAGAGTGAAATCTTGTGGGATTTCCAATCACACAAAGATTTTCCATACAATTGTTTTCTAACTTTTACCCCTCATAAAACAAATATTTTCAAAAACATCATCTGAAGTTTGAATCACCCTTCTTATAAATTTGCAAGAAGAGCAAGAAAAACTTGGTCGCCTATGATGAAAAGTGGATTTACCATTTAAAAACACAATAAAAACAGAGTATCTTTTGGGATTCTCATATGAGGTTTCGGTTTTCATTCGTTCAGATATTGGGAATATGTGTAAAAAATACAAACGTTTTTGAAAACCATCATTAAAATTTGAATTCCAGAAAATTGGGCTACAGAGAAAAATTGAGAAAGTGTATTACAGATTGCAAAACTCATTGGTGTAGCCTAAATTCAATATTGGAACGCTTATATAAGCATAATGCACTCAAAACTTTAACGTACTAAAAGTGCACAACAATTACAATGAAAAACCTGACTTTATGTTATCCAACATGTAGAAAGATTCTGCCGATGTCTTATCATGGTGAAGCTCAGGCTTGGATCCATAAATTTTGGGTCTTTCTGCAACAAAATCTGCTGGGCCCCTCCCCACAGGCCATCAACATTAATAAGCGTTAGTGCTAGTATTTTTCAATCATGTTTTCAGTTTCTTGGGCTGTTGGGCCCCTTAAAGACATACACCCCCTGCACTGCGTTGTCTGCGGGTAAGCAGATCCGGGCCAGGTGAAGCAATATTATAAATGTGAGAGGTAACGTGAAAATTCTGTTGTATAAATTATCTGAGCAATTTGCAATATTTGGCACGACTCTAAAAGGGATGACTGAAATTTTGATGAGACACAGGAAGACGCGCATGCCAGTGCATACGTTAATCTGTTATGAATACTGAAGTTATCCAAAAACTTTTACTGAGGTTACGATTTGATGAAACCAATCAACATTTAACCCCTGCTCTAATAAATCAAATGGACTAATACAATGACCAATGTTAATGAAGCAACAAGTGTAATCTCAGTGCAAGTTATGTAAGATATAGTAAGATATGCAAATGAAATAGACATAGTTTTTATCCAAAATTTGCAGTTCTTGAACAAAAGCCAAACATACCTTCATTGGAAAAAGAAAATCTATTTTAGTAGGTGTTGAAGTTTACTGGGGATCTTTTGTTAAATGTCCATTTATTTAATCCCTGTAAAACCAAATGCAGTGGAGCCACAGCGTGGGTTTTCATCAAGCGCATTAGTTTTCCACAAAATTGTTTCCGATCTCATACGAGCGAAACTTTGTTAAGATGCATGGGACTTTTTCAGGGCACACTTTTGCGTGCCAAGGGATAATTGAATGGGATGTGAATTTGTAGTACTCTACAATTGACTTACGAAATTTGAAAAAAACTACTAAGTAACAATCAGTTATTCCTAAAAAGCACAACTTTTTCTATTTGAAATTTAACATAATTTTTTGAGGAATAAAGTTGGTCCCATGGGATTGGTTCTTTACAAACCTGAAATCTCACAGGAC
Organism: Uloborus diversus; assembly: GCF_026930045.1. Classification (NCBI taxonomy): domain Eukaryota; kingdom Metazoa; phylum Arthropoda; class Arachnida; order Araneae; family Uloboridae; genus Uloborus; species Uloborus diversus. The sequence continues at coordinate 137,190,117 of NC_072740.1, forward strand.
TGATGTCAGCATGGGATTGGAAACCCTTTTTGTGAATCAATATTAGGTATAACCATGTTTTGCATACGATAACACCCCATAACATCACTCCATCTGTGGGTGGGGTGTGCCAATGAAAAGAAAAGGCATTATATGGAAGTTCAATACGGATTCTCCATAAGCGTACAAAAATGTCATCTTAACCTAGATCCGATCTGGATTCATTGCTAAAGATAATGGTGCCTTTATACTTGAGATTTTTTCAGTTAGAAATGATCATTTTGTAATCACTTTCTAATATCAATGTTGTCATCATGAGTGTTAAATTTTCATTTGGACAACTCTTTCTTTGAGTGCAAATTTTTATGGCAATGAGTGTAGCTCTTTTAAATTTAGGACAATTTGATGGCCTTGTTGGAGTCTGAAATCTACAATTACAACAACTACATAGAATGTGTAAAAGAAATTCATAAAAACATAAAAGCACCTTAGAGTGAGCAGAAAAACATTCTAAATGCTTACAACCTCAATGTTATTTCGATTCGAATTTGGTAAGAATTTTGCAGACTCTCATTGGAGAAATTGCAACGATGTTTAACATGGTTTCGATGGGAATCTCCCTAAATATTGCCAGACACTTAATTTAGTATCTCATTTTTGTCTCTAACGACCAAAAACATGATGATACATCACCAGGCGATTACAAATTTAAGATGTCATTTCAGCTAACATTCAAATTAATGTTGAGTTGAGAACAAACATGAGTGCAGAGCTTTTTTGGAAGATCCAATAGTATCATAAATTACTTTAAAAAATACCCATTAACTAAAAAGCAAAAAATAACTGATTACACTTACATTCTATTTCCTACCCAAACATAGATATGAAATTTATTTTACAATTCCAGTTCAAAAATCAACTAAAATAAACACCGAATTATAAAATAAACATTTATTTAAATTACTATACCAGAATTATTTTAAATACCTAACTAATTATATACGATCTCTTAATTTTTAATAATCTTTTGAAGTCGGGGCCTCCTATAAACAACTACATAACGTAACTGACAACCCACCGAATCCTGAATTAAACACTAATTTAACTAAACGCGAAATTAGTCTTTAAAACTAAACCTACTCAGTTAAGTTATGTAGTTGGTTATAGGAGGCCCCGACTTCAAAAGGTTAATAAAAATTAAGAGATTGTATATAATTAGTTAGGTATTAAAAATAATTCTCGTGCAGTAATTGATTTTTGTACTGGAATTGTAAAATAAATTTCATTTCTATGTTTGGGTAGGAAATAGAATGTAAGTGTAATCAGTTATCTTTTGCTTTTTAGTTAATGGGTATTTTTTCTTGAAGGCGTTTTTTTAGTTCAATAGTAATGTTTTTTTTTTTTTTGCTTTTTAGTGGTGTAAATAACATGGCGAGCGTCTCGGAGACTTCCGACGACTGTGAAGAAAGGCTTTTTCAAATGCGTAACTATGTACAAAAATAATTGTCTTCATCATTAGTTCAACTTTATCAAAGTTTGCTTTTGGAAAATAAATGCACGAATCACTAAAAAAAGAAAAAAAAAAGAAATCGCTTTAAGTCTACATTTGTAAATTGTAATTTATGTTTCTCAATACGTGTCATGTAACTCGTGATAAAAGTCGCATGTTTCTTCACATGGCCCCACTATAGATGAAGATTAAAAATTCCACTAGAATGAATTTTATGTTTGCTTCAGAGAATCCTAAATTCAAAATTTTCATTATCATTACTCTTAATAATATACTTTTTTAGTACTTTCTTACTTTTAATTATAGGTAAAGAAAGTATATACCTTTGTTTTATGGCCTTTGTTTATCAATGGGTTTTATATTTAATCATTTGTGAGGGAAATTGGACGAAATTTATTGTTTTACCCATAACTTTTCCCTAAAGAACAAATAGGGTAAATCAAGGATTTGGAACCTAAGTTATACCACCCCTAAGCAAAGCCACCACTAAACAAAAAAAAAAAAAGCATAAAAACCAGTTCACTAAGTGAGACAATGTACAAAGTTAATAAAGTACAAATCGATTTAAATGCGAGTATGATATTTGAAGAGTTCCCTCAATTTCATCAAACCTGAATTTGATTACCATTAGACAACCGAGGAAGTATACCGTTTCAAAGAAAAGAAGAATTTTCCTTTTCGGTACAGGCAGGGGCGTGCACAGAAATTTTAGAGCCCATCACAAATGACTTTTCCGCACCCCTTTCCATATTGTTTACCCCTATATTTCACCCTTAGTTATAAAAATATTGGGCCCCCTTCAGGCTGGTGCCCGGACAGGTGTCCCCCCCTCCCTGTGCACGCCCCTGGGTTCATGTGTCTTCGAGTATTATGGAACATTGTACAAAGGAAAAATCAATCCGAGTTCAGAACCTCCTCCTTTTTTTTGAAGCCTGCTAATTAATATAACCCTAATTTCAAATTGAACTGGCGGCTTCGTGAAATAGTAAAGCCAGAATATTGGTCAAACTTCAGAAATCATACACAGTTATAATGATTATTATTAATGAATATAAATTAAATCGTGGGGGAGGGGTGTTCTGTATTCAATTCCCCCTCAATTGAACACTAAATATATTTTAAAACTGGAATATTAAATAAAGAACTTCATATTTTAGTGCCTAAGTAAAGTTATTTATTAGTAAATAAAATATTAAGGTAATTGATTCAACTATTAAAGTAGCAAAATATATTTAATTTACTGCTTTGCTACGCAGTAAGAAATACATTAGTAACACCGAAAATAAAAAATTAACAGGCGGAGCCGCGTTGCAAAAATCAATCATCCATGTGCCGCGAGAAGTAAAGATCATTCAAGAGAAAGCCAAAACCTTAGGCGTGAAAATACACCGATCACAGCAAAACCACATGACGGTGACGTATGAAATTTAAAGTTTCTTGGATTTCTCGGGACCCCTTATCAGTTCCAAACCAAATTACAATGGGACCATCTGGGAAGTATACCCTTCCAAACGAAGAAAAAAAATTTCAAGTCGGTCCAGTAGTGTTGGAATAATTCGAAAACACACATAAGAAGCCGCAATACGAAATCATAACCTCCTTTTTTGAAGTCGGTTAACAAAGGGAGAAGCATAACGAGTTCTAAAGGGTGTCCCAAAATTAAAGCAAGATTTGAATTTGCCACCATTTTTTTCCTAAATTGTTGGCATCCGTGAAAAAAAAAAAAAAACAATTTGACAACGGTTAGTAAAAATGCAGTGTTATGCTACCATACAGCCAGTGAAACAATTCAATTACTGCATGAGGCATTTCCTGGTAATGTATTCTCTCATTTCTGAGATCAGAATTGGAACCTAGATAGTGTATTCTAACATCATTAGATTTCTTCTTATGGGGTCATTTGAAATTAAACGCCTATGTCAACTAGCCTAGAACTGCCTGTGCATTACCCTGTTGCAATATAGAGTGCCAACAACAGTAACTACTTGACCAGTCTCAACTTTCATTATTTTTGAAACAATTGTTCAATAATGAAAACGCTTTATTGTAACGTATAACACTCCATATTTAATAACCCTAAACTCTCAGCTGTCAAATTGTTCTTTTTTCACGGTTGTCAACAATTTATTGCAAAAATGGCAGCAAATTCAAATCTGGCGTTAATTTTGGGACCCCCTTTATACTGCTTTTCATTAGGTGGTTCTTTGTGAGATATTTTACACAACTTTACACTATGGTCACTTGTGATTGGGAAATATTTTTATTTATTTATTTATATATATTTTTTTTTTTGAAAAAGTAGCATCTGAACTATACTGTATGGAAGCTTAAAACTTTAAAGAGCTACATTTCAACTTTTATGGCTTACCATTTTTAGTTATATGAGATAAGTACAAATGTCATGAGAAGGCTCATTATCATCAGCTATGGAGATTGTGAAGATGGATGGCTGATTTTTTAATCAACATCAATGGCTGTTTGAGGTTTGTTTTGTATTTGAACATAAAAAATATCATTAAAATAAGTCATACTCATGAAAATAGCTACTATAAAATATGTAGCAGTTATCAGTTATTACAAAAAGTATCCTATTGAAAAGAAAGATAGTCATCTAAAAAAGTAAACATTTCAAAATGTTGACAAACACCTTTTCTCAAAAAAATGTAAAGAGAAATTAATTACAAACTAATTAACCTAACAAAGTAATAGTTTGCCAAGTACTGTTTAGTGGCAGAATAATTGGAAAAATTTATGAGCATGGGCATGCACAGAAATTTTGGGGGCCGTCAAAAATTACTTTTATGGGCCCCCTCCATATAGTTTACCCCTACGTCTCTACATATATTTCGTCCCTCATTTTAAAAATCTGAGTTCTCCTTCAGGCACGGGCCTGGGCCAACAGGTATCTCTTCTCCCCCCTTGTGCAAGTCCCTGTGTATAAGCATGTTACTGAAGCTACATGTGGTAGACTAAAATAGTTTAGCATCAGGTAAACAAGCAAAGGGGGCTCGATGAAATTGCTTACAGTTCTGTTAGGTTAGAAGCAATGCCAATTCAAGTAATTTATAATATAGCATTTTCAATTGTTATTAATTATTTATTTTTTATGTGTTGACAAAAGTTTTGATCGAAATGAGCAAATTAATAAGATAAATGTGGAAAGAGTGAACGAGCCTTAAAAAACAAATTCCTCAAATTAAAATCCTGCAAAGTTTAATTAGCATTGTTGGAACTTAAAAGACTATGTTTCTTCTACCATAAGTCTTTCATTTAAATATTTGATGGTTTAGTTTCTGTACTATCTAGATAATAATCATTTAATAGTTGCGATCAGATTGGATTAATCATTGAAAATTGCAGTTTTAGTTTTTGTATTGTTCAGGGGAAAGATAAAAGCTATCACATATTATTTCCCGTAACTTGTGTTAATATTTTAATATTTTGTATTTGAAAAATACACATCAAGCTTTGTATTACCTAATCATACATCAATATATATTTAATCATTATTGACTTTTATTTGATAGTTCATACATATTGGTTATGCATTAATAAATACAAACTTCCAAATTTATTCATTTTTACTATAAAAGCAATATTTACAGGTTATTAATGTAGGATTATGCATTCAAAAAAAGCTTGATGTTTCAAAATCTTGAAGTAAGTTTAAACATAGATGCTCTAAACCATCAATGTTTTGTCATGGATGTTGCTCAACATTTCAAAGTTTTATCAGTTTTACAAGCTTTCTCAGACATGAAGAAATTTAATTTTGCATAGCAACTCTGCTTTCTACTTCCTGATATTGCTCAGCTTTAAAGCTCACAAGGCATGAAGAAAAACATACGCAGTTTACATAAACAAACAGAAAATGGGAGATGTCAAGCTTTTAAAAGTGCTCTACAAGAATTCATTTGAACTATTAGAGGTGCTGCATTTTAAAGTTCTGGGACTTGTTGAAAATAAGAGAAAACAAAGCAAATAAGATACAAAACCCTAAAAAAGTTCACTAAAAGCATTTCATGCTAAAGAAAATGCTTATGCATTGCAATGAAACAGTAACAAAATGTATAACATACAGCAATAACACCTGGAATACAGCAAGCATTACACAAGCCAATGGCTTTTGGTCTATCTGAAACTGATCTTTCAAAAGTTCTAGGCTGAGTCTGATCCTGAAGCAGTGGTGCTCTATCAGAAGCTTCTTCTTCTTCATCAGGACCAAGAAGACCTAATCCACAAAAACATTTTTAGTTTCACATTTTAAGCAAACCAAAAAAAATAATAAAAAAAGGAAAGAAATTGCGAACCATAAAACATTCATGCAGCATCATAAAAGTACAAATTTGCAGATAAGGTTTTTTAACATCAAGAGTTTTCCATTGAAAAGCGAGTCTTACTAACATTTTAAACAGGTCACACATACTTCAGCAAGATGGAACTTGAGTTATGTTTCCGAACATCTTACACAACAAGCATATAAAAATCTAATTTTTTGTAAATACACACACACACACACATATACATATATATATATGTTTTTTGTCTATAAATGTCTCACTAACAGGTTTGTACAAATGTAAGTGTACATTTAAACAACAACAAAAAGAAATTAACATTTAAAAATATGAATAGATAAATATTTAAAAAAAAAAGGACAATCTTCAGAAACCTGAAACTACACAGTAACATATCAACTGCTCTTGACTCTGTCAACGAAGCAGTTTACTACCCACTTTTAGTTGTTAAATATTTATCTATTTATATTGTTAAAAGTTAATTTATTTTTATTGAAGCTTAAACAGACCCTTACATTTGTACAAACCTGTAAGTGAGACTTTTACAGACAAAAACATACTTAGAATACATTTAACATTTTAGCTGAATTTTATGCTGGTTAAAATGTAGACCATTTCTTAATTTTTTTTATTCTTGCTAATTATATATTGATCTATTTTATTTAATACTAGCTTACTACCCAGCATTGACAGGGTGCTTCTTAGTACCACATATCTCTTAGATAATCAAATGGAAGAACCTCACCTCTGCTGTTCATGTTGAAAATACTGATTAAAAATAGGCTTGAAAGTTAGGATAAAACAGGAGTGACCTCAATGAAACCATGAGGCTTCATAGAACGCAATTTAAGAAATGCAGAATTGAAACATTTCTTATAATTGCAGTTTTCTCGCCAAATATTTTCCAAGCTTGTGGCTGATAAGCACTAAAATCAATTGTTAAGCATATTCTTGTCTGCTGATTATTTTTGAAATAATTCTTAGTCGTTATAAGCTGTAAACTATTTTTGCTTGCTGGCAACAAAGGTTCCCAAATTTAATAAATCTTTGAAGATACTTCATCTGGGATAGTTTTTTTTTTACTGGCTTTTCATTCAAATCAAATTTGTAACTACATATATATTTGTTCACATAGAAAAGAGCAATTTCATAAAACCAAACCTACAGCACAACAGCCAGTGAGGGCCAGGGGCTCTTCCTGACCAGGGGCTCTGGGGTGCAAGGCGCAGATGTTCCGGTTAGGTGGTCAGCTTAACCCCTAGTGTGACCCCCCCCCCCAGTGTTTGGTTCCCAAGTATGCTTAGCACTCATTTTATTGACCCACTGAAGGGATGAATGGCTGAGTCAACCATGCCCAACGAGGGAATAGAACCCTGCATGGGCGTCGCGGCCAGGGGGGTCCAAGGGGTTCGGACCCCCCCAATATTTGCGGACCGGACCCCCTCAATATTTGAAAATCGGACCCCCTCGATAATTGTAAAGATGAAACTCATTATTTTGGGGAAATTATTTTTGCTTTGAAGACTTTAAACAGTTGCATAATACATGATTTACCATGTTTAATTCATATCAAATAAAACGAAATAAACATCGAAAAAAAGAAAGAACAAAAAAAAAAAAAAAACAAAATAAGTGATGTGTATAGTGAACGGAAAGTCGGAAAGTGAACTCCAATGACAAACCATTTCTCTGCTCTCTTCACACACTAGCTTTAGTGGAGGATACTAGAAAGGGGACACCTTCTCCCGAGTGCAATGTCAATCATCCATAGTCGTGTCGCCGGCCTCCCTAGCTTGAAAGTTATTTCAGCGTATTTGTTGCTATTTAGGGGGAAACAACGGGACAACTTTAAGATAATGAAACTAGATGGACATCCCTCCCCCTTTTTTTTACGACTCTCGTGCTGATAAGTCAACAGAAGTCAGACGGGGATCTGAGTTTGTGCCCCTTTCTTTCTTATCTCGTTTCTCGGAGCTTCCAGGTTTCTGTTTTGAGTTTTGCAGTGTTTGTTTCTCCGATTCGATTCAATTCATAGCGACCCCGATGTTAGCCATACAAAATGAGACACCAGACCTCTTTGGCGGATTTTTGCAGCTGTCAACAACACCCTGGCCAAAGGATGCAAAAAAATTTAGAAGACCACTTAGCTGGTCAAAGGTTGGGGTAGAAAGGGAAAGGACGTGTCATGTGTTTGACATTATTCAACACGTGGCTTCAAAGTACCTTACCGAAGCGCGGTTTCTCAAATGTGTTTGCGGCATCTCAAATTTGACCAAAAAAGCGTTAGAGAAAAAAAAAAGAGGATGAGTCTAAATATTAACGTGCAATTTCAAAAGCAAATCGTAAGCCAGCATAACGATGGATACTGCAATGTCACTTCCGATAGACTAACGAAAAAAGAAGCGCAAGATGACCAGAAAAAAAAAAAAGAAATAAAAGGAGTTTCCCTATTTGGAAACGTTCCGACAAAAATAAAGATATGTGGTCTCTTGGTCTCCTTGAGAGTAGGTGACCTGAAGAGCCCTCTTTTTTTGGTAAAAATACTTTTTTTACATATTCGATTACGGCTATGGAGAGGTGGCTTGAAATGGGAAAATGTAGCAAACCTTCTACATCAAATAAACCTGAGCAATTTTTACTACTGAATCATCATCAACATCCACGGAACCATCTTCAAAAAGTCAAAAGACCGTGATGGGTAAGTACCATTCTGTTTAGTGTAATACATGCAGGGGCTCCCCGATTTTACACTATTCAGATGGGGTTACTTCTCGATTTTTCGAATGAAATTCCTAATTACCCACATCACTACATCTAATGAGAATATCTTTTTAATGCAATATCTCACAAAAACTACTCGAAATTTGAAGACTTGCCAGACAAAATTTTCTGAGAAAGGAAAGTTTATGAAAGTTCACAGTGACCTCCTATTGAGTAGCCCCTGAATGCCTGCTAATCAAGTATGCTTTACAGTCAATATTTTAACATTATGAGTCCTATCGGAGCTAATGCGTTCAACTTTGTCGCTCTTTTTTTTTGAAATGTTTCATCTTTTATAAATTTTAATGGAATAAATAATACTCCTTTTAGTTATTAAAGCTCAACAGAAAATTATTCATTAATAATCCTGCTTTACTGAACAAATTTTATTGAAATAACCATTTTAAAACTTATTGTCACGTGTCAGAAAAAAGCAGTTCATTTCTCTATCTCTTTCAAATCGTCTGCTGATCAGAATTCAATCATACACCAAATGCTGTTTGTTCTCTGTGTAGGCCAGTACTTTTCAATCTGTGGGGTGTGCCTCTCAAGGCAGGCCTGTCACTTAAAGAGGATCAGGAGGGGAACTTTCCCTGCTGACTTTGAGAAATCTGAAATTAATGTATTTACACGGGCATGGTTTTTGCTGTTTTTTGGTTTCATATTGAGTGTATGGAGGATTCAATAAAAAAGCAAAATTTTGGTGCATTTGTTACAAAAAACCTTAAAAAATTAAGAAAATGCTTTAAAAGGTTGCATTATTAAAGTATGCTATCATGAGAGCTTAATTATTTGTGTCTTATTTTATTTTTGTAGTTGTGTTTTTCGTAGGTTCGTGAATGTCATAACGGTGAATTATATACTTTAATTTTTTAATTAAAAAACATCAAATTAAACTCCTTCAAATCCAACTTGGGCCAAGAACTTAGAGCTACAGGGTTTATCACTATGTAGTATAAAAATTTTTCAGTTGTCGCGGTTTATATGAGTCACATTTTGTTCTAAACAGCTTTGATTCTATAAAGAGGCTGATTCAATAAAGCTGGATTTCGTTTTTGATGATTTTATTCATTAAGAACGGTTAATTCAATTGTCCACTGTTTCAAAATGTTGAAAATTTGATGTGGCTATTCTTGGTGTACCGCCCTTTGTCGTGTAAAGCTGAAAGAAGCTTCAGTGCGCTGAGAAAGCTGAAATTGTATCTAAAGTCGACTATGACACAAAAGCGGTTGAATCATGTTGCTTTATGTTACATTCACAAAAACAACTTGGACGAAATTGATCACAAAAATCACACACACACACGGATATTCGTATCCCATGTGCAGTCTTGAAAAAAATGTATTTGTTGGTTTTTCTTTTCTTATTTTGTAATATGTAAATTAATATGTACCCGTTTAAAAGTATTGTATTAAATGTAAACCCATTTCCTTTTTATGTCAAGTTTTAGTCTCATATATATATATATATATATATATATATATATATATATATATATATATATATATATATATATATATATATAAACACACAAATTTTTCTTAATGCAACTTGAAAATGATAGAGTCAGAATGGACCCCCCAATAAATTTCAGCTGACGACGCCAATGGAACCCTGGTCTGTGGCATGGGGGCGTGAAGCGCTACAACTGATCCACTGGGCTTGAGCAACTTTATATCTTAAATGTAGAGCATTTTGGATTTTAATAAAATCCCCTATGCGAATTCCCGAGGATCAAAGGACCTCTGCGCAAAATTTGGCAAAGAGCTGACGTAAACTGGGGATTTGTATAAGAAATGTACAAATACGTATAAGGAACATACACAGACACATCCAGTTTTATATGAATAGATAATATCTATTATGAATACTGAAAGAAGAATCAAATTTTAAACTGTCAAAATTAATGCAAAATTTTACTACAAAATAATAGTAAATCTTGACATATACTTACCTACATCTCGTGGTGAGGATACTAAACCAAATAGAATAACTGAACTGGCAGCAAACGTTACACTTGCAGTCACCAAAAAAGAATACTGTTGAAAAAATTATTAAATTATTAGTTGTAACACAAAAGACATCATTTGTCATGGAAACTTAATAACTAAATGTTTAAGGAACATAAATATGTACTACACAATTAGAAGCAAACACTGGTAGGGAGAAATTAAATGAAAATACCCCTTGATTTTTAAAGAGAATTGTGTAAAATCAATTTGTGCACAAGCACACACATATAGTTTATGAACATACTATTAGCATTTCAATTAAAAGTTGATGCACGAAGGAAACGTTTTGGACAACAGATAGGATATTTTATAAATTTTCTGCATCTTGCTAAAGTATTAAAACATAAAATACTGAAGTGTAAAAAAAGAAGTGTTAAAAAACTACCTAAGTCATGGCCTCAAAAATATTTTAGTCCCTTGAATACTTAAAGGTTAAGTGTTGGACTTGCCAGTCAAAGGCATAAAATTCACAGAAAAGTATAGAAAAGTCATATTATATTCACGTGAAACAAAATTTCCCATTAAATGATTACATACTGAGAGCTTTCCTTTTACCTTTTGGTAACAGAATCGATCAAAACAAAACCTACTCACAGGAACATTATCTAGCTTTTCATCAAGAAGATCAATAAGAAACATATTTTAACTCTTTCATGAAAAGTGAAAATTAAATTGTGAAACTAAATAATTGAACTTCATACTTTATTTTGTATTGCAATGTATATGCATTTACTGAACACAGAAACTTTTCAACTTATATCATACGCTGAGTAAAATTTATGTACAATACTCCTCCTAGAATTTAACTATTAAAAACATATTGGTGATGAATCTTGCAGATGCAAAAGATTTTAATAAAAAAGTTAAAAGAAAAAGTTCAATTCGTATTAGTGGTTTTTAATTTGGCCAAACTATAGCACAAGATATTGAGTGAAATGAAAAATATCCCCATCAAATAAATACTTTTTTAATTAAAATAAAGGTCGCATTACCATTAAAAGTTGCAAGTTCAGTAGCAAAACATGATTAAGAAAAATTAACAGAAATTATATATATATATAAATAGGATATGATATAATGAAAATTTAACTTTTGATGATATTTTGTGGTACAGTCAACTAAGTAAAAAGTTGAAAATTGAGAAGTTATACGTGCATAAGCACCAAAAAGGGCTAGGTATAATGAACAATGAAATCAAACATTTGAAAAATTCATTTCACTGACGAAATTGCAGCTATATATTAACAAAAGAGATTTTTATTGGTACACGGGAAACAGAAAACAGAACCATTTTGACAGATATTTTCAGTAAGACTATTTATTCATCTTTGAGAAAAATATTTCCTTCAGATTTTATTTTTTAACATCTAGCGAGAAATATGCTGAAACATTCTACCTTGGGATGTTAAAGGGCAGTATCTGCAGAAATGAGTTATTGAGATGTTTGAAGAAATGCGCTCATAGGGAAATGTAAGAATTTGAGGTTTTTTGTGTTTCATTTTCAGAGGAAACAGAGCAACCAAGATTGTCCATCAAAACTTAAGTACAACAGAAGACAAAAAGACATTTGCAGACACTGATCTTTGCCGTCTCATGGCAGCATTTTACTATAAACATTCATTTAAAACTCGACAAACCCACTCATAAAAACATTTATTTAACTTCATAATTGCATCATATCTATTTTTGCCTCATAAGCATATAAAATATTCATTATACACAAAATTGTTTCGGATTGTTACAGGATTGGGTTTCTTCCAGGGACATGGAAGAAAGCAGTAGAAAAAAACCCCCAGCAGAAATGGAAGGAACTGGACAAAACAAACTAGTTCAAAATAACAATACAAGAAATAATAAATTAAAGCATTTTCAAAAACAAAACACAGAAAGATTTCGATAAAAACATTATGCAATCTCAATGTTTCATGGTTTTTCGATTTTTTATTTTAGCAATTTTACATGGAAAATTACATTTTTCTGAATAACCAAAGTGCAAATTTTAATAAATAGCTTAAAATGTTAAGTAATGATGATTTTTTTTCAAATTCCGAGTTTTTCATTTTTTTTTTAATTTTCTGCGAAAGTTTTTCATAGTGTTGTATGCAGGGTGTTCCGTTTTAACCTGCAAGACCTTTATTTTCCCAACGGTTAGTCCTAGATGTATTCTTCCAGTTGCAAAAATGTTCAAAATCAGATGCAGAGTTAAGATATTGAAAGTTTGAAGCAAAAATAAAAATGAATAAAAAAATACAAAATTTAACTTTTTATACGGCCCTAGGTCCCCTAACTAATATTTAGGGAAATAATCTCCATTGAAAACTATTACTGACGCAAAAAACTTGACATTTGTGCGACCAAAACTCAAGGAGGTATTCAGTTCTAAGTTTTAAGGTACCATACAGAAGATGAGATTGGAACTTATCGCCCTTTCAGAAGAATGGCAAGTTGTCAAAGTAAGAAAAACAAGGTATTTATATTTTTCATTGCTCTTGAAAAATAAAAGCTAATGTTATGCCGTAATACGCAAAAACACACTACAAAGCTTCGAACAATTTGAAAAACCACTCTATGTACACATGTAATTTTAAACAGTTATTAACTGCTATATTTTCCTCCAAAAGGTGTTATTGAGGGCGAGTGAAATGTGGTGTAAGTCGCAAAATGCTGCATTTCATATCCTGGTGAATGTTATTCATATCCATGTCAAACTTTTCATGTTGGAATTATTTTTCAACAAAGATTATTTCAATAAATACAAGCTTGGGGACCACCTAGGGCTTGTATAAAAAGTTACATTTTGTATGTTTTGACTTATTTTTACTTTCACTTCAAACTTTCAATACCTTAACTCTGAATCTGATTTTGAACATTTTTGCAATTGGAAGTATACATCTAGGACTAACGGCTGCGAAAATAAAGGTCTTGCAAGTTAAAATGTAACACCCTGTATATTAATTTATACCATCGGAAAGTAGAGTCCAAAAAAAAAAAAAAAATTACTCACACAGACTTTTTGAAAAATTCAGATAGTTTGACATGAGATTTTTTGATTGAAAATCATGATGTTTTTTTAATATTAAACCACATAAAGAAGAATAAATAAACATTTTAATCAAACAAATTACAGTGAATTTGAAACATAAAAAGAAATTTAAATTCACCAATTTTCATGATTTTTTTTTGTGGGAAATAGAAAAAAAAAAAAAAAACAAATGTTGGGTTTTTGAATTTTTCGAACAAATATGAGGTTGTGTAAAAAAAAGGTGTAGATCTTTATTAAAACCAACAACTTTGTCGTTTATTTATTTATTATTATTATTATCTTTTTGATAAAACTCTTAGTTTTGCCAGAAATCGCATTAAACCATTTTCAACCCCTCTCTCCCTTCCCGATCTCCGATCGCTTGTAAATTATTTTTCCTATTTATTTTATTATATTTTCTTATTTTTCTAATGGGTATCATCCTATTCTAATTTTTTAAACTTTTTACCCTTTTCATCGGCACAGACCTATTTGCTTTAGCGTAAAAAATAGCAACTTACATAGTAAATTCGTCAAATTAGTTTCTTCCACTTGGAACAAAATGTAGAAAACCTATTTCTTCTGGCCAATTTGTTCCCACTTTTGAAGAAACTTGCCAATCCTGACAGAAAGGTCAAGTAAACATTGGAATAGATTATTTACTGACTATATTTAATGATTATTTAATAGTATTTAATGATCTCAGTAAATGTTCAATACACATTATTTTTACCCTAGCAGTTGCAAGATTAACTGATATGAGGAATGAAGGTATTTTAATACAATAATTTTTGATATCAAAAATCAACTATAAGAATCAAAAGTCTGCATCTGTTAATAAAATAGAAGTAACAGACATTATAAGTGTGTATGAGTGGAGCTATTCAAAGAGAATTTAAAATTAAACTTTCATTATGTGTGTGATTCTGATTTTATTTCTCCAAAATAAATAAATAAAAATCTAAAGCTCTGACTTTGCAATCAATTATTATAAGTCAAAATATTTTCAAATTTTATAAATAACATTAATGAGTAATTTTCTACATACTTGATATCCATAAGCCAAAACAGCTGAAACTGAATATGCTCCAATTATATTTCCAACACATGGGCAAGCTCCCCAAACTCCCATAACAAAGCCTCGACTGAAAAGAATATTTACTTTAAAAACACCATAAAAGGAAACATACACAAGTTAATTCAAAATTAGAATTCATGAATATTAAACATAAACAACTAAACTATTTTATATAATCTAATTTTAACATAATATAGTCCATTGCAAGTATCAGAGCATTTTCAAAAGGAGTTAATATCAAAACTTTTGTTTGAATACAGCTTTTATAAATTTGGAAAAACGGCCAAAAAATTAATATATAATTTTCAATACCTATACTCTGTAAGTACAGTTCCACAAACTTCAATTATAATCAATTCCTCAATATTTTCCAAAAAACAATTTCTTTTGTAACAGAAGTTAAAAAAAAGTTCTATTGAAAGACAAAATGCACTTGTATTTCAAATTCAGAACTTTTTTACTTCATGTTGTTCAACACAATTTGATGCTCACTGTTTGACCAAACACAAATTTTATCTTATAAGAAACAGTTCTGACAACAATATTAGTCTTTGAAATTAAGTTCCTATAATTGTAATGCAGCTAGTTCAAATTATGATAAATACTTTTAAAAAGATATAACTTCATAACCATAATTTCATGATTCTAGCACTTACCACAGACTTTTTTAAAACATATGAACAATGACAAACCTTGATTTTCCAAACCAATTTCCGATGATAGCAACAACAGTTGGCCACCCAGTGGATTGAAGCAAGCCTGTCAAACCCCAAAATATAACATACCATGGTTTCTTATATACATGAAGCCATTCACTCACCGTACCAAACAGAAAAACCTAAAAATAAGCACAATTATAAATATTTGAAAGTTTTTGTTTAAACAGTAACAAAGAAATCAATTACAAAATATATTATTCCTGGTCATGCAATAACTGATAACAACAACAAATGCAGCAATATACAGCATAATCTCTTCTAAGATGCCAGCAAAAAAGAACTATTTTACATGATATACAATGACAAACACACACACACGACTGGCCAAAAGTAGTGGGACACTTTAAAAGTTTCATATTTGAAAAAAAAATCTCAACGAATAAGATAACTATTGCTCTTTGTGAAAATATCCCTTGTTCATAAAGATATAAGCACATTTCTTACCAAAACATCAACTTTGCTTGCATGTCTTCGGTTCATAATACGCAGAGTAATCCCTGAAAACCTTACAAAATTTTCAGAAAACTTGACAGTAAACAAGGGAAACATTGTACAGTGGAATCTGTTTAGTTAGACTACCGGTTAATTGGACCAGCCACTTATTCGAAACCAATCTAAAAGAACCAAAACAAATCCCATTGCACAAGCCTAATATTATTCACTTATTGGAGCCTAAAATCTGTTTAATCGGACCAAGAAACATAGAACAAATTGAAAAAATTTAAAAATTGCCCACTTGGAAGTGGGTCAACAAACTTAATAGCAATAAAAACTAATAATGGTTCCTTGTAACTTTCAATTTAACCCAGCAATATTTACAGGAAAAAAAAGGTTAACAAAACTCATTCCATGGCGGCCCTGTTCCAGCAAAAATCAAATGAAATTTCATATTTCTTCAATTTAGTTAGCATGTTCAATAATATGTAATTTTTTTCAAAAAAAAAGTTTCATCGAAAAATACATAATTTACATTCTATTGGTGTTTTTAAAGATCGATTAGTACATTTTAGCACTTATTTATTCGCTGTCACATCCTTATTTTTTTCTGGTTGTTGATTTGAATCGATACTGACCGGTAGGAATATCTTAAACCGTATTGGTCTCGAACCAGTAAAAAAAATATTATTTGATTTATTTTAGTTAATTTTTTAATCGGAAAATTTTGTGAACAGCATTTTTTCTTCTTTGTACGATTACCATACATATGGGGCTCACAATAATCATAAGGGCATTTATATGTTTTGTGTATAGCATGTTCAGTCAAGCTACACAGCTCCTGTTCACTTAATCTGACCAGCCAGCAATTAAGACCAAAATGGTCCCGTCAAAATGTCGTCAAATTTTGTACAATCAGAATTGATTGCACAAAATTTGAAGCAAAAATATTGAAAATTTGATAAAATATAAACATTTCAAGCAATTATTTTCTCACTATGCATTAGGGTGGCCCTTAGCTATAGGGCATTTTTCAAAAGTTAAAATTTCATTGTTCCCACCCTCTTATCTTGTTTCAATGGACAAAAGAACAGCCTGTGCAGAATTTCCCTTCAATCGGACAATTTTCAGGGATGCCTCAAATGCCTTGAAGTTCAGTCAGTCCTAGAAATCTAGTACAAAATTTTTAAATATTGCATTCTCCTTTAACATCACAACAATTTCTAGGGAATAAATACATTTTATTAGGACTAATTATTTCTATAGAATCAAAATATAGTAAAATAATCCAATGTTGAACATTTTTTCATAAGTGAGGATTTAGTATCAGTAAGGCAGTTTTTAAGGTCTTCATCAGCGATGTGTGAAACAATTTTTTTCCCCCAGTTTCATCTTCTGTGAGAATATTATTGTGTTCCTGAATTAATGTTACACCTCTTTCTGCAAAATCATTCACAAAAATTGTTTTGTCAAGTTTTTTTATTCCTCTTCAACAACATACAAATACATCCTCCCATAACATACAAATTCATCCTCCCAAGTTAAACCTTTGTTAAGGAAATTGGAACTGATAGAAAATAGGGTAAAGAAATATTTTTCAACACATATTACAAAATATTTATCAGCTTCTAGCATAAGTTGAGTCATAATTCTCTTAACTGTGGCTGTAAAAATATCACTTAATAAAGAAAGAGCCATAGTTTCGTGAGCCAAATTTAAGCTATGGCTTGAAAATTTTTTGAGAGTAACTTTACTGATTTCTGGATCAATATCCTGATAACTGATCAGTTCACACATGAATAGAAAATTTGGATAGGAAGCTTTAACAGCTCTGGGGAGAGAAAGCAGGCTTGAACATAGACTCGAACACAAGAAAAATACATAATGTTCTTAAAACGTTCCTCTTCCTTTTAGACAACTAAAACTGACTCTAAAGTAGTTAAATCTTGTGTACATAAAGAATCTTTGACACATCTACCTAGCACTCAATGATCATCACATTGTTCTTTCTGAATAGAAAGGTGTTGTTTAAGATATCCGAGCATGGTTGAGAATATATCATCAAGTACTTTCATCGTTACTAGATACATATCTTTTTTTGTCAAATTTTGTCCTTGTTCTCTGTCACTGTCATCAAAACCATTGTTGCTTGGGTTGTTTGAAGCTAGAAGCTAAATCATAAGCTTTTGACGCAACATATTGTTATTCCATTTCTTCATAAGTTCTTCGAACTACTCCATTTTTTGCTTTTTTTTCTCCACTTTTTGTGCTAGTTTTTTGTCAGCACCAAACATGGAGCCCGGGCTTCTTTTACACACTACAGAATTCAGAATTTTCTATCCTTTTCATTTTTGATCTTTTTCAAAGCAATAATCCATAATTTCATGTCTCTCCCCCTGAAAAAAATCTTTTCTCCTCCTTTTTTTAAACCTGAAATTCTTGAAAAGAAAAAAATTCTGTAATTGTTTCGTACATCATAGAGCAGGGCTAATTAATCAATTTAGTGCTCGTCCTTCTAGAAGGAATTTTTTTTTTTTGCTAGGAAACAGAAATTCTTGAAACAATAATGCTGCACTTCATGCCTTTTGTCATTGTAAAAAAAAAAAAAAAACCTAAAACTTGCCTATTTGATGGTATTTTCACTCGAGCAATTTGATTGGAAATGTAATCGAGAAGATCGACATAAAAATATCTTCATAACTTGTGGGAAGGGCTACCCGTAGGCGTTGGTGCTATGTTACAAACCTAGTTGGATCGACGCAATAGTCAGGCAAAAGTTACCAGCAGTACAAACCACTCTTAAGTGAAAATTAGGGATAAAAGACAATGCTGTAGTTGGTTAGAAAATAAGTAAACAACGTATATTTTGTAAAAATAGAGTTACCACACAAAGTGAAAAATAATGTTAAAAGATAATGTTATACTTAGTTAGAAACTAAGTAAACCATACACATTTCATAAAAATAGAGTTACAAATTAAGTTTATCTAATCACTTGAAAAAAGTACATGGATTTATTTTGTAATATCAACGATACATTACATTTCATAATCCTTTCATAAGTGCTTTCTCACATTCACTCAACAAAAGTAAATGGTTAGTTAAAGTTACAGAAAACACTCTATGCTAATAAAGTTAATAAAACTCAAACTGCATTATATTTCTAAATAATTTTAAATACATTCATAAATTTATGTGTCCTTACAAAAATAACTCGGTTAAAAACTAACAGAGAAGCTTTTGGGAGATTGTTGTAGAAATGACTGCAAAAAGGTCATGAGTCGCGAGATTCATCTTGGCGAAAAAGCTTTGCCGCCTGAAAAGGAACCAGATGAAAAGCGGGAAAGCTATACAAAGTCACAGGAAAAAGCAGGACAGGAAATAGGGCCATCAAAAATCAGGATCTACTAAAAATTTGCTTAATTTGAAAAAATGTCTTTTCGGTAAAAATTCTATAATTTTATGCTTTTTGTGGCACACGTTAAACTTTTCTGATTGAGCTAATATTATGCGCACATTACTTTTTTATCCATTGGAAAAAAAATAAGGGGGTGAGAGCTAACTAAATTTACAAAATTGAAACATAAGGGCCACCCTACTGTGCATGCACGAAAGATAGCAATTTATAACTCTCAAAATTTCATAGCCAAGTAGATATGACAATTAAAAAAATATTCCAGACTAGAATATCATAAAAATTTAAATGTATCCCCGGCTTATTCTGCCTAATATGTACCACATACTATCAGTAGAGTCAGTCTTTTGTGAGTAGGGTTTGAATGTTAATTTTTGTGTTCTACAAAATATTTGAGGTGTGTCTTTGAAGCATTATCACTTCACTTCTAAACTCATAAGAATTGTCATAAATTAAGTAATATTTAGTAGACGAAAGTAAATAAATGATTATATGTTTTGAAAAGATTTTTGTAACAATTTATAACTGACGGAACTGTGTTATCCAAAGAAACTGAATATGTATAACTTCAATGGTAGAATAGTACTTATCAAGGCCATAGCCAGTAGGGGGGGGGGGATTATCCTTCAGAAGAATTAGAAAAGTACATTCTAATTTAGAAAAAAAGTTGCATAAACTTTTAGCTCTGCTCACTAATTCGTCAAAGGAAATTTAATTTCAGCTTTTAAATAATTGTATTTCTTCTGTTAAAACCATCACAAACAATTAATTCTCTTTTCAAGCAAGAATCAACAATCAAATGTTTAAGAGTCATTTTTTTTAAAGATAAACACTTTTAATAGTTGATGTCTTCAACTTTCGTAAAAATTTCAGGATGTGTTAGTGGTACTACAATAAGAAAAAGTGTAGATTCTTTTTCTAAAAATCGGATTTGTTTGTCCATGAATAGGGGACAAAAGTTTAAGGTTGTGAAGAAAAAGATCTAAATATATGATTGCTTTGCTTCAAAAGCAATGAGTGAATCAAGCCAAATCTTTTAAACGTGGATACTACTTGATATTAGGTATATGCTAGCATAATTATTTTGGAGGCTCACTCATGGCTTTGAGGGCGAAGGTCAATTGAAACTGCTACTTTTGAAACTTTTTTTGCCTTGTTTAGGCCTGGATATCTGCTAAAGCCATGAGTAACCATCGGAAATAAGTATATGATTAACTACTCACCACAGTAGAGGACTAGAGAAAGATATAAAATAGTTTTCATTCCTCTTGACTTTAGTAGTTAAACGGTCTCAAAGTCGATGATTTTTTAAAAATGCCCAAGTTTAGAGGTCATAACTTTAATTGCGACGAGTCAACAACTTTGGGACACAGCTGTAGTTATAGTCCGAGTAGTGTAGTTTAAGGTCCAGGTTAGAAACCCATGGCAACTAATCACCTTTTTAATTACGCAGTCTCAAAGTTGAAAATTTGAAACAAAAAAAAAATCAGTTTTAGGTCAATTACTCTAAAACGCCTAAGTCAATAACTTTGAGAAAGAGCTGCAATTATGCTCTACGTGGTATAGTTTTAAACTCATGTGTGAAAACCATGAGATCTAATCATCTTACTTAATTAAACGGTTTCAAAAATGATGATTTCAGTATAAAAGAGCGTTTTTTTCATGTGTTCTTATATGTGCTACTCAAAATCTTATGAGCTAAAACTCACATAAATACTAGAACGTATCAACAGCCAAATGTACTTTAAGCTCCCAAAATTTCATGCTTCAGTGTAATAAAGTTTTCTGCAACCTTGCTCACAACATGGCAATTCTTCTGTCTCACAAATCTGATCCCCCATTTTGGAGCACTATATTTTGGAGATCCTATATCCTCAGGATTCGGCTCTTGGAAGATGAAAATTAGCGTCAGGTTAGTTTCAAAGAAGTCTCTACGCCTCTATAAAATTTCATCCTATTCGGGGATTTTCGAGTGGGGACAATTTTTAAAATCAGGTCAGTTGACTTGGAATCACTCCGATAAAATTAATCATTATGCACATTTCACCTGCATCTTTTGCTATTGTCTAACAAACCTGTTTTTTTTTTTTTTGACGTTATATTTACATTTGTAAGCCTTATTTAATAAATTTATTTATTTATAAATGTTTATTACTAAGTAGTGTATATGCAAATTCTACTGTAATTATGAACTCAATCTCTTACCCAATTGCAATCCTCTTTCTAAAATATAGCATTGATTTTTGATCATTATAAAGTCAAAAATAACAAAAGATGCATGTGAATTGTCACAATGTTATATCAGAGTGATTCTACGCCAACTGACCTAAATTTCTCAAATTGCCCCAGCTCCATCATCCCCGAATGGGATGAAATTTTATAAAGGTGTAGAGATAGATATCTTTGAAACTAAACTATGCAAGTTTTTAGCTTCTGAGATCCAAATCCTGAGTATTTAGGGCCTCCAAAATATAGCACTCCAAAATGGCGGATCAGCTTTGTGAGAAGAATTGCCATGTTGTGGTCAAGCTTACAGAAAATTTTATAACACTGGCAGCATGAAATTTTGGGAACTTAAAGTACATTTAGCTGTTGATGCATTCTAGTACTTATGTAAGTTTGAGTTCATAAGATTTTGAGTAGCACGCATATAAACTGGTGTAAAAATGCTTTTTTATACTGAAATCATCATTTTTGACACCGTATAATTAAGTAATATGATTAGATCTTGTTGCTTCAAATTATCGACTTTGAGACCGCGTAATTAAAGAAACTGATTAGTTAGCATGGGTTTCTAACCTGGACCTTAAACTGCACCACTCGGACTATAACTAGCTGTGTCCCAAAGTTGTTGACCTCTAAACTTGGGCATTTAAAAAAAATCATCGACTTCGAGACCGTTTAACTATTAAAGTCAAGATAAACGAAAGCTATTTTATGCTTTTCTTAGTACTATACTGTGGTGAGTAGTTAATCATATAGTTATTTTCGAGGGGTTACTCACAGCCTTAGCAGATATCCAGGGTTTATACAAGGCAAAAAAAGTCAGTTTAATTGACCTTTGCCCTCAAAGCCATGAGTGTGCCACCAAAATATTTATGCTAGCATGTACCTAGTATCAAGTAGTATCCTTATTTAAAAGAATTGGCTTGGTTCACTCATTGCCTTTGAAGCAAAGCAATCATATATTTAATCCTTTTTTCTCACAACACTAAACTTTGACCTCCACTCGAGGGCCAACAAGTCAAATTAGAGAGGAAAAAAGCTTCACTTTTTCTTATCACCATACTAGTAAAATATCCTGGAAGTTTCAGAAAAATTGAAGTTGTCAACTATCAGGCCCCCATTCACTTTGTCCAGCTTTAAAAAAATGACTCTTAAACAAAGGTTTATGATCAGAAAGAGGAAAGGGACCCTATTATTAGAGCTGTATTTTTCGTTTGGAAAACCCATTTCTGTGCTGGACATCAGAAAAATCTGTCACTGTGAGTTTAGTTATAGATCACATTGTGTGATCTACTGCCTCGGTGTAGTTTTACAACCCCTCTTGGTTAATAGCTATTTGGACAGTAGAGCACTTTCACTTTCTTGGGAACTGTCCACTGCTAAAAACTAAATGGTGCAATGGAATTGCTCTTGTTGACAGAAAGGAGAGAGAAAAGCAGATACTGATCGAAAGAAATATTGAAGCAGACGGGGGAGGGGGGTCTCTTTTGGTAACATATATTTTCTTGTCTAAATTGACATTTCTTTGAATAGTAGAAGTCCCCTTATCTTGTATTTTTGGGTAGGATTGAAGATTCCGATTATACTGGTAAAATTGTCATGGAATCGAGAACCAGATTTCACTTTTGATTCAGCTGCTCTCAGACTTGATTTTAATGATTATTTCTTATGGATTATCAGAATCATGATGATACAAAACAATATAAATTAGGATTGATACCATCATATATTTTTACTTCTTGCTTTATTTTCTTTTCATTGTTTTTCAATCTCTAAAGATATCGTCACCTCAGAGCAACAGTAAGGCATCTAATCCCAGGAATAACAGTAAGATATCCTACTGTTGCTCTGAGGTGACGATATACAGAAAGGACTTTTTACACCAATTTCTATCAAAAGAAATTAAATTATTTTAATAAGTCAATTTTTCATTTCTAAAGGTACCTGTATTACTTTGGAAAAACTGCATTTTTTTTTTGCAATTTATTTTAAACATTATAATAGGTATTGGTACAGTATATTGAATAAATAAAATTTCCAAATTTTGAAGATTTTAAGCTAATATAAAGGCAGCCTCAAACTGAAAGGCTGTACAGAACAGTTAAACAACATTTCACGTAGATAACCAGTTTTAGCAATATACAACTGCAATAATTTCATTAAATATCCCCGAAAAGATAATCATAACAGCCCTCAGCATGGGCACCCATAACTATGGGCAAGAAGGTATTTGTCCTCCTTCTGGCTGCCAGGAAAAGAAATAAATATAGATGTCAGGCCTTTCCAGAAAATTATTTAAAAAACAGTTTCAAAAAAATTGCTTAAAACTATTATGTAGAAGTGGTCTAACACCAAGATTGTTTCTATATATATTGCCTTTTTACTTTTTTAAAATAGATCAGTTAAGGATTGATGAGTTATATATAAGGATTGATGAGTTAATGATTTGTTCTCTATGTGCGCTCTCACAACAAGCCAAAGTCAGGGGCTCCCGGATGGGTTCCAAAAATTTAATTATTTGATAGATTTTGTCTGACAATTCGGCACACTTTGTATCAGTATTGCAATATTGTATTTAAAAAAATGCATAATGACTCTTCTCAACAGATGTAGGGATGTCTGCATGGTTGTGTTTTATCATTTGATAAAATTCGGATTTTCATTCAATGATTGAGAATCCTCACTCCCTTTGAAAAAAATTAGGTTAGGGGGCGTCAGTGGATACAGTGAGAAAGAGCGTGGAAATGCAACTTCCATTAGGAGTCAGATTTTTGAACCACATGCTTTGAGAAGCTTCTAACCTCAACACTATGACTATGAATGCATGTTCAAACTAAGGATATTTCATTCATAGTTTATGCAAAGCAATATTAATGCTCTTGAAAAAATAATATTAAATTGTGCAAAATGATGAAAAATTGTAATTCAACACATTTCTCCTTTTTTTTCTTAGAAAATCTCTCTAAAGCTTAATCTGTGCAACATGTGAACTTACGTGGGAAAAATCACTTCCACTTTCAATCTAATGTCCAAGCTAGGCATGAGGGGGGGGGGTGTTGAACCATGCAACTTCTGTCTCAAGACAGCAAGATTAAGTGTAGTGCTAAAACCCCAAAGCGCTAATCGAAAGAGGGACATACCCCCTTGACAAGGCCCAAAAGAACAAAAAATTGAGTTTTTGTGCCATTAATTTTGGAAAATTTTTGAGTGAAAGCCCATAGTCCCTACTATCTGGCCTGATATCACTAAAAGTAACTTAAAATGGTCTTTTCAGAATTCTGAGTTTTTAAAATTTAATAGAGGACTTCAACGTCTCACCTGTCCCTTCTCATATTGTAAATTGGTCAAACATTGCCTAAAACCATGTTTCTTGGACTTTGATTGCAAATAAATGTCTTCCCTGAGGAAACTCTCTCTCTCGTCAAATGTTGTAAACAGGAGCTTTAAAATGTGTTTTTAAGGGAAACTCTTGAGAATTTCCATTTCCTTCCCCCTAACCTCACCAAAAAATAATTTGAAATTGCATTTTAAAATATTGAGAACCCTCAAATCTCTCTTCTGCCCTAGTGTATTCAAGTGTCAAGGTTGCCACTCATGTCTGGGGAACAATACCATGTGCTTAACATGCATGAATAAGCTGCATTACAAACAAGCAAACACTGATATTTGAAAAAGAACATAAATTTTCTGCTCATATAATAGCATGGTGATGAATTTGTTTAACTTGTGATTGGTGGTACACTTCATTTCAACATTCATGTCCAACTTTTGAGAACCAATTAAAGGGTCTTTAGATCTTCAGTTTTTTCCTCAATTGTGACATTCACAACACAACAGTTCTTCTTCCGAACAACAAAACTTGCAAATTATTGAATTTTGGATAAATGATATTTTTAAAATAAATTACAATCATATGAGAAATCATTTGCTGAGAAAAGCAACTTTTACTCTGTGTTATAAATAGAGATGTGCCTTCATGAACGAACGGGTCAAAAAGAACCAATCCTTAAAATGAGCGGATCTGTTCGTTCACCTATAAAAATGAATGACCGTTCTTTTGAAGGGTGAGCAGTTTGGTACATTGTATTGATGCACCTGTGATAATATTGCTTTTTTTTTGGAATTACATTCATCTTTAAATTTTTAACTTTTAATTAATCTCAAATTTCCTTTTTCACAGTGCAGTACAATTCATTTCAAACCTTTTTATTTTCTGCTTTATTCATTTGCAATTTTAAAATTAGTAATGTTTTGTGCAACTAAAAAAATGTTTTTACATTCCACTTCCTGCCCCCTGCACCTGCTAAAATACAGAGGTGATTGTGAGTTCATCAAAAAATGCCTGAAAGTTTCAAAGCGAGAACGGGGGGGGGGGGGGGGAATCTTTGGCCTCTATTACTTAAGTGCACCTTTGCCATAGTATTAAATAGTTCTGAGGCACAATATTGTGGTGCACACATTTGATTAAATTTTTAATGGGTTACAAAGTTACTTTTGAGCTGGTGTTATACAAAGTATCTTGACATTTGTCCATCTTAAGGCTCTTGCAGGTATATTTGATGAGTATTATATAATTTTAAAAAAATGTGTAGGTAGGGAGCATAACAAAAAAAAAAACATAATTCCGATATTTTTGGACACAAAAATACCGGAAATACGTCCGAAAATACCGGAAATATGTCCGAAAATACCGGAAATTCGGTAAAATACCGAAACACAATCACCCCTGTAAAACAGTTCACGTTTTCTGTCGCCAAAATTACTTCTAAAAATACCTTTTATAACTTTTCTGGCGATCCTTTTGACTTCTATAACATCCCTCCTATCAACTACCATCTATATTGATTTGGCTTTACTTTTTTAACTTGCTTGGTAACTTCCAAGTTGCTTATTTTACATTCAATATTCAGAGATTTTTAATAAGGATTATTACTTTCTACTTAAAAAAAAAAATATTGCAATTTTTTTTCTGTTCCTAATTGGTACTGAAGAAATTTTAAAAATAAATTAAGGTGAGTCCTTTTTTTTTTAAACTTATCTGGTACTCTGGCTGACCTACCAATATATTTGTAGTTACCTTTTTTGGTATGCATGGTCTACTGGTAATACTATATGTACTAGTAATAACATATGTATGTGCACAGTGCTGTAGCTGTAAAAATATGAGAAATCATTTGCTGAGAAAAGCAACTTTTACTCTGTGTTATAAATAGAGATGTGCCTTCATGAACGAACGGGTCAAAAAGAACCAATCCTTAAAATGAGCGGATCTGTTCGTTCACCTATAAAATGAATGACCGTTCTTTTGAAGGGTGAGCAGTTTGGTACATTGTATTGATGCACCTGTGATAATATTGCTTTTTTTTGGAATTACATTCATCTTTAAATTTTTAACTTTTAATTAATCTCAAATTTCCTTTTTCACAGTGCAGTACAATTCATTTCAAACCTTTTTATTTTCTGCTTTATTCATTTGCAATTTTAAAATTAGTAATGTTTTGTGCAACTAAAAAAAATGTTTGGACATTCCACTTCCAGCCCCCTGCACCTGCTAAAATACAGAGGTGGAAAGAATGCACCTCTTTCTTTTGGGTATGTGTCATGGTTGACAGATACTTTTCAAGGTCAGCTTTTATTTAGAAAGCAGACATTTTATGATTATAATACTTTTGTTAAGTTTATGTTTATTTAACATACATAGTTTTAAAGAACATTTCTTTATTCTCGTGTTTTATATTATAGCCCGTTTCTTTTTTATTTTTTCTCAGTTCTCTCTTTTATTTATTTCGAGATTTACATATTTTTAAACGCAACCTAAAGCACACTTTCAAAATTATTTCTTGTTTCATTTTTACCAACTTGAAGATATGACATTTTTATTTAGAGAATTAAGGCATTATTTCACTTAAGTTCAATTTTGCAAATTTTCCGACATCTCAAACAGTATATTTTTTTATATAGTAAAATTTAATAACTTAATTTTGTGATATGCTGAAGTGGAACCTGCGATTTTTGGAATGGAAAACATATTTTACCATTCGGCAACTGAGAAATATCTTACAAAATTGATTATAATTGCTTTTTCTAAACCTGAATAAAGTTTCATTCATTTTTCATAGGCATATTTTCTTAATTTTAGATGATTTTAATTATTTTTCCTTCAAAGAACATTACTGGTTTAATGAAACATTTCTATTGTGCTTGAGTGTGTCGTGCAGAGATCACCTGCAACTCTATTAAATGAACGAAGTAGTCCAAATGAACGAGTTGAATGAACGTATCAAAAGAATGAACGATCCTCTGATGAACGGATAATTAAAAAGAACGACATTGCTTACCTCTAGCCATAATTCAGTAAAATTGCCGTTCAAAAGAATGAGTTCTGAAAAATAACTAGTTATATCACCTGCTTCTAAAAAATCTTCTGTTTCCTGCACTGCCCTCCCCCCTTTGCCATAAGTCTAACAATGCAAAATATACTTCAATAATCATAGCAACAGGTGGTTTAATTATCCATTTTGAACCTCCCCCCCCCCTTCCTCCAAAAAAATCCTGGTTACAGCCTTGTATCTTTTATTAGTACAATTTATTTTCAAAATCAGAGAAAAGATGACAGCAGGGAGAGACAACCCTTGACTATCATAATCAAATGAACATAAAATTCTTCAAAATATTTTTATTTTCTAGCATTTAATGATAAACATAAATAAAAAAATATAGACAATAATTTTGTTCTTATTTTATCATTAATGAAATGTTTCTTAAAAAGTGGTGGGATCTGAATTTGGAGCACTTGTCTAAAAGCATCATTTTCCCCACTGTTTACTAAATTCAATAATACTACCAATTATTTATTTATTTATTTATTTTTTGTATGATGCTTATGTTTTTTGGTAGGGGCTTTTTAGTATAACTAAATGAAGCATGTTTTATGACTGAACAAGCTATTTCATTTTAAATATTAAGTTGTCGGAAGAAAACAAATCAAGGGTCCGAATTTGGTGCACTTCCTTATCAATTGAAATTTTTTTCGAAGTTGCAGCATCTATTTCGTTAAGAAAGTTTTAAATTGCTATCTCTCATGCATGTGCAGTAAGAAATTGTTTTAAATGTTCATATTCCATCATATTTTCACTATTTTAATTTGAAGTTTTAGTAAAATTATCCTCTTGTATACTGTCAAATTTTAAGCATTTTTCTTTAATTGCAAGCTTCCAAGTTTTCTCAAAGTTTAGTAAGGTCTGACAGAAAAGTCTGGGAGTTATGAGCCAAAAACGAGAGGAAAAAGTAGGTATTTTTTAAATAAATGCTTATATCTTTGTGAATGTAAGTCATTCTTTCGTGAAAAGGCAGTCTGAGTTTAAGTTATTTAAATGATTAAAATACTACTAGGCAGGAAAAAGGTTGAAAACTACAAACAGAATTTTTGGCCATGAAACTGATAAAATGAAAGATTTAGAAAAAGAAAATAAATACTGAAATTTAACTATCTTTACGTAACAAATTCTGTAATTATCAAAATTTTATTTTTAGTTATATTGCAATCTTGATTATTATTTTTTTTTAAATGTAAAAAAATATTTGGCTTACTGAAAGTGATGAAGAACACATTCCAAATGCAAGAACAAGTTTAAGATTTAATCTATCACCAACAGCACCACTAATGAACAAGCCCTAAAAATATAGCAAATATAAATATTTGGCAAAATTAGCACATGTACTTTAAATTTTTCAGATGAATAAATATACTTTAAAGCAGGGCTTAATGTACATGAGAGCTCATCTAATACAATTATTTTCAATTTTATGCATTATTTTTCCATATTTAACAAAATTTACAGTATTTACATTATATGACTTTCAAAGGCTTCAGGGCTCCCACACTTTTTTCGGTATAATTTAAGCTCTGCTTTAAAGGAAGACTTATCGCAATGAATATTCCTTCATATTAAATAATTATGTTATTTAATTATCATACATTATTGAAAAAATTCAACAAATACATCTTAAAACTGAAAAATTAAAATGTGATGATGACTTTGATTTTGTAATACAAAAAATAATGACATGTGCAGCATTTGTAAAATTGCTCAATATGGAAAGTGAAAGTGATTAAATTGTCTAGAAATGGCTTAAAAATGAGCCACTTACACATGGTAAGATATATAACATAAAAAGAGGTGGCATAAAGTTCTATCAAAACACAGTGGACTCTCTATATCTGAACACTCCCTAGTGTGAACATCCCAATGTTATGAACACATTTTGATGGTCCTGGAAAAACTCTATAGACTTAACACAGGCTGACTTCTCTGTATTACGAACACCCTATAATATGAACACCCCAGTACTAAGAACGCTATCTTTAACCCTGCTCAATTGTTGTCTCTCTATATACTGAACTTGTTCACAATCGGTACTCTGGAATTCTTATCAATCAAATTAGAAAATCTGAAATACCTTCACACAGTTTTATCACAATAATGGAAGAGCATTGAGAAGATGAAGAAAAAGAAGAAATACTATTGGCGGATATTATTGCATTACATAAAATCATTCAGCTGAGAAATATAAGCTTCATGTTTCTGCCACTAAACTGTGTATTTCAAGAATCCAACCACTGTATCAAGTAGTATTCAAGACCTTCAAAGTATGATGACCGTCGAGAAAAATGCAGCCGAGAATCACCCATTTCTCACTTGGATAATAATAACTTCCTTTGCATGAGAATCCACAATGCAAAAACAGAGATAGAAAATACTCTCTTTATTTTCAGGTATTTTACCAATAGCTGTATTGTAATACTTTATTGTTGAATGTTATGTAAAACTTTATAAATTAAAAAAAAGAAAAAAGGAAAGGAAGAATACAAAACAAGAATAATCAATTCCATGAAAAAAAAAATAACTCTCTAAGGATGAGATGAAAAGTGGGAAGGAAGAAAAAAAATACATACTATTTTGATTTTTTAACTTAGAGAATGCTTGACATTTTGAATTAAAAATGTTCAAATGTAACTTTTTGAAAATTTAATTTGCCCCCCCCCCCCCCCCGCTTTACAGGATGCCAAATTTGTATTGAAAATATGAAGTATGAAACCATACTTGAGAAAGATTTTTAGGGGGCATTTTTTATTTTCAATAGGTAAAATACCTTTGTTGAGACCTTAAAAATTAGCCTCTGCAATACTTTTAAAACACTTACAACAAAATGTTTACAATTATTTTTCACTGTCAAAAATATGAAAATGAAAATTAGTCATAAAAATAAATTATCTATCTATATTTAAGAATATAGAACCATTTTGAACATTAAGAATATTTAAAGACCAATGTAGCCCAGGAAATAATTAACAGTTTTCTATACGTAACCATGCTTTTTAAATGTATTTCTGTCAAAATATTATATGAATGGCAAAAAGATGGATCCTCAATCATATTAGAATCTGAGTACCTGTTATTTTATTTTGTATATCCATACTGTACAAGAAAAAAAAAAGCATAAATAAAATCTAATTACAAGTGGGACACAAGTAAATGTCTGGGCTCGCTCGACCAATCAGAAATATCTTAATACTATCCATATTTGAGGCAGTGAGAAGCAAAGGGATGCAAGTGGACATTTTCAAGTTTTGAGTAAAACGTGTTTAAAGATTAGCTCCTAGGTAGGCTTTCATTGAATTTTTTTTCTAAATCATTCTGTATAGCAGCAACTACTAGGGCTATTAATACTATGTCTTGCCCCAAAACAGAGGAGAGGTTCACCTACCATGCATACTAGTTACATTTAAATTTTTAATTTTGCCACTTGCATCCCTTTGCTTCTCACTGCCTCATTTGTCATTTTAACTTATGAACAAAAGATAGCACTTAGAGTGCCACAAATTTCGTAATGAAATCACATATAACAGTTATGTTGGACAAATTTTTTTTTGCAGAAAATGTTACTTCAGCAGTGATAAGAAACTTTCAGAAGTTTGTAACTTTATTTTTTTAAAAAAAATCTTGAAAAAAATGGGATGAATAATAAATTGAATTTCTCTTTTAAAGTAGGTTATTTCAGTTCACAAAAAATTGTAGTTTCTTTACGTTTTGTAATGCAGAAATAAAAGGGAAGCATTTTTTTCAGACCAAGAACCTAGGGTACGGTCAGTCCACTTACAGCAGACCATAAACACAAACGCAATTGGAAGAATTAAAAATATATATATACAATAGTAACAGCGAAGTTGATGGAGACCTAGTTTGTGGTGATTATTGAAAAAATATAGATGGTTCTGACACATATAGCGACAAAGTAAAAGTTGGCACATTAAACATTTAGTTTAATATGTTACATTGATATCTAAATGTTGTTTTTCATTTTAAACATAAAAAGAAAATAAGTTTGTTATTAAACTGGATAAAATTTATTTCTCAAATGCCAGGCCAATTGGCCATTAGGTTATTAAACCATGGGCTCTCCAATATATTAGATAAAATGTATCATCAAATTGGTAATGGAAGTTGTTTGCATAAAGCAGACCAATGTACCAAGGGGCATGTTGGTTTGTTTTGCAAGGTTCTGTTAAAAATTTAATTAAAAATTAATTTACTGAATATTTTCAAAGCAAAAAAAATGGGATAACCTAGATACTTGATGAATTTTACTGTAAAAAAATTTACAGTAGTTTGTCATTTAGTAAACTGCTCATTTAATTTTTTAATGAGATATAAAAGAAAAGTAGAAAGGCGGAACAAAGTACCCAGACTTCCCTTACTGGAAGTTAGCTTCACAACAATCATCTTGATAAAGGTAAGTAAAGACACCTATATCTTGAAGCAATAAACAAAAAAAAGTAATACAGGGTTATAATAAAAGAAACGAGAAATCATTACTTACAATAGCATAGGCAGTCATAAATACAGTATCTAAAACACCTAAAAAAAATGAAGCGTCAGATTCATCTTCAAAAAGTTGATGGCCATTCCAATTCTAAATGAGGAAATTAAAGCACATTAAAGCAAGAAAGGAAACTTTTACATTTTACCCAAAAGGTTGCAAAAATTCAAACATACAATGAAACTCAAAAAAAAAAAGAAACATGAATATAAATAACAAATAAATATGTTTCATAATCAAAAAGAAAGTGCATACTAGTACAATTTTGCTAGTTTTATAGTTTGCATAACAGTTGCATTTTGAAGAAAACTTTTGTGCTTCACTGTGAATACTAACTAACATTCAAAAGCTTTGAATTAAGATGAGAAGACAAAAAGCTATTTCAAAATTTAGTTTTTCAAAGAATTAATATGTTTATAAGGCAAAATAGAGTATTATATGCAACTGAAAAACTAATTGTTTATAGTGTTTCCACTAGGCGTTTTCAGGAGGGTGCAGCACCCTGTCCTTTTTAAGTTTACCATTGATGGGCTCTCTTGTCCCTATGAAGTTCTAAAAACTTCATCACAAAAGCAAACTTTTCTCTTAAAGGCAACAATTCATACAAGTCTGACAAAGTCTTTTCCTAGAGACATAACTTTCTTGTTTCATTCATTTAGTAATATTTCATTTGATCATCATAAATCTAATGCTTTTAGCATAATTTTGTAAATTGAAAATTTATTTTTTTTTTCATTATTAATTAAAAAAAAAATATTACTACCAAAAAATTCTTGTGTTGTGTATGCATATAGCACACAAAAAAAGTTTTTAAGAAATACATTCAATTACAAAATTTCTATCAGAAAGTGCCCTTTTATCTGGAAACTCCCTGCCCATTTTTTGGATTCGAAGAAAAGCTACACTCGAACCTGTTTTTGTGCAGTAGATTGGGACAGCATAAAAAAAAATCGCTCAAAATTACACTAGTAAGCACTCATTTTAAAGATAAGTTAGTCAATTGAGTTCCAATTTGTGTGAAATTCTCATAGAACCCACTAACAAAACCGCACAGAAAAAGGCTGCACAAAATCAGGTTTGGGTGTAGTTTACTCCTGAAAAGTTGTACGTTTTATTTGTTGGTGTTATAAAGTTACTCTACTGTATATTAAAAAATGGCAAAATACACACACACACAGATATCCATTTATATATTATATCTATCCAGAGCAGTGGGGCAACTGCCAACACCTGCCCCACATAACAGATGAGTATGTAAAGATCATATTTAGTGAAAAATAAGGGATCTTGTTTGCAAGAAACAGAGTATGTTGAAAAAGTACATACATCATCAAAAACATTAGGCAGTGATAGGTTTTGAGGAGTCCAAGTAGCTGATATTGTAGCCTTTACATTGCTAAATGTCTTTCTTGTAGCATGGAACAAAGCATAACTGAAAATAAAGAAAAATCATGAGTATCACAAGCAAACTCATCATAAGGTATGCAAGGCATGCACCATGTTTTAAGGAACACCGAATTCATTGCATAAGCCGAATTTCACAACTCAGATTTTTTTAAAATGTGAAAAACAAGCATTTAAGTGTGTAAAAATTTTGGTTCAAAGAAATTAGGATCTTCCACAGGCACTCGTTACTTTATTTTTTTTTTTTTTAAATTATTTGAAAACTACTGTATTATGCTGATCAGCTGGTTAGCTCAGCTGAATTCAACAATGACTGACCCATTCAACCATTCAAGTAATGCACGTTTTTCATTAGTTAGTAAATAGAATGGATACAGTTTACTGCTACCCTTATGAGCCAAAACTTAAAACATTTTTATCTTATACTAAATGTGTCTAATGGCTTCACTGTGCTCTAATTATTGGGGGGGGGGGGGGCTTTCATAACTTTGTTGTACTGTAGAAAATGCTATAGGATATACTGGGCTAAGTCAGTATAGTAGTAACATCGTTCCTCAGGGCTGTCACCATATCAGAAATTGAAATGGGAAGATTAGTTTGGAGGCCTCTCATTTTCGTTTTCAAACATTTATACATATATATATGAGAGAAAGAGCGTGGATCTAGTTTCTGGAGGGGGTCATAATTTGAATAGTGCACATAAATCAAAAGACTTAAAAACGTTGTAAGATTCCGGGCTGTTGTGCCGTGGTCTGAGTGTTGTTAATCCAAACGTTTCGGCCACATATGCAGCGACCATCTTCAGTGTTAGCGTGGTCGAAGCTTCCAGGGAAGCGAATTCCTAGCAACTGATGCAGAGGAATGCGTTTGCTGATGCCTAGCAACTGATGCGTTTGGAGTAACAACACTGAGACCACGGCACAACAGCCCGGAATATTACAACATTATTGACACTGGCCATGAAAGCCTTCATTCTTACATCAAAATACTTATGTTACATATGTAGAGAAAGGTAATTTGGAATGTAAGCCAAGTCATGGTTTGAGTTGCTATGCTAAAACGCAATTTCGGATAACCTTTAATTATGTGCGGGAGGGGGATGGAGTTTCTCCCCCCCCCCCCCAAAAAAAAATCACAATCGAAGTTTCAAAAAAGCAATTTTAGGCTTCCCTTTCACAATGTAAAAGAAAGGATTAGATTAGGGGGCCCACCTTGGTTGCATTCCTATTTCTTTTATTTATTTTGAATGAAAAGTAGTATGGGAAACCCTCTCTGGTTTTTCTCTCATAAAAATATTTGAGCACTACCTTTTGTTTCTCATACTGAAATTTTCAAACTGCATCCTAATGTTTTTATTTGTTTGAAATACAAAATTCTGCGACAGCAGTGAAAAACTGCATGCTTGTTGGCTCAAGCTGCTACTTTGGGTGAATTTACCACTATATTTTTTGTATCATTCATCCTGAATCTCTTAACTAAGTTTCATTTAACTTCTGTTTTTTTACCTTCAAACATTTCGAACTACTTGTATGATGTTTCATTATAATATTTAATTTCTCTCAGTATTTTAACTTTTCTTCTATTTTACTATGATACATCTCAAAAAAAAAAAAAAAAGGTCAAGGAAAATTTCTACTTTGCATTTTTTGCACAAAATTGAATTTCAAGTTAGTTTTGAATTTCTTTTCTAATCTTTTGAGCAACAAAACAACACATTTTGGGTGAACTGTTTTTGAATATAATTAAGCGTATGTGGCTAGCAAAATGGACAAGAGGTTAATTGAAATACATCAGAAAATGCATTCATTACTGATATTTAAATGGTGAAATAGCAGAATAAAGTTTTAAAATTACATCATGCATGGGAATGGGATGAGCAAAATTTGTAACTTTTTTGTAGCCCACAGAAATTACGGAATACTCAGAGACAGGGTAACACCTTTTTTGACATTTTGGTGGTACAGTAAAACCTGTGAAGTTGTCCACCCTTTTCAGGCACGGAATTAGCCCTTATCATATAAATCAACCTTTGTAAGTTGACCACCTGTTTAAATTGACCACTAAAGTAGTGCACCGCAAGTGGTTAACTTATACAGTTTCACTGTACTTGTATTTATAAATTGTCAAGCAATGTCTTTAAATGTACAAACGTTCTCATGCAATACCACAATAAAGCATTAAATTACTGTCAACTCTCAACATAAAGATTAGATTTTTAGAGAGAAATAGACTATATAGAATAAATTTAAAATTTAGAAAGTGTTTCGAGGGATGGAGTGGTTTTGGGATCCCTTTTTCTTTGTTTTCATCAATTTGAAGCAAAAATTTGGACTTCCAATGTATTATTTTTATGTAAAATACAGTGAAATCCTGTTACAACAAACTTCAAGCATCTACATAGTTTATTCATTGTAATGGAATTCAAGCAACTAAATCAGTGACTGAAAATTTGCTTCCCTGAAATAAACATTTTGTTTTTGTTTAATTAAACTTTACTGTACTGCTGGGATTTTCATAATGTTATTTAGAATTTGTTTCCCTCTCCCCTTTTAGAAATAGAAAGGGAGGAAGTTAACTCGCAAGAACTTGTGCCGTTATTTGTCACACAAGTACTTGCGCGAGGTCGGAAACGACCCAGTTTTTTTTTTTCTTCTTCTTTTTAATTTTTTATGCTAATTCTTTATTTTATTTATTTATGTTTCTCCACCAACAGAGACTTCTACAATAATTAATTTTTTATTTGAAATGCCTAAAGATTTTTATGAATTATACAATGCACGAAAAAAAATGTTTTATATGTTAAAAAACAATGCATAAAAAAAATTCTCCTAAGCTTTTACAATGTTTTTTAAGCATGTTTATGACACATTTTTCAATAACTTTTTCAAAC
Source organism: Uloborus diversus (assembly GCF_026930045.1). Lineage (NCBI taxonomy): Eukaryota > Metazoa > Arthropoda > Arachnida > Araneae > Uloboridae > Uloborus > Uloborus diversus. The sequence goes on from NC_072740.1 coordinate 137,226,745, forward strand.
ATTTACACATTTTTATTCCTATTTCAGTTACTATTCAGTTAGCAAAAGTTATACAAAAAATATAGAATACCTAAAGAAACTTACTTACAGTTGTTGCAAAAAATATTTCGATGTTCTTTACATGCATAATTTTTGCACAATACGCAAATCTGTTGACATTTTTTGTCTTAATTTCTTGGGCACAAAGCACACCCGAATCAACCCGAAACTTTGGTCTTTTTAGTTGGGGGTTCTTCACTAACAAGACGGTTTGCTTTTTTTTCTTCAACTAAACACAATGCATGCTTTTTTAGAAAATGTCTTCAGTTCTTATATTCCACAGGAGGGTCCTTTTTGGACAGTAGTATTATCCGTGCGTTTATGGCAGCAACATTCAGAATGCAAAAAAATACTAGTATGGGCCATCGATTTGTTATCCTTGCCGTGGTTTAGGATGCCGCCATTTGATCAACAACATCCACTGCGCACTTCGTCATATTATAAAATGTCATTATCTCTAGCTTCTTTTTCTCAGTTCTCTCATCAATAGTGTCATTGTTATGCATCGTTGACAATAGTAAAACTCATTTTCCTTTCTTTGGAACATATGAGACGATTGTGCAATTTTTTTGGAATCCAAATAATGAAGAATGTATTTCACGTTTCTTCTTATTTACGAATTCAACAGGGATTTATTTTTTATTTTTTCGCAATGTTCCTACTATTGTAAGATTTTTAGAAATCAAATCTTTGGCCCCCAAAGGATAACTAGTGTACCAGTTATCTGTGGTAACGTTTCTACCTGTATTGTACAGTGGCTCTACAAGTCTTTTTACAACGTCAATCGGCTAGTTCGATTTGTTGCTATTTTTACCACAGTAGATTTCCATAGAAGAAGTATAAAAAGTTCTTGCAACGACTAGTGCAAATAGTTTTATTCCATACTTCAGGGGCTTGTTTGGTATATACTGTTTAAAGGCGCAGCGACCCCTAAACGGTTCCAGTTTTTCGTCAATGGTCACATATTCCCCTAAAGTGTAATTTTCTTTGCAGTTTGCATCGAAAGCTTCAAAGATTTCATTTATTGCAGCCAGTTTATTGTCTTGTTTCCTTGAATCTCTGGTATGTACATCGTCAAAGCGTAAACATCTCCTTAAAAAAAGAAAATGGTTGTATGACATTACACAACGAAATATTTTGATTCCGGTTCCGTCAGTAGCCCATAAGTCCCTTACAGTTAGATGAGAAGACTTGAGAAGACCTGCTAAATATAATGAGCCAAATAAAGCCTTAATTTCCACCGAATCTGTGCATTTTTCATCCCTTAGTCTTGAGTAATTTTTTGAAATGTCATGTATAAAAATATTCGTGTATTCTACTATTTGGTTTATCATCGATAAAAACGCTCCATCTCTCAAAGACATCACTGACATTTTTGGCGTTTCCTTTTGGCCCAGGAAGATGCGTAATTATAATTCGAGCTGGAGCACGGCCATTAGCTCGAAATTTTGTTTTTTGCCAAATAGTTTTTGCATCTCTTCCAACAAAGGTGTTATCTCTATCGAGATCTGCAGAACTTTCGCTTCCTGAAAATTTGCTCTCACTGTCGTGGTCACTGAAGTTTCCTTGATCACTAAAACATTCATCGTCTGGAATGACATCTTCATCACTCTCCACATCGGCTAATAATTTGCGGAGACGATCCATCTCTTGCTCATATGGAGTCAGCATGCTTTGTTTGTAATAACTATTACAAACGCAGTTGAAAAATATGGATTAGCAAGAACAAAACCAAATTATCATTGTGAACCGCACACGCGTGCACTCAAAATCATGACTAGAAGAAGGATTGCTGAAAACTACTTCCATTTCCCAACCTTTTTTCTAAATTCATTGAATGCATTGCATTGGAAATAATTCCAAACAGCTGTTCCGTTTCGAGAATTTTACTGACGCCAGTACTCGCACGGGGTCGAAAAAGACCCCACTTTCAAAACCCCCCTTGTTTACAAGAAAACATTCCAACCACACCCACACTTCAATCAAGGACACAATCCCAGCTGAATGATTTCTTTATCTGTGCATGAAAATCCAAGAAATGGAAACAAAAAATGGCTGGGGTCATTTACGACCCCGTGCGAGCTCTCGCGAGTTAAGGGCCAGCACGTTTACTTGCTGGCCTATATTTTAATTTGTAATTTTATTACATTCTACCCAAAACCACGGTTTCAGTTCACTTAGTAAAACTATTTATTTCAAAAATTTATATTCAACTAAAATACTTTTCTGTATGTATTCCACTATGTATATATATGAACAACAAAACAATAAATTTTTGCTCAAAAGTTATATTTTGGTCACATATTTAAAGAAAAATTGTGTGAAACAATTTAGCAATCTAATATGATATCCACATTAGATGTGTCGGATATGCCTAATCAATGTTGATAACCAAATTTCAGATATAAAAAATCATTCTACAAAAAGTAAAAAGCTTAACTGGTTACAAAAAAAGCAAACATCAGTTTAAGGTCCTTGTCTTTTATAACCCAGTAATATGTCCCTGCATGACATCAAAATGTAACAAAATGTCGCTCAATTTATTATTACTGCTTATTTTCCTATATCTTTTGCAGAATTTTCCTCCAAACCTAGTTCAAGTGTTCAGGCGTATTCTGCATATATATAATGGCAAGTAACAAAAAAGGAATTAAGCATTTGAAAAAGGGGGAGGAATAAAAAAAAATTATAAACAAAGCCAAAGACAAAGAAAAGCTGCTTTGAGATTGAACTCATCAGCATTGGAAATCTCAAAGTTCTTTTCGTACCAAAACTACAAAGCAACACAAATGGATAGTTAGGCAAATGCATTACAAATTCAAATAATGCATACTTTGAAGCGGCAGCCAAATTTTTAAAAGATAAAAAATGGGGAGAGAATGTAATGAATATGTATACAAATGCCTGGCGTGGAAATAATCATTTACCACCGGCAAAGACAAATTCAGGAAAACTATATCAAAATTCTCTTTTAAATTTTCCTGTCATCCTATTTAAAATTTAAAATAGTTCATTTTAAATTCTGAGTTTTTTTTTCACTAAGCCTTTAATTAAAAAAAAATTATAATATATAAATTTTTATATTTTTAATCTTCCATTTTATGGTTCATGTTTTAAAAAGAAATTCATCACCTTTTGATACCACCTTTCTTTTTTTTTTTTGCAAAATGCGCAATTACTAAGGGATTTATTTACCCTGCCTTTGGATAAATACCCAAAAAAATATTTACCTTCCCACCCAACATCACTAATTGCGTGTATTACAAATAGTTTGAATCATGAAGTACTGGGTGGGGAGCAAGTGCAAATGAGCAAGGCAACGGAAAATGATATTTTGATTTGTTTTTCCTTATTAATGTGAAAGCTGCTTCTATATTTGCCCATTATCACCTAAACAGCAATAAAATAAACAAATAATATCATAGTGTCTTAATAACTTCTCAGTTTATTCTTCCAAACATCACTCCTGCTTCCTTTTTTTTTTTTTTTTGGATATGACTAACCTAGATTGTAATTTTGAAATCCTGGAGTTCATCATTGAATTGCTTATACTCCTCCAATTATGACATTGAAAAGAAAGATTCTTTTTACACGATATGTTTCTTTCATAATTTCATCAAGTCTTTCAATAAAAAATATTATAAACTGTGTAATACATATGTATGTTTCAGTTTTACCAATTATTTCATATTTAGATTTTAAAAAAAAATCCCATTCACTTTTTGCATTTTTTTGTAAAATACCCAGTTTTTCGGTATTTACCCAGGCCTTGGGTAAATACTAGGGATGCACCGGATAGTGATTTTGCCGGATACCGGATATCCGATGCCCCCTTACCTGCCGGATTCGTTTATCCGTCATTTCAAATTCTGGTATGCATGTTCGCATATTTTTCTGCAATGCCATTTCAAAACAATAAATCAAACTTGTTCCACATATCATTTCTTTAAAAACATGTTAAGTACATTCAAATGTACTTTTTTAGAGCCTCTGTATTTTAATTTAGGAATTGTGCTATATATAAAATGAAACATTAAAATATTGTTTTATTTCGACAGATTTTTTCGAAAGAGACAAACTTTCGTCAAAAATTAATTCTGTATATAATGTACACATGGTTTAAACTTTTAATTATTCATAGTTGAAATCTTAAAGGTCGTATAATGAGTCGTATTTGTTATTAGATTTGCATGACGTGTAGAAATTTTTTTAAACGTCATCATAAAGTAATACATTTTCTTGTTTCCAATATAGAAATAACAAAAGATAAAACTTTGCTTTGAAATCATTTTTTTTACAGATAATACACGTGTAAAATTTTTCTAACATACAAGTTAAAAAAGAAAATATTAAAACAGGGCCAGTTTGTCGCAAAAAATAAATAAATAATCAACTTAAAATTTTACTTTAATTCCAGAAATAAAGGTACATTTTCTCTAAAGATGCAAATTAGCATCTTAAATACAGGAGTGCCCCCCCCCCCCTAAGAGCAAGGGCCCACCCCCTAAAAACCATAAATACCCCCCAAATAGAAAGCCCCCCTCCAAAAAAGAGAAAAGACCCCCTAAAACACCCCCCCCCCCAGGTGGGCAACCCAGTTAACAAATTAATAAACGTATGCTAAAATAATCAACTGAAAATTTTACTTTAATTCCAGAAAACAAAGATTCACTCTCTTAAAAAATAACATCTTAAATACAGTATTAAGAGTCATTCTCAACGCGTTCACTTTTTAAAAACAAATTAATAAACTTACGCTTAAATAATCAACTGAAAATTTCCCTTTAATTCCAGAAAATAACGATTCACATTATCAAAAAATGCAAATTAATATCTTAAATATATTATTAAAAGTCGTTCTCAACATGTTCGTTCTCAACAATTTTTTTTAAACATAAATAAAATTATACTTAAATAATCAACTGAAAATTTCACTTTAATTTCAGAAAATAAAGATTCACATTCGTAAATGATGCAAATTAACATTTTAAACAAACTATTAAGAGTCGTGTTAAACACGTTCATGCTTTAAAAATAAATTAATAAACCAATTCTTAAATAATCAACTTGAAATTTTATTAAATTCCAAAAAATAAAGTTACACATTCTTAATGATGCAAATTAACATCTTATATATATAATATTAAAAAATATGTTAAACATGTTCAATCTTTCTTAAATGAATTTATAAATTTATATTTGATCAATAAACTTAAATTTTACTTTAATTCTAGAAAAAATAAAAATACACATTCTTAAAAAAATACAAATTAAATTCTTAAATATATTATTAAAAATTATACTATACAATTAAAAAATTAGAAAGAAGAAAATGAAGCAATAACTTATAGCTGTTATTTCTCACTGCTATATTCACCGTCAATTTTAAATGCTAAATATCAGTTGAAAGTTTCCACACCGTACTACTCTAAACATTGCTTTGTTTCAGTGCGACTATTCTGCATTTTTCATTAGTTTCTTTCATTCTTCGTTTTAATGTTCATGAGATATAATGGCACCAAAGCGTGCATTATTAAATTATTAATACAATGTAACTATATTATTGTTTTATTTACATGTCTCTCTCCCATTGACCATTAATTTTGTACATCGTAACAGAGTTTTATGCTGAATAATACAGCTTTTTTTTATGCAAGAAACGGTAATATATAGTTAAGAAATGGTTCGAAATAGTGTGAGAGGTGTTTACAAATGCCTAAACTTTTTTAGTGTGTTTCTAAAAATCCGAATACATACATTTTTCTACTAAGCTAAATTTCAACTTACGCGAGAGGAGTAGTGGAATGCATTTCTCCCGCAAGTTGGAACTTGACTGTATTTTAATTTTCAACACGGCCGCTTCTCCAACTTCAAGCGCTTTGATATGAACCATTTCAAGGTCGACTTTTCACTTCAGCGTGTTAAAGCAGAGAAAGTGAGAGAGGGAGGGAGAAATTATTGGCAACATACCGTCAGCAGATTCGCGAAGGAGGGGGGGGGGGGGATGCGGCGGAATGCCAGAAGCTAGGTTTGAAGAGGAATGGTTGTTTTTGAAACAGCAATTAAAAGAGAAAGCATCATCGAAAAGTTTATGAAACAGTGAAAGCTTTAACTGGAATTTTTGCAGAAGTAAATTCAAAATTAAACCCTCATTTCATACCGGATAACCCCACATCAACCCTGGATATCTCTCACATTTTTACCGGATAACTGCCCGGATACCCTGCAAAAAACTGTCGGATATCCGGATCTGGAGAGGCTTGCCAGATCGGATACCTCATAGTTCCGGATAGTTAAAAAATCAGCCGGATAGGCCGGATAGTTACCGGATATCCGGTGCATCCCTAGTAAATACCCAAAAAATATTTACCTACCCACTGGGTATTTACCTGATCCACATCACTAGGTGGGAAAGAAGGGGGGACGGAGGGTTCCCCTGGTAATTTTTTTAAATCTATGGTCATAAAAAAGCATTTTAGCTTCATATTTTTAAAATTTTGCAATTCCACTTTGGATGTCCCCCCCCCCTAAACGTATGACGCCCGGGACGGACCGCCTTTTCTAACAACATCATCAGCCTTTTCCAACATCGAAGGACATGATATTGGAGCATTCTGTGACCTAGTTTGTTTGAACCACACAAATCAGCAAAGCTTTTTCCAGATCTTCGTGTTTAGCAGTCCTCAACCGTTTTCTCTCTGGCTCAAACATAACTGCGCTCAAACAATGAAGAAATTTAATCCTTGTTTTTTATTACTGTTGATAAAATAGAATTGGATATGCCAAACTCTTTACAAATTTCTGTTTAAGTCCTGCGTTTTTCATCAACTGCATTAAGCAAGTCCATCTTCATTTTTAAAGAAATAGCTGTTTGCTTCCATTTCTCAGCCACTGTGCCCACAAAACATGAAAGAGAGTTGAAACAAGAAATACAAAGTGTAGATTTTTGGCCAATATTAATGTGAAATTCAACAGTTAACATAAACCAACCTAACAAAGAAAAAAACTACTAAATGTGTGTTAAAATGCTTGGGAATTCTTTATGCTCGAACTGGATACTTCTTTCTTTGTAGAAGATAAGGATTCTATTCATTAGAGAAGGAGTGGAAGATCCTGGAAGGCTAATGAAGACGAACCAGTTTCCGGAAGTTCCATGAAACTGTTCCATGGGAAAACTTTTCAGTGACTTGTAGCAAACTGGTCACCGAAGATCTAAAGTAAATTTTTTTTTCGTGTTAAGAGATTTTTGTTTCGTGTTAAAAGAAAAATAATGTATGTATTAAATTGCTATGTACACAGTCTGAATCTCTATATCATTTCGTGTTTACAGATTTTTCATTTTAAGAGTTTTCATGTTAAACGTGTTTCACTGTAATATAAAATACAGTGGAACACCATTTATAGGTTTCACTTTTACAACGTTTTTATCATTAATACGTTTTTTAAATTGGTCCCTGTAGGGTCAAATACACATTAACATATATCTATTATACTTTTTTCCTTTATACGCTTTTTTCATACAGCCCATTCAAAAACATATAAATGGTGTTTCACTGTAATGCACGAAAACGGAATAATCATAAGTTACTTTGCATTATTTGAGAATCTTTGTGCCCACATAAACTCAAATATCAGCTGGGGGTAATTACTAAAACCAAATCTTAATGGATTTGTCATTCCCTCACTAGTCACCATTTGGAAGTTAGGGGGCAGTTGCTCCCCCTGCCCCCTACCCCTCCCGTATGAGCCACCTATGTTGGTAGGGGTACCTGAAAACCCTTGCTTTGTTAGGTTGCTACCACATTTGCCTATTCAAGGTCCTTATTTTACTGATTTTCATATTATAAAATGAAAGGAACTAAAGATTAGCTAATGATTGATGAGAGGTGGGTTGAGTATATTAATAAATTAGCTAACAAATAAGAAAAGCAAGTTTCAGTGTGGTTAGCGAGACCAAAATAATGCATTAACAGGTAGTGCACCAAATGGCTGTCAAGGGACTGGTTACAAGGGGCTGGTTTTTAAGAACAAAAAACTTCTTTCATTTGAAATAAAGACTTTTTTTCTTAGTAATTAAATGTTGTACACACAGCCTCTTGTATGAATCTTCAAGCAATTCAATTTACTTTTGCGTAAGTTAATGTCGAATAGTACAAGAGAAGCTTCAAAATGGCTAGAAAATTGAACCAACTTTAAATTCTTCTTGAGATACCATGCTACCAAATAATGCTCGTTAGTTAAATAAATGTTTAGCTATGAAAAAGAGAGGATGGGTTAAACCCCCCTCTTTCCCCTATGCACCTGTAAAAATTCGAAATGACGTCAACCTGAAACAAAATGCTATTGATTTTATTCCGGAATAGGGCCCTACAACTTCATACAAAGAAGGTTGAAATCAGTATACCAAAAAAAATAATGTTTCCCAAAAGTGGCCAACAATATTTCTTTTAAGTTATGTTACTTGGAGATAAATACTTCAAGATGACGAGGAATGTCACTTATGAGCAGGGTGCCTCCCCCCCCCCCGGCCCCTATGAGCAAGGCAATACCATGAAGACCGCTTCAAGAGCAAGACCTTTCCCCCCAAAAGAGAGAAAATCCCCCCCCCCCTCTATGCATCCCTGCTAATGAGTTCAAAAATGTCTACCTACATGAAAGAAAAAATTTCTTTTGCCAGACCTGTTTCAAATTTTTACAGGGGACAAATGCAGGGGCGGTGAATAGAGGGGGTCAACAGTGGAAGGTAATACCTCCAAATTTTTTGAAAATAATGATTCAAAAATGAGCAAATTTAATTTACATACATCACAAATCAATATTCAAAAACAAATCTTGCAGGTTCCCTAGAGTGGGTCTGGTTCTCCAGAGTGGTTGATGAAACTTAACACATTTCCAGACATAAGCAAGCGTTTTCCATTTTTTTAAATTATTAGAAATTCACCAAGCATTTACCGGCTTTTCAGAATAGAAAAAAACTGATGAAGAATCACGGTTACTTTTAACTAAAGGCATAATTTCGTCTTATAGGCTAAATATCTCGTTCTTGTGTGCTTGGTGTAACGACCGATGCAAGTGATGTGGCTGAATGATTTTCACAAGAAAATGCCTTGGTATTTTACATTCATTGTTACACTCATATTTTAAGTGTGTCTATTTAATAAGTGTTCATCACTTTCTTCTGCTAGAAATACATTTCAGCTGCTCAATGCATAGTATGCTTTCTTAGATACTCTTTAAAAATACATAATATTTTTGAAAAAAAAAATCTCATATCATCCTATTATCTTTTCTGGGGGCTCTTTAACTATGCAATCTCACCCGATACCATGATTAGTACTTGCTGTTAGTTAATGTTTTGTTCATAATACAAACATATGTTATACAAAACATAATAACTGTTTTGTTCATTGTTTTTATGAACGATATTCACAAAAATATTTCTGGGAACATGAATTGTTTTGCTGATGATGTCAAAGTTATGGGGACTGTAGAAAATGAAGAACAAGCAAAACAGCTGCAGGAGGATCTAGATCATATTACGGAGTGGGCTGATAAATGGGGTATGGTTGTTAATGTTGGGAAATGTCAAGTGCTACATTTAGGGCATGGAAATAAGTGTACAAGTTATTACTTGTAAGGTTCAGTCATTAGTCAGGCAGACAAAGTTATTGATCTGGGGGTCTTAATAAGTCAGGATTTAAAGTTTAGCCAACAGTGCAGCATTGCTAGTAACAAGGCCAATAAGATGCTTGGGTTTATCAATAGATCTATTTCAAACAAATCTAAAGAAGTTCTTTTGCCCTTATATAGAAGTTTGGTAAGACCTCATTTGGAGTATGCTGTTCAGTTTTGGTCTCCTTATCTTAAGAAAGACATTAATGTATTGGAAAGGGTTCAAAGGCGAGCTACAAGGCTAATAAATGGACTTTCTCACTTAGACTGTGATTCCAGGCTTAGAAGGCTAAAAATGTACAGTCTTGAGCAAAGAAGAGACCGAGGGGACATGATTCAGTAGTTTAAATTTATTAAAATGAAAGATGTTACGGGGCTGAAGTTTAGCACTGAAAACAGACAAGGGGTCATTGTTTTAAGCTATTTAAATCTCAGGCTAACATGGATATTAGGAAAAATTATTATTATAGCAGGGGTAGTGTAACCTTGGAACAGTTTACCGGAAGAGGTGGTAATGAGCGAGGGAGTGGATAGTTTTAAGAGGGCCATTGATCTTCACTGGGGATTGTAAATTGACTAGGACCAGTCTAGCTGGGCCCAGAGCCTGTTGCTGGTCGTCACTTTTGTATTTGTATTTGTTCCATACTGAGGTAATTCATATTTAAGAAACTCTCCCCCCCCCCCTCCAAATGAAATGCAGAAATGCCGCCCCTGGACAAAGGGTACACTTCAATTCATATTATATCCGAAAAAAAAGAACCACTACCACATGTAAATACTGCATATGCTTGTTTTCTTTTAAGATATGTTTGATTGCAAGTTGGAAATTGTTCCCACCTGCAGACTTGATAGTTTGCAATAAATGTAAATATTGAATCATCATTATTTAATGAGATAATTATTCAACATTTTCAATTGGCAGAACAATTAACATTGTAAAAAAAAGTTTTTTCAAAGTTAAAACTGCTAAGTCATGTTAATTGTACAGGAATGGGGCACATTGAAGGAAATACTTTTTAAAGATCAGTCAAGAGTGAAAAGAGGATGGGGGTAATGGCTAAACCTCTTTATTACGGATTTGATCTAAGACGCTCTAAAACAATTATTACTAGGGACAAAATTCAATTGGAAAGAGCTTCTAACTATTCAGCGAAAATTTCACCTTATTTACGATCGAAAGAAATAGGAAGAATCTGACAGTGAGAATTAAATTATATTCTCGAGTGATTAATAGTTTTAAGCGTAGGTTATAGTTAAAATGGAAAAAAATTCTGGGAATGCAAGCTCAGAGCGATGAAATTTCAGACATCATAAATTATACACAATGACATAGAAAACCGTCTTAAAGTGTAAAAATCAGCACGCAGAAACAAATGATGAATAAAGAAAAAAGTTTTTTTCTTCAGTATATTAGTAACATTACATAATAATGCAAAAATCTCACCTAATAAAAGTTAACCAAAACGCTAAAACATGATATTTGGTCCATTTAGACATTCGTTTTGGAACAACATCAGTTTCATCCAATGCTTCACAATCAGAGTCATTTTGAATCACTCCACGCCGAGTAGCCATGGAAAAGACACTTTGTCAAATTTCCAAGCGACGACACATTCAGAAGCAGTCCAATGCAACAGCCTGTCCAACGCTACCAAAACACCTGACGGTGACAAGACAACCATCAAACGAAAGAAAACACAAGAAAAGAAAAACACACGATATAAGTAATACGTTGCCAAGATAAAACTAGTTTCAAACTTTATTCAGAGCTAAGCAAAAGGTGGAGTGAAACTATGTCAAACTTATGACGTCAAACATGGCTCTGCTGTAAGAAAACATGAAAACTACGTTTTCAACAGGGACTCTAGTTTTCGCTAAGAGACTATAATAAACTTAATCAAAAGGGAATTGCGGGACATTATTTTGCTGTTGAATACATGCATATGTAAGGATAAATACTTGGGACATTAAATTATTGGGAAAATTATCAGGTCTGCCGAGAGCCAAGACGCCCCGCCCCCCCCCCCCCCAAAAAAAAAGGGAGGAAAAAGCAAGAAAGAAAAACAAACTAAAATTGCTTACAAGAAAACAATTAACTCAGTTTAAGTGCCATAGCAATGAATACCAAAAGAGTAAGTTTTAGTTACAATCAATAGTTTTAAATCAAAAATACTACTTGCTAATTAATACAAAAAGAAAACAAATGACACAGAAATTCACACATCAAAACTAAATTTGTATGAATTGAAACTATGCATATTCAAAATATTGAACTTATTTCAAAACAACCTTCCATGCTTTTTGATCTGCAAAATGATTCATAATACTTTGTTTGCATGATTAATAACCAAAATGCCCATATTGCAGATGCACGAATGAACTAATCATTTGCGCGGGATAACAATTTCTTGAGATTCTGATCGACAAACTTTTGTGTGCATCAGAAGTGACGCAGTTAGTGTGACAAAAAGTCGAGCATGCGCTCATCTAGCTTTCTTTCTTTCTTTCTCGCTATCCGTGGTCGTATGTACTGCTTTGAGTACCGCTGCTAGCTATCAAGAGTATCGATTTTGAAACACGTGTGTACAAACAACGCTTTTTGAGTATTGTTTAGTATTCTCGTTGTTTATAATAAATTTTCTTCATTTAAATATACAGTTTTGTTGTGGCTGAAACGTCTTGGCTGGGACTCAATTCGGGGTTCAAAGCTTAGCGCTCTACCGACTGAAGCCACTATGATTGTGAGCCAGATTGCGCGCTGAGCAGCAATGCGACTTGCACGATATGCATATGTATACGAAAACGGTAATTTCTGTTTTCATGAAGGATGCACATTGACACATATTTATCTAAGTTTATGTAAATGCAGTTAATTTTCGATTCCCCAGCAGCACAGCAGTATCGGCCAATGTCATAACCACGGTGTTTGGTAGATTGGCCAATATCGGGTAAAGCTGGGTCGGCCAGCGTAAAACGGCTAACTTTTTTACAATATTGGGCAATACTCGTTGCCAGTATTGGCCAATACTGGCAAATCAAAATTGGCTAATGTTGGCCGGTAATTTTCCCCCAGTATTGGCAGATACTCGGAGCGAGTTTTGGCCAATATCGGTTAAAGTTGGGTCGGCCAGCGTCGAACGGTCGACTTTTTAACAATATTGGGCAATATTTGATGCCAGCATTGGTCAGTACCGGCAGAACTAAATTGGCCAATACCGGGTAGCAATCTCTTTTGCAGCATTGGCCGATACTCGAGCCAATACTGGCCAATGAGGCCAGGTGACACTGGCCGATTATATATAGCTATTAGCCAGTGTTGGGCAATACTGCTAAAACAGAATTCAGTCTTAAAAAAAATCGGCATACAGCCTTCCATCCATCAGCTTTAGGGTTTTGTTTTACCTCTTTTAATTGAAGGATGGAAATCTGTGTGACGATTTTTTTTTCAAATAACGGAATTGTCTTTACTGAGAAGTGGCACAAAACTGTGCGTTTGTGTTTTATTCCTAGCGCACTGGTCAAAGGTCCCTCGACCTTTCTGTCTTAAAACGACATAATTTACGGCTACAATAACTAGACTAGAGGAAAATTGACGGTGTTTATCATTTATTTTATAATTAGATTACTGACAGTAATATCTTTCACTTTTCATCATTTTTAATGAGCAGCAAATTACTTTTTTTATGCCAAATGTTAAGATTGTGAGAAATTAAGATTCATTATTGTTAAGAGTAAGGATCAGATTTAAGCATGATAGTTCTTCCCACTGACCGTATTTCCATCATAAATGTTTTTGTTCGCTCATTCGTTCATATAAATGATATAATCAAAATCCTTATTTTTTTCTTAAAGGAACAATTTATATATTTACAAGTTCATTGGGGAAAAATTTTTTATTCATTTTTTTTACATATTATCAGCTAGGTAATATGTAAAAAACATACATATTATTTATAACAAATATGTTTCATTAAAACATACATATACATTGTGTTTACATATTATCAACTTTTTTGTCTTCGTTTCGACCATTCAGTGTCCTTTATTTGATACTGTGAGACCGATGATCCCAGTCTACAGCTCCAGCAAGTATATGCCGATTCTGCGGCTGATAGCATTTGTATTCGCAGCATCCCACTTAATTTTTACACTTGCTAAAGAGAGAGAGAAAAAAAGCAGTTACTTAAAATATAATTACACTTTTTTTTAAACTCTGCAATGTGCAAAGCAAACACATAGTAAGGATTACTACTTATAACCAACATGTAAATTGTAAACTACATACAATGGACTCTCGTTTTTTGCAGGGGTTACATTCCACACAAACGCTGTGTAAATGAAGACTTAACAGTAATGTTAAAATAGGTTAGGTTATGTTCCATTGATAAAAAATATGTACTAATTCCAATACAAATACACAATGGATATGAAGAAAATATGAATTAACTTAGGGAATATGAATAAGAGCTGTTTATGATATTCCTTTGGCAGTCATTTTTCTACGCAGGGCTTTTCCTTTGTGGGACATGAGCACATCCATGGTCACTTGCATCATTTCCATGATGGGATCTTCCTTTATAAACACAAATCAGAAAGATCCACTGTCAAAATATGGCTCAAAATTTAAATGTGGAAGCTTTCGGTCGAGTATCATCAATGTTGGTATTGTTCTTATTTGTCACTTCTAAAAGCTTTTTTTCAAGTGAGCTATGAATTGTGTGAGTTTAATAACATTACTTCTGAAAAGAGCTCTAAAAATGTCTCCAATGGCTCAAGCTCCCTTATAAGCATGCCAAATCATTTGTTATCTACAATCTTAGAAGTTTGAAATATGAAAATTTTGAAAAACTTGATGCATTTTAATGCTGCATCTGCATAAATCAAAACTCATCCATATAAAATGAAATAACGGTGTCAGATCTTAAACTGTGTGTAATGAAATCCGTGTAAAATGAGGGTATTGCAAATTAATTGGTAGTTAATCTGACATAAGTAGTGATGCAACAAGAATGGTTTGAAGGTCAAACTCTCCCCAGAGTTCTTAGCTTCAACATATACTGCTAATTTTATTACTGTAGAAACGGTAGAGTTAGCAATTTGCTACCAATTAGATAAAATTAAACACATCAAGACTATAGACCTCCCCTCCCATTCAGGTTAAAATTCTTGCTGCTCCAGTGGAGATGATTAAAGACATCTAATTATTTCATTGCTGATTATAGCAGTAACTAAACATTTTCCAAATCATGTCTTACTCTTTGATAAGACTCTTTACTTTGGCAAATTTATATTTTCAAAAAAATTCTCGCAGATTCCTACATTTTTTTTTCTTTCGGCTTGGGGGGAGGGAAAAGTTCTCAACTTATACCCTTTCCCCAAACCGATAAATGACACCACATACAATGGAGATATTTTTTTTACAACAATTATGTGTGATGAAATCATATGATTCCAAAAGTTTTCTTTGATAAATTTAATTTCAGCTACAAAAATGATGCTGTTCACCATCAACTAAAATGTTTGCAGATCACATGAAGATTGCTAGTGGACCACTGTGGGCTTTTAGTGGTAGCCCCCATTTACCCTTGCAATTATTAGACACTGTAAAATAACTCATATACAAACACATTATCCCTCGTATTATTTTAGCAAGTATTTTTAAATTACAAAATGAAAAAATTACGCATAACTTGATTTGCGGATATACATGATTTTCTTTGAATGGTTGTGTACTTCTGTTGTTATAAACAGAAAGAGAGAACACTTATAGGTTCAATATCAAACAAATTTATGTAGTACAATCCTAAGGTAAGTAATTACAGCAGAATATTTACAGGTGATAGAAATTCAATACAGATTAAATGTATAAGAAAATCACTTTGAAGAAATTTTTATTTTAGATTTAGCTTACCACCATTAAATTTAGATTAAATTAAATAGAAAAAATCTATTTTATCATTAAGTACTTTATTCTGCATAAATTGTTAATTTTATTACTTTCAAAAATGATCTATCAAACTACTGTTCAGAGTATGGATTTTTGAGGATCAATACATTTCTTAAATTAAGATCAGATTCCATAAAACTTCTCATTTTTGCTCACAATTCTAATTGTTGTATTTTGCAAACAAAAAGGAAAAGAAATCCTAGAGGCTTTAGATGCTAATTCTTCTAATTTTTAAAAATAATTGTATTATTATTTTATAGAAATATTTTTTTATATTCTAAATAATATTTAGAATAGAAAGATATATTTCTAGGCTTGAATAAGTTCAAAATACAATGAGTATTAAAGCAAGTCATCTATTTTCTTTATCATTCAAATAAAGATACTTCACAATCAAAAGTTCTTAATCGTGCACTATTGTTGAATTTACTAAGACAATCTGGTACTAGTTTTACAATAAACACTATTTTTCATGAAAACAAAATCTCCTCAGGGCTACTACTGATTTCAGCTATTAAAATAATTGCTTCTAGTAGTCTATGATATAAAAGCCTTCAAAATAGTTGCCAGATGCAGAAATAAATCGATGCGGAAAATAAGTTTTGAAAAAGTCATCAGATGTAGAAAATAATTTCGAAATAGAAAACAAATTTAAATGTTCAATCGATAAACAAACATACTTTTTTAAATACATTGAAAGTTATAATTTGTACACAGTACAAAATTAATTCAGACTGTCAAAGTAATTTTAATGTAAAGGAAAATATTCAGATGTTAAATTTAAAACTTGTTGATTTTAATTCATAATTCTTGTGACCATATGCATCAGCCTTACGATTACAAACTTGTTTAAAATTGACAATAACCAGGGAAAAAAAATTAATATGAACTAGAAATGAATATATATATACATATATAAAGTCAATTCATTACTAATTAACATTAAATATAAAATATGCAGATTTGAAAAAAGGAAAATACTTGGTACTCTGCAACAAAGAGAGGGCAAATTTACTAAAAATCTCATTGTTGTAGGTTAAGCAGGTCTTTAAGAAAGTAACATTAAGGTAAAAACCTGTTTCTTATTTTAAACACTACACCCTTCTTGAAATTAAAAAAAAAAAAAAAAACTAGTGCTCTTTTTCATTAAAAATATTTTCCAAGTACCAAAACTGAACTTATATAATGATAACTCCAAAAGAGATAAAAATTCTTACAACAGAAATCTAAATAGAACTTAAGAGAAGAAAAAGGTGCCTTTTAGTCCTCCCTTGTTTTGTTTATCTATCTGTGATAAAATTTGGTTGTAACCAAAGAAACATTTGCAATTTCTTAACTTAATTATATTAAACAGACATATTTTTCATATAATTTAAAATACTGCATATTCTTTCAACCTACATATGTTTTTTCTTTTAAAATTTAACTACATAGCAAGCTTAGAAACAATTAAGTCCCCTATGTTACTTTGTTGTCTCCTATGTTACCAACATCCAGGTAACACAGGGGACAAAATGGTATTAAAAATTCCCCTTGTATTAATGGAAATACTGCAAAAGTATATGATTTTTTTTCCTTTAAACTCAACCTGAAAGTTTTAACATGGGTTAAACAATAAAATAATTAAACCTTTCTATAATTTAATAGTAACACAGGGGACACATAAAAAAGACACCTATGTCTAAAGTTCTTTTTTCCTCACCTGGAACTCTTCAAAATAGCACATGTGAAAAAAATGGCTACTTTACATTAATAACTTGTAGAAGTACATAGCTATCGTTGACAATATTTAAGTAACACATTCTTATTATAATAATTAAAGAAGTAAGGAGGCAGTATCACAGGAGACAAATATCAGAAGACAAAAGATTTTCTACCATAAAATAAAAATAAATTTGAAATTTTATTTTAAAAACATGTTAGTATAATATGTTAATAATGAGTTGAAAAGAAAAAGAAACATATTTAAAAAAAATTAATAACATGAAAAAAAAAAGGTTTAAAAATAAAGTGCTGTTGGGACATGGTTTTTTTTATAGGACACAATTTCAATAACCCCATTCAAAAAGTAAAAAATGTACTTAATTTTAGTAATGTATCAATGAAAAATATGTCAGACCTATCATTTTTAATGTTTACATTTAACTTTGGTTTAAAATTTGGGAAAAGGTTACAGGGCAGTTCTCAAAAGGTGGGAGCAAACACAGACCTCAACTTTGAAGCTTCAACACAAAACAACTTTCATTTTAATTGACTCAAAAATTTTTGAGTTAAATAATAATACTGTATAGAGGCAAGAATTATGGGAAAATAAAATTATGGAATGTTAATGATAAATGGAAATAATTGTTAAATATATTAAAAATTATGGAAAAAATGCTCTTCAAATACCCTTAAAAATATATTTTCTTTGCTAAAAGGCACAATTTTGGACTTTCAAAACGTTAACTGAGCAAATGTACCATCAAAAATTTTTTTTTAAAATTATTTCCAACCAATTCAAAACAAAATTAAGGGTATAAATCTCAAACTGAATATTTTTTTGATATTTCCTACAAATTGAAAAATTAAAGACAGATTATTTATTGCGTAAAAAATTTTAAAAAAAGAAGGAAGTTGGAAGTTTCATGTATGTCCAAAAGTTACAATTTTGACAATGCTATTATTTGAGTACTAAATATATGATTTATATGTTTTAAAGGTATTTTTCGATCCTCAAAATCAATTGTTAATCATTTTAAAGTGTTTTCATATGTTTTTCTGCAGTATCTTTGAAGCAAAATCATTTTTCTTAAACATATATGTGAGATATCCAAATTGCGTTACGATCTAGACGCTGATAATTCTGTCCATATATTCAATATTATAGTATGATCTTCTGTCTTGTAACCTTACTAACTAAAGGCTATTATAATGTTAATTTCTTTAATAAATTGCTATTTTGCACAATTAATACATTATGCATTAAACATTACTTAAATAACAGTAGAAACTCAAGTTATGAAGTAACGAATAGTAAACAAAGGCAGCAAAAATTGCCAAGCAAACCCCAATTGGCGACAACTCACAGCGTACGATATGCAAAGGGTTACCAAAGAGGTATTCAGGCTTTTGCCAACAGCGCCGGTTTTGGTGACTTGATCACCTGCGCTGGCAAAATGGATGGTTTTTTTTTTCGGATTCTACAAAACCATAACAAAATTTTATTATTTTAAGACCAGTATATAAGGTCACTCATGTACTTCATAAATCCTCTATTTTTCATTGCAGAATTTAAAAATAGATAAAAATCTGTTACCTACCGGACAACTGTATGTCCAAAATCTGTTACCTACAGACCGATCATTAAATTTGCTATTTATTAAATTGCATAAATACCTGCTGTCTTTTTATGTTTGTGTATGATGTTCTAGGTATACATGCCATGCAATAAAAGCAAAATTGATTTCAAATTCCAAAATTTTAAAAATGGCTCAAAAACAAAGTTTTAGTTCCCACCTTTTGAGAAACTACCCTACAACTTAAAAGTCTTCGACATTAAATGTTGCAAACTTTGGAATGACCCAAATACAAGATTCTTGATCTATGATTGATCACCTATCAAATCATGTATCAGGAAAGAAATTATCAATTTAGATGATTTGTTTCAGCATAAAATAATTTTTCTAAACATAAATTTACTATTTTACATGGAAATGCTTTAACATTTCCAAAAACAGATAAATGTTTTCTATTTTAAAAAACTAGAAAGCTATTTTAATTTATTATTGCCAACCAAGAAGTAAATTTGCAAAAAATGTTAGGACAGATTCTGCTATAAGTGAAATTGTATCCAAAAACCAAAAAAAAAAAGTAAAGACTACACATTTTTCTCAATATTGGACAAGAGTCTATTTTTTAACAATATGTGTACATTTTAGCCATTGCTCTAATTTTATGTTTTCCCAATTGGAAGGTTTTTATCACTGCTCCGACAGAAAATTAAAAAAATCGCGGTACAAAAACTTTTTATAATTGACTTTATTATTGAGCAAACTTACCAAATCATAAATCAGTGAAGTGGACAAAAGGGTTGCGGGTTCAAAGCCAGACGGTCGAAGATCCTCTGTTGTGTGGACAAACAGGTATCATTCATCTCTAGAGCCTGATGAGAGAGGAGGATTCCCTGCTGAAAAGATCAAGAGGTCATAAGGGCGGCACAACTTGAACCTCTGGCAGGGAAAATCACATAGATATTAAAAAAGGCAGTAATTAAACAAACCTAAATAATAAACATTACTATTATGTTTCAAGGATGCATTTTATTTTTTACCAAATTACAGTGCATTCTATCCTAGTTCCAAAAATAAATATGAAAAATATCATATATAGATATACCTATATCAGCGAACCATGGCAACATACAACTGAAAGTCTTGTACAACTATTTAAACTTTTATTAAAGTTAAGTTCCTAACCTTGAACTATAATTCTTGAGACAAAATTAAAAATTATGTAATCGAAAGAGTCAAATTTTTTAACAGATGCAAACAAATCAAATTACTGAAAGATATTAATAAGTTCACATTAAACTCATATTTGCCATAATATCAAAATACTCTTCATAATTATAAATTATCTTTTTCACATTTAGATATAAAATAGCAAATATTAAAACATTTCAAATTTTGTTTTTGAAAATAAGAAAATATAATAAACACATATACTATAATATGCTATTATAGAGATTTTGTTAGTTGAAGAGATTTCTTTTTTTCCTCAAATCTATGTAGTTAGTTGAGCATTTTTCTATGCATCAAAATCTTGAAGGCATATATGCTTTTTATTTAAAATACTAACAAGCAATTACTATTCAGTAAGTTACCGCCTCCAGCTCAGTCTGTCCTATGCCGGGCTGATGTGTGCTAATAAGCACGAAACTGCAGTCCTCGGCTGGAATTGACTGAGCTGGCGGTGGATTTCAAGCAATTACTACTCCAGCAAATAGGATGATGTAATAAGTAACCTTTTAGATTATGTAATCTTTCGTGGTTATAATTTTTACAGATACAATTTTAAGCAATTATTATATAATTAAATATCTTTTCACTTCCAGCCATTATATTGCAATTATTTCAAATAACTTGGATAAGCACAAATCACAAATATATCTAATTGCAAATAAATATTTAATATTACATACAACTTTGAACAATTTAGTATACAACCGCTGGAATCGCAATAGAGAAAATACACAGCACAACAGAGATATACTATTTATGCTTACTTTAATAACTCAATACCTTTACTTTCTTAAACTGATATCAAGTGCCAACTACTGTTAAGTGCACCAGAAAAAAAAAACAGCGTCAGAGAGCATAAACTTACTACAACCCTCTTTTGCCACGGTACCTATCCATTTCCTGAGTTTGGATTTCCCTGAAAAAAAAAATGTTATATGCACTTGAACTATTGAAAATATTTGTGAATTCATGAAATTATTTTCATCAAAACATCACTGTTTAAAAAAAAAATGTTTGTAAAGAATCAAAGTTTCCATCTTTTTTCCTCGAAGCCTCAAAATGTTCAGAAATTGTACATATCTGATTCAAAACTGAATTGTTAAATATATTAACTGGTTGTTGACATAAATTAAATACTTATATTGCCTACCAAAAAAGAGTTATACTTGACAGTAAATGACAATTATTCTAACTATATTCTAACTTATTTCTTCAAGAGCACGGGAAGAATTTTCAAGGGAAAAAAAGAATATTTTATATGTTTTTATCTTGCTCGATACCTGAAAACAGCTAAAATGCAATTTCCCTGTACTATATATGAATTCTCTGCAAGATAAGGAAATATAAAACGAAGCAAAACTTCGGGCGTCCTTTTTTTTTCTAAGTGTTAGCGATAACGTTAATATATAGCTCGATTCTCAAAACGTGAAAAGGAACGACTTATAATAAAGGATAGCACATGCTAAAAAGTTTTAATTGAAATGCCTCCCCCCCCCACGCTATTGACATCATAAAACAAACACAGCACAAGCAAATTTGGAAGGTTTTTCGGGTATTCAGAACACTATGTGTATTGAACAAAGAGTGAATGCAAAAAGTATAACACATTTCAAATTCTACTTTAAAGAAATTTGCAATTGTATTCAATATACAAAACGATTTCAAACTTACCCACAGAACGAGTTAACTAAGCAAATACAGCGATGACGTCCTTCGACGGAGCGGAGCGAGAGAACTCCCGGCTCTGCGCATGCGTCATCAGAGAGCGCTGGCTGTACAGCACAATATCGAATGGAATTGGCTAATGTCGGCAAAAGCGAAACTCCATACATTTCTTTATCGGGGGACAATAGATTCCTAAATTATTTCAGAATAATTTTTATCAATTTTATCCGCTTATTAGAAGCAGCAAACATCCAATAGGAAAACTATTTTGAATGTAATTCTCTAATTCAGAATACCAATACAGCACAGTATCGGATGCGATCGGCTAATGTCGGCAGAAGATAAAAACGCCGAACATTTCAGTATCGTGTATTATAAATCCATAAATTATTGTAAAATGACTTTTTTTATCGTACCTACGTATTAAAATTCAAAATGTCTTGCAAAAAGTATGTTCTAAAAGTAATTTTCCAATGCAGAATGTCAATACAGCATAGTATTGGATGCGATCGGCCAATGTCGACAGAAGTGAACGCCGTACATTGTATCGTGGATTATATAAGTCGATAAATTATTGTAAAATGAGTTTTTTTGATTGAACCTACACATTAAAATTCAAAATGCCTTTCAACAAATATGTTTTAAAAGTAATTTTCTAATTCAGACTGTCAATACAGCACAGTATCGGATGCGATCGGCTAATGTCGGTAGAAGATAAACGCTGTACATTTCGGTATCGTGTATTATAGATCGATAAATTATTGTAAAATTACTTTTTTTCTTTGTACCTATGTATAAAAATTTATAATGTCTTGCAAAAAATAAGTTTTAAAAGTAATTTTCTAATTCAGAATACCAATACAGCGCAGCATCGGATGCGATCGGCCAATGTCGGCAGAAGATAAACGCTGTACATTTCGGTATCGTGTATTATAGATCGATAAATTATTGTAAAATGACTTTCTTTCATTGTACCTACGTATAAAAACTTATAATGTCTTGCAAAAAATAAGTTTTAAAAGTAATTTTCTAATTCAGAATACCAATACAGCGCAGCATCGGATGCGATCGGCCTATGTCGGCAGAACCGAACCTCCTTACGTTTCGTTTTTGTGGATAATAGATTCCCAAATTATTTCAGTATAATTTTTCCCAGTATTATCAACACATTACAGAACAAAATATTCACTAAAAAAACAATTTTAAAAGTAATATTTTAATTCAGAATGCCAATACTGCATAGAATCGGATAAGATCGGCAAATGTTGGATGAAACGAAAACCGTAGATTACTTTATTGTGGATGATAGGTTCCGAAGTTATTGGAAAATAACTTCTCCCAATTGTACCCACGCATTAAATTTCAAAATGCTTTGCAAGAAAACTGTTTTGAATGCACTTTAATAATTGCGGTGGCCAATGTTGCTGAGTATCGGACAGCATTGGACATTAGACAGGGAGCGTAAATTTCCAAATATATTTTTGCAGTGTTAAATTTCGTCAAAATGTCTGTTATTCATGTTATTCTTTTGGGAGGAAATTACGAAATGTTCTGAAAAGTAACTGTTGATTAAGTTTTTCTGATTTGACCAGTATCAATTGGCCAAGCCTATACAGTATTGGACTAGATCGGCCAATAGCGAGATCTGTCAGTTTCTTTAATCAGGGGTTTCAAATACCAAATCTACTGGAAAAAGTCTTAGAACAGTTCCACCTTTATGTTAAACACAAAATTTCCTTTTAAAAAACGTTTTATAAAGCCTTTTCACTTTTTCAGTATCGGGATGCCAATACTGCCCAGTATTGGCCAAAATCGGGTAAAATCGTCCGACATACGGCGACGCACGCCAGGTTTGGCCAATACTCAACCGATATTGGCCAAAATTGTTGTGCTACTGGGGTTACTCGAAGTCCAAGGGGACCACCAGCTAAAACCTTCGAGTAATCGGTAGTTCGAGTAACTGGAAGATCCTTTTTCAACCTTCTCAAGAATGATTGTTATTTTCTTTTTCAGGAAAAGGGCATAGTAGATAGATTACATCACCTATTGTTTTGTAGAACTAAAAATTCATTTTGGATAAAATTAATTTTTAGTACTACAAATTTTTTTTTTTTTTTTACAGAGAATAAGTGTTATTAAGGTACTCGGGAAAAAAATACGGTATTTTTGACTGCTTACATTTATTTAACCCATCTTAAAACGTCATTAAGTTTGTAAACACAATTCGACTTATTTACGTTTTCCGAATTTTCCAGAAACCGCTGTAAAATATTTGCTGTTTCCAAGTTTTACCTTCAGTGTACGACGTGAGTCATGCAAGGTTTGTGAGGGAGTTAATTCCGTGTGAAGGTAGTCTCATCTTGAATGAGAGGGTTACTACCTCCAACACTGTTACGGCTATTCCAGAATGTTTATGTCTAATAAGAGTGAATTTAAACTCTCTGCGCCTCCATGGCTCTGAGGTAGAAGCTTCGCTTCGAATGCCGAAAGTCGTGGGTTCAATTTCCACTGTAGACCTGGGCGCCGCTGGAATTTCCTCCGCAAAAGCTAGTTAAACAGCTTACTATGACAGATATATTCAGCAAGCAATGACTTTCATATAAAGTACGGTATGTACATACTGTACTAATGTACATCACCTATAAGTAAGTATACCTATAAATGAGTACCCTTCTCAACAGTTGACACTAGCAAGACACAAGCTACTATGGAGCTTGAGGATTTTGTGTTTTCCAGGGAGGAGGTTCTATTTCACTTGAAAAAAAATTAAAGCAACTAAAGCTCCGGGACCAGATAATATTTATCAAAAAATTTTAGCTGAATGTGCAGAGGAATTAGTGGATGTTATTTTAAATATTTTTAATGCTTCTTATAACTCAGGCAGGGACAGTGCCAGAGGACTGGAAACTGACGAACATAAAGTCGCTCTTCAAGAGAGGGTCTAAAGGTAATGCTGGGGACCTGTAAGTCTGACTTCAGTAGTTTGTAAGATTTTCGAAACTTTGATCAAAATTAATATTATGAATTTCTTAGAGACTAATAGTCTGTTGACTAGTTTGCAGTTTGGGTTCAGGAAAGGTAAATCGTGTGCTACTAATTTATTGCATTTCTACGAGAAGGTTATCTTGGCTTTAGATAACAAAAAGTGTGTGGATGTTGTTTATATTGATTTTTAAAAAGCTTTTGATAAGGTACCGCATGTTGCTCTTCTCAGCAAATTAGCTGATATAGGAATAGGAGTAAAAACTTTACTTTGGGTTAGAAATTGGCTGACTGGAAGGAAACAAAGAGTAGTTGTGAGGGGAAATCATTCTAATAAATCGAGTGATGTTTTAACCGGGGTTCCTCAGGGTTCAGTTTTAGGGCCTCCCTTGTTTATTATTTTTATGAATGACATCAATGAGAATATTTCTGGAAGCATGAATGGTTTTACTGATGATGTAAAAGTTATGGGGATTATAGAAAATGAAGAACAGGTAAAACAGCTTCAAGAGGATTTAGATTATATTACTAAGAGGGTGGATAGGTGGGGTAAGGCAGTTAATGTAGGGAAATGTCAAGTGCTACACTTAATGGAAATAAGCGTACGAGTTATCGTTTACATGGTTCAATCATTAGTTAGGCAGAAAATGTTATTGATCTGGGTATCTTAATAAATCAGGACTTCAAGTTTAGTCAACAGTGCAGCATTGCAAGTAACAAAGCCAACAGAATGCTTGGGTTTATCCAGGGTTCGCGTTTACGCGCTATAGCGGGTTTTTTACGCAAATTTGCGGGAAACGGACGCAACTTCCGCGAAAATTCGGGTCCTGGGGACCCAGAACACCCAAAAGATAAAAGCCAGAAGAAAAAAAAAATGGGGAAAATGCTGAAGATCTATCTAGTGAATGCTTTTAAACAACCAGGAGAATCAATAGAAAAGGATTAAAATGACCCTATTTCTTTATCAGCTATTCAAACACACCCCCTACTGTTGATCAGTCAATGGAATTTTAGTGATAAGACTGGAGCTTACAGTGACCTCCTAGGCAGAGCTCAGGGAGCAAAATATTGCATGTTCATAAATATCCCATTGTACTGTATTCTAAGAATAAGTTCTCCCTCAACTTTTATCTTGGGAAATTCCTAAAAACAGCAATAAAGACTAAACGTAAGAGTGGTTTCAATGCAATCTTCAGGATTAATACAGGACAACTCTAAAGTTAACGCTTGGATATTTTGCATTCATCTAACCAGAATGACTTTTGAAAATCATTATCTTGCATCCTCAATAAAAGCAGGGGTGAAAAAAAATGGCGAACATTTTCCCGATCGCGCTAAACACAAAGTTCTGAACTTCACATTTTTCTTGTGAAATTGCTTATGAATACTTGAATTTTACACAAAAGCACTTGGATCATGTTCACTTTCTAGTAATTCACCTATTTCTGATGGGCTATTTTTATTTGGACTTGCAAACTTTCAATTAAAATCACGCCATTTTGAAAATGGCGAGATTTTAAAAATAACACGAAAGCCAACACAGATGTTTTGAAATAGTCAAAATGAAGTCAAATATACTAATTTTGGATTGCAAATGAGCAATTTTCATACTCATGTCAGAAAATGTTTCGTTTTTGCGATCACCATTTTTGCGTTGGGTTAATTCGCTTGCAAATTTTTTCTATTTCTAATAAATTGCCAATGATATTTGATAATTCATGGAGGGGGGCTGTTCGCTTTTTTACACCTAGGAATTATTTTATAAAAGTAAAGGTTAAGGGAGTGCTTTCTGCTTGATCAATCAAGGGCATTTGTTTTTTGTTTCATGGTAAAATCCAACTTTAAAGTAAATTTTGAGTTTATCTTATTGTATTTGATTAAATAGTTTCTCAAATAACTAAGTCTTGCAAGTGTATTATTTGAAAATATGATAATCACAGAAAAAAGGACGAAATTAACCAATTTAATTTATTTCATACCTTTAAATAACTATGTGGATAGTTTCTTTTCCCTAAGTATAAATAGTTGTATATTATTTGTTTATAAGCTAAGATTTCCTGTTTAAAATTTAAGGGACTCATTTTTTCCACCAAAGGACCCAAATCTATTTCATTAATGGGTCCCTGGGACCCAGGTTACGGATAGTTGAGCGCGAACACTGTTTATCAATAGATCTATTTCAAACTAATCTAAGAAGGCTCTTCTGCCTTTATATAGCAGTTTAGTAAGACCCCATTTGGAGTATGCTGTGCATTTTGGTCGCCTTATCTGAGGAAAGATATTTGTGTATTGGAAAGGGTTCAAAGAACGGTAACTAGACTAGTAAGGGGACTTTCAGATTTAGATTATGATACTAGACTAAATAGGTTTAATATGTATAGCCTGGAGAAAAGGAGGATCTCAGGGGACATGATTCAGTTGTTTAAATTTATCAAAATGAATGGTGTCAATGGATTAAATTTTTGCACCGAAAGCAGGACGAGGGGTCATTGTTTTAAATTATTCAAATCTCAGGTTAACCTGGAAATAAGGAAAAACTACTACTTTAGTAGGATTGTGGGCACTTGGAACAGCTTACTGGAAGAGGTGGTAATGATCAAGGGGGTGGATAGCTTTAAGAGGGCCATTGATCTTCATTGAAGACTAATAAATTGACTAGGATCAGCCTAGAAGACCCAAGAGCCTGTTGCTGGTCGTCACATTTGTATTTGTATTAGTACATTTAACAAGTAAAAGTGTTACCTTTTCATTTGATTAAGTAAAAGCTCTCTTTCTTTAAGAATAGTGTTTTCTCACATTTTCTCGGATGGAATGACTGAGCTTGGCGGTGTATTTCATGCATTCAATAATTGTTTAAAATTTGTGGCAGTGGGGCTTGATTAGCCGCCTTCAGTGGTGCACTTTAGGGGCTTTATCCCTTTTTGCCAAATGCGCCGGTACATGAATTAGTGAGTTATTCTGTTCCCAATCTGCAGCGCTCCTGAGAGCTGACGAGAGGCCATGTTCTGCTGGTCGGAAACAAGGGGCCCGGCCCCTTGTTGCGGCTCAGAGTCGGTACAGTATGAGTTTTTTAGTTTCATGGTGGGACCCCAACGACCAAACTGACATTGGTCCGCCTTGGCTCTTGATGGCCCAGGCGTTCCTCCCCATTACCATTAATTCGAATCATTCAATCACTTCCACTTTAAACAGAAAAAGAGAAAATATAAGACGTACAAAAAGAGGCCCTTGTTTTGCAGACGCGAGAAAAACAACCTTAAAAAAGGAAGTACCGAGGGTAGGTTTTGGCAAAGTGCCAGCTTTCGTGACAGTGCTTTCCTTCCTGTGGTAGAAACGTCTTTGAGACTTTGTTTTAGTTAATAACTCCGCTAATTGTAGTCGTTAAAAGAGGAACCTTCCCAAACATGACCTAGAAAAATTACAAATCTATCGATGCCTGGTTCGACCCGCAATTCTCTGGCGTTCAGGAGAAGTTAGAGTGACATACATAGATAGGTACAAAGATTCATACACTCGCATTTTAATAAATAAGAGTCGTCGCTTACGGCGGCTCGCACAATACGCCTCCGGTGGGTTGGTGTACAACCCTGTTCTTCCGAAGTACTAAAATACAGCGCCCTCGCCTCTGTACTTCCCTTGGCTTCGCTTAGCGAAAGAAATTTAAATGACACGTCTTCGTTACGTAAAATAACCTTCTTTCAAAGGAAAAGATCAAAAAATTATCGCATCAATAAAAACACCACCTGCGTCGGTGTATTAATTAATAAACAGTGTATTAATTTTTTTCGCGGCGCAGCTCTAGAATCCATTCGATTCCGATTTATTCAATAACTTCCGCTTGAATCAGAAAAAAGAAAGAGAAAAAAAAAATCCTTCAAAATTACGAATATATCGATACCTTGTTTGACGCTCAGTTTTCTGTCGTTCACCAGGAGTACCGATGACATAGATAGATAGATAATTACATATAACAACTTTTATAGCTAAAGATTAAGTAAAGACTGGTTCGAGGACGAGGCCCTTCCACCAAAGTTTTTTTTTCAATAAAAGTTATAAAAACAAATTTTATGCTGCATTATATAAATAGAAGGGTTCAGGGGAATTCACTGTATTTTTTTTTTAATTGAAAATTCATAAACGTAGTTTTAAGCTTTAGCTGAAACGTTAGGGAAATGGATACATACTCTCCTTATGGAAAGTTTTTGAAACCGAAAACCTAAAAATGCTCTTTTAAGGTATGCTTGGTCATGATAGTAGATAGGGGAAACTAGAGAGTTCAGGGGCTTTCCCCGGATTTTTTGGAATCGAGTCTCTAAAAACGCAATCTCAAAGATGAAACTCTAAAAGTATTAATCCTAATAGCACATTTTTAAAGCTTTCTTTGGTGATGTTAGAAAAGGCAATTTTTAGTTATCTTAGACTTTCTTCCCCCCCCCCTTTTTTTTTTTTTTTGATCTCTTAATGGACTCAAAAATTCAATTAAAATCGCAGAGTTGCTTGATTCTATTAGCCCACTTTTCTCTTTTAATAAAACATGATACATTATTGGTAATATTTTGTGAAAATGAATCTAAAAATAAAAATTTGTCAAAATAAAATAAATAGGTAAAACAAGTAATTAGAATAAAAATTAAAAAAAAAAATATTTATTTCAAGCAGATGGTTATAAAATTTGGAAATGTATCTGTTGCTCCCCCTCCCCTTCCGTCAAATACAGAGTGACCACACTGATATATATATATATATATATATATATATATATATATATATATATATATATATATGCTGGTTATGCATAAAATCTCAGTATCCATTTAACAATTTGAATGCAAACTTCTTTTCTTTTTCATTGATAAAATGTTTTTAAATATTTTTCTTTTCGTCAGAGAAAGAGGTGCAGTCCGCAGCAACTTTAACAAAAATGAAGCATACATGTAAAATAGTTGCGTATATTTTTGTTGGTAGTTGATACGAGGGACGTTTTTAAAGTAAGGTCCGTTTTGAAATTAAAAAAAAAAAAAAAAATCTACCACCCTTACGCTACATTTCGACGCTGCTCCCGTGATTTTCCAAGCATTTTTCATAGCGTGGTACAGGTTTTTGTATACCTATTCGTAGAAAATTGCCGCTTGTGTAGTCAACCATGGGGTAACATGTTCTCTGAGCTCATTATTGCTGTTGTGCCAAACACCACCTAGAAAAGACTTTAAATGCCGAAACAAATGAAAGTTGTTGCGAGCGAGGTGGGGGCAGACCAGAGGATGTCCTAGCCAAAGCCCTGTAAGAATTCTCATGGTCGTCTACACAGGCGGCAAATTTCTACGAATAGGTATACAAAAACCTGTACCACGCTATGACAAATGCTTGGAAAATCACTGGAGCAATGCCAAAATATAGCGTAAGGGTGGTAGATTTTTGTGCAATAAATATCTTTGCTCTATCTATACTCGTTCATTTTTTATTTCTAAACGGATCTTACTTTAAAAACAAGCCTCGTATTCATTGTCTTAAAAATGCCCTAAATTTTTGTCGAAATTGTGGTCTATTTTTGAAAATATTCACTCTCCGATCCTTGGAAGCCTTGAAACCTAGTTTGAACTTTTTTAGGGGGGGGGGGGGTAATGAACTATCAATTGGGTTTTGGACCCCTTAAGCCTCCGAAACTTCGCCCATGGGAATGCATTTAAATTATGCATGTTATAGGTATCAGTAGAGATTTTATTCAGAAAGTCAAAGAATGACATTTTTTAGAAAAAAAAAAATGCATATTTTGCTTAAAAAAATTTTTTTTCATTGTATTTCATAGCGCTATTTTTTTCCGGATCGTACGTCCTTAAACCTTGTGGGGGTGCTAATTGCGCCACTGTTCGTAGTTGTTGGATTCAGCTTTTTGGTAAAGATTCTAGTGTACATGTAGTACACAAGCATAACTAGAAATATTTGACCTTGTGGAAGGTACTAGTGAATCAAAACTGGCGCACAAGTACACTAGTCTAAGCCGAGCCTCACATTCGTTCACATTTTTCGTTACTTGGTAATTAACCTATGTAAAAACACAGGTGGCTTCTATTTATCCAAAAATGTGATTGTGACAATACTTAATTACACCCATCATAATCAAAAATTCTAAGTTTTATATCTGAGTTCCTTACGTTTTTTTCTGCGTTGTTTTCTTCTTTAGGAAATTGAAATTTTAGTTTTCATCAGCTTTTCGGCAGCACAAATTGATGCATAATGTTTACTCAATGATATTCATTAGAAACGGTTTTCAGGCTTTAATGCGGATTGTAGTCAATTCTAAAATGTGGACAAAACTTTTGAATAGCATGGAAAATGTCTGCCCTTTTACATCGAAAAGAATTTAAAGATACAATAAAGCTGTCATTGTCTCTCAGAGCTTCATCTTGAAAGTATGTCTCTTGAGCTTTCCAAGCCATCAGTCACGAGCTATGGGAATTGAACTTTATTTATCTTCTCCATTTCCTAAAGCTGAAATGAAAAAAAAAATGTCGTTGAATTGTTCATTATTCTTTTGATCTCTTTTCAGGAAGAAAAAACAATAGCTTAAAAAAATCTTAGAAATGGGAAGTTGCCAATCGGCAAAAGACACTAAAATATTCAAGTTAATTTCGTTTCGTTCCACTGAGAATAATACTTTGATTATATATATATATATATATATTAGGTATATTGGGGTGGGTCGAAAAAAATTGAATTTCTGCAGAGCACTTAGCCTTACTGCAGAAAATTTGTGACTCCCTAACACTAATTACTGTGAAAAATGTCTTCTGCTCTTGCAAGAGACTTGAATTTTTGAGATTTTTAGAAAATCTTTACTAATATTATAAAGAGAGAGGGCGGATTTTTGTGTGTTTATATGTTCGAGGTAATCTCCGGAACCACTGCATCTATTTGAAAAATTCTTTCACTATATGAAAGGTGCTTTCTCACTGAGTAACATAGGCTATAATTCGAAAAAATCCGATAAATAGTTCTTTTTTATTCAAATTTAGGCCCAAATGTCACGTAAATGGCCTATTATTGGCTATTAAAGGGGTGAAAAATTACTTGCATATATTAATATTATATATCGTTAAAAACGGTAGAATTTTCTGCGTTTTAAACAATTCATTTCAATGCTCTAACTTAATTACGGCGGGAGTAATTTATGTTTTTAGCTCGAACTTTTTTAGGTTTAGCTGAAATTTAGGTACTACTTTCTTCATTAAATCTGTCAATAAAAAAAAGTAATTGACCCACAGTTTTCTTTTTGACAGCATTGGAAAAAGCGACATTTTTTACTCCAGGTCTCTCTCGACCTTTGGTCGAAAAAATGAGCTTCTATCTTGAAAAGAAAAAAGTTACAAGCGTTTTTAAATCAATTTCGAAATATGTCATTTTGATTCAGGTTGTCAACCATTTTATTTTCGCGTTTCCATGGTTACGCTTTTTGAATCCATTGCTTAGTTCCTTATTTTGCATCTGATTTCTTAAACTTATTTTATTTCATGTTTCCATGGTTACGCTTTTAAAATCCATCTTTCGCATTTTAATTTCTTAAAAG
The DNA here is from genome assembly GCF_026930045.1 of Uloborus diversus. Taxonomy (NCBI): domain Eukaryota; kingdom Metazoa; phylum Arthropoda; class Arachnida; order Araneae; family Uloboridae; genus Uloborus; species Uloborus diversus. The sequence continues at coordinate 137,259,116 of NC_072740.1, forward strand.
TATTTTAATATCTGTCGTCATTGTTTGGAAGGGTAATTTTGCATGGTGTTTTTTTTTTTCTTTTATTTAAGTTATTCTTTAAGTTATTTAGTTATTCTTTTAATTAATTGTTGAATATATGTCACTTACACATTTTTTGTTCTCAAGGTAAACCAGGCAACGCAGCTCTTAATATATAAAGATTTGAAAGCTACTGTTAATGTGATTTTATACCTTTTTGTTTGTTTGGTGAAACATTTGGGGATATTTCGATAATTGAGAATCTAGCGCGGTCGTCTCATTTTTGGCATAAATAATTTTATTTTGGAATCCCTGCTGATTTATAGTAACCCTACGTGAATAGATGTTTCCGATCTCTTTGTCTTGATTTGCAAAGAAAAATACCTCTCGCGCAGGCGCTGGAGCCAAAAATTAACGCCAATGAAGAAAGATCGCCAGATTCTCCGTTATCAAAATATCCCCAAACATTTATTATTACCAAAGAAAAAACATCCGCTTCACTCGCAAAAGGGCTGGGTTCCGGTAGCGTGGTCGCTTAACACGTTAGGAGCTAAGCAGTTCAGTCTAGGATTATTGTTTTAAGGCAACCGTTTATGTAATTCATTGTTTTGGCGATTTGTTTTGAAAGAAAAGAAACTTTTGATTTGTTGTTATCCGAATGAAATGTACGACATTTTCTTCTTTTTTTCTAACGATGATTTTTGAATGTCCCACGGGATGTTTTTTTTTTTCGTTAGACGGATGGATTATGATAGCGTGGTTGCTGGGCAAGTTTGGCGATAACCAATAGAGTTGCGGAATAATTTTTACATTTGAAAGATGTTATTTGATGTGTTTTTTTGTTTATTTGGCGAAAAATTTCAAATTGCAGTAAAAACCGCTTTACTCGCTAAATAGAGTTTTAAAGCAACTGTAAATCTAATTTGATGATTTGACGAAAAGTTTTAAATTCCAAAGAAACTTAAATATTTTTTTTTTGAAAAGGTGTGTACGCATTTTATACAAAGAAAAACGATCATTTCACATCATAGGGAGAGGGGGCGTCAATTGTTTTTTTATTCAACTGACTTCCATTAAATTTTTAGCACGGTCATCGCTGTGCGGGTACTGCTAGTCATCAAATAAAGAGAAAATTAACAAAATATTTAAAATTCCGCTGAACTTTAAACCTTAGTGCGGTACCTTTTTAACTTCCTAACACAAACTACTGCGTAAAATTTCAAGCCTGTGAGTTATTTTTTTCTGCTCTGGCAAGAGGTCTGAATTTTGAGAATTTTATATATGTTGCGGCCAAAGCCCGAAATTGGCCAGTTCGTGAATTGGCCAGCCAATTCGCGAACTGGCCAACATTGCTGAAAACTTACCGGCTAAGCCCGAAACTTTCTTCATTTCGGGCTTTGGGGCTTTGGCCAGCCAATTCGCGAACTGGCCAACATTGCTGAAAACTTACCGGCCAAAGCCCGAAACTTTCTTCATTTCGGGCTTTGGGGCTTTGGCCGGCCAATTCGCGAAGTTGCTATGAACGATCGGCCAAAGTACGAAGAGGAAAATCAAGAGCAGATTGTATTACACTGTTAAAAATGCAGCATTTTAAAATGAGTGCTTCTGTGTACTGTTTTTTTTTCTTGATGTACACTTGTTTCAGAAACGAGTTCAACTATGAGGGATTCTTCTGTGTTAAAAATGAGCTCGTAATGTATAAAAATATGATCTCGTGTTATTCTGTTTTTATATTAAAGTCATAATAGATATTATTCAGTGACAGTATATGATGTAACAACGTGATAGCGCAAAGAAGTACATTTGCGCCATTCAAATGAGCGAATTATATCTTAAATAAATGCATTGTGTAAAGTGTGCGAAGGCAAAGTAAATTGAATTAAGGACGATCGACAGTCTTTTTCTGCTCCGTAAACCTAATTTTAAAGATCCTAGATCCCACTGTACCAAGAATATAAAATTCCTTAAATACGAGTAACACATTACAAAGCAGCTACATACCTAATACACTGCAATGCTTCGAATTTTTAATCACATCAACGACATCAGTCCATCCTTTGAACCAGGTTCGTCATTTTAAATTTTTGGGGGAAGGGGGACAATGACCCCAACTTTAAAAACCATCCCTTTTACGCATAAGTGGGCGTGGTTTTGTGATTTTCCGATAAAATTTCTTTGAGTTCCCGCCCTTTATCAACCTCTCCGAATTCGAAATAACGGGCCTAATTTTGTAAACTCTTAACACACATTATTATGTAAAATTTCCTATCTCTGGGTTAATTTCCTCTGCTTTGGCAAGAGGTCTAAATTTCAATAGAAAGACCCCCCTTTTTTTTACCGAGTTACTGTTAAAGTGGGTAGAGATTCAAAATTTACGAGATCTTTAATTATATAATATAATTGCGTATATTTACAAGTTCGATTAAAAATATATGTTTTTATACGGTTACAAAAATTCTGAGGGAAATAGCAAAAAATTAGAACTGCGTTTAGATATAGATTTCTATTCATTGAAGAAAATTTTTGAAATTACTTATCAAGCTTGCAAACTATGCGTTATTAAAACTACAAAATGTACCTTTTCGAGCAATTGATGGAATCAATTAGATTGATACCTTTTTGGCAAGTATCTTGATGCAAAAAAAAGTCCCGCGCGTGCTTAGCTCCGTTTTAATATAATGGTTGGTTTTTATTCTAAACCAGGATGGAGTATATGCATTAATAAACTTGACCAATATTTGAAACTCAGTTGGTGGTTTTTATGGTTGAAGTGTACAATCTCAACATTGACCCCTTTCCCCCTAACCCCTTAAAGGAAGGACCTGGTTCAAGAATTGATCTTATTCCATTGATGTGTTCAAAAATTTGAAGTATTTCAGGGTATTTGGTATGTAGCTTCTTGGTAATGTGTCACTCGTATTTAAGGAATTTTATGTAAAATTCTCTAAATTCAGACCTCCTGCCAGAGCAAAAAAATAAAAAATAAATAAATAACTCCCAGGCTTGAAACTTAAGGCAGTAGTTTGTGTTAGGAAGTTAAAAAAATTACCACACCAAGGATTAAAGTTCAAAGGAATTTAAAATATTTCGGGAATTTTCTCCTTATTTGATGTTTTTCTAAACATCTCAAAAATTCAAATCTCTTGCCAGAGCAGAAGACATTAGCTCAGAGTCACGAAATTTTGCACAATACTTAGTGTTACGGAGTCACAAATTTTCCGCACTAAGGCTAAGTGCTCTGCGGAAATTCGATTTTTTCGGCCCACTCTAATATATATGTATTATCTTAGATATTTATCTATTGCAGTTACAAAACTAAGATGTTTATAGGATTAAATTACCCTAATTTTGAGGAAAAGAAACCGAATTACGACGTTGACTTGAATTTCACGAGAAAAAATAGTAAAATAAATTCTCTCAAACAAGAAGCAACTATTCTGCTTTACATTTACTGTGAACGGATAATTATTAAAGAACATACTTATTTTCTTTTAAAGTAAAAGTTAAAACATTAAGAAAAGTCAGTTGATGAATTCTTTTTAAATTTTCATTCTAAGCATTGCGCCTATCCGCATAGAATCAAAATGTTGAATGAGTACAAGATCATAGGATAGTTTTAATTAAAAACTAGAAAAGAAATAATCAAACTTTTTTTTTGAAACTTAGCTATTTTGCTTATTTTAGTATATTTTGCTCGGAAGTTCTGCTCACTCATTTTTTGAAAATGAAACAGGAAGTAGAAGTCGTTTAGCCATACAATAGAAAACTCTTGTGAAAGGTTGAAAGTTATCTTCATTTAAAGACATGTGTCATAATTGCAGGGGGGGAAAAACGGGTTGGTAGGTAGAGAGAGAGAGAGAAGAGGAGAGAGCAAGAAATCTTTCCAAACTGCTGCAGTAACGTTATCAGCTTTAGTTCGTGAAGGTATCTTTGATAAGCGTTTTACTTATACGAAGACGATTTTCTTTTATATTTATAAACAGTAAAACTTGTTGTTTACATTAGCAATCTTTAGTTTATGTAAATTTCCTTTTTTTTAATTTTTTTACATGAGCAACCAGGACTGTGGTGTCGGAGTCGAAGTCTGCCTGATTTTGAAGTAAAGGAGTCGGAGTCGTTAGAAAACATGCCGACTCCGACTCGGGACTTTTTATTTCTTCATTTCATTTTCACTTGTATTTATTTGAAAAACTGACTACTAATTGGTTCGATTAACATGTATAAAGGCCTACTAATAAGAAAACTAATGTCATTGGCAACCAGCTGGCTTGATTGCTTATCGAACTTTCTGTAATAGCTATCTACCCCGTCCACTGCTTTGTTTGTTTTTTAACTTTCGTTAATTATTAGCAACATCAGCAAACTGTTTTTTTCCCCAATATTTTTTAAGTAAACACTTTCAAATAAGAATAATTATGTATTTGTTACTTCGATCTCAGTTGAAAAATAGTAAAAGGAATGCATCCCTTGATCTAGTCGGGACCCGTAGCTTGGGAGGAAACTTCTGAGGGCGCTCAGTAAATTCAAATAAGTGTTGGAGCGAAAATGTGAGTCTAAAAGATCCAAAAAAATGTAGATGTTTTTTGAATCTAAAGACTATGTCTATAAGCTTGGTCCTCACTAAAACGTATGAAATGAAATAAGTATGTGATTTCTTGGTTACAACACTCAATAATTGCAGTTAATCTTAAAATCTTCATATTTAATTCTAAAGCAGACAATAAAGTAAAAGTTAAAAATTGAGCGAAGAAGAAATATAAGTATGGTAAAAGTTATTCATACAAAGCTGTATACCGCCGCATTTCGTGTAAAATTTGCGCCGGACGTACATGTACCCGTCCTCTCCCTGCAATATAGTGCCCTATTTTCGTTGAAATTTTTTGATGTAACACAATTTAAGATTTATTGGGGAAATTTTTCAGAATTAAAATATTTATATTTTTATAGACTCTGAAATTAACTTAAACGCTGAAATGTTACCCATACATGAGTATCATCAGGGGTTAAGATACTCATGTATGGGTAACATTGTAACAGGGTTGCTTTTTTACCTCTCAAAAAAGTTTTTTTTGACTAGGCTTCCTTTCAAGTTACAGCTTTCAAAAACTGAAAGCACACAATTTGATCATCTATTTGTTAAAAATTAAAGGGAAGCAAATTAATTCAGTTTATTTTTTTAAAAAATGGGATTTTTAAGTAAGTTTAGTTTTGAAATTACAACTATTGGAAAATGATTTACAAATTTAATTTCTTCCCTTGTATGCACCTTAGGTTTACAATAAAATGCAACGCAAAATTTCCATGAAAAGGAAATAATATTTCAATCTCTGTTTAGGGATTTCCCCCCTTCAAATGAGGAGGAGGGATGAAAAATGAAATAATAATTAAATAATTTTTAAAAGCCGGAGTTGGAGTCAGACGGTGTAAAATCCAGGAGTCGGAGTCGGCCATTTTCCTACCGACTCCACAGCCCTGTGAGCAACTTTAATTTTCTTAAGAGTAAAATAAAAAAAAAAAAAATGAAAATTTACCAGAAAAATTGGTTACTAAAATTTTGTTAAGGTAGATTCCTAAAATCTTTAGACAAACATCTGCAATGTTATTAGGACGTTGACAATACTATCTCTCATTAATCATCACCAGGTTTTGTGATAATTCTTTATCACCTCAAGAACGTAGCCAAGGGGAGGGGGAGGGGGCAGGGAGGCTCTCATCCCGAAAGACGGCTATCTTATTTTATAATTGATGTGCTTCGCATCAATAAAATACTTCCAAAAGCAAAACATTTTGTAAAACCGGATCTTCTCTTAAATATTCCATTATCAGCTGTTTTCCCTCGTCCGAATCAATTCAGAACACGAGAACCTCCTGTGCAGTTGCCACCGTCTTTGCTGTGCAGTAGGGTAGAACGAAAAAAACAAAGTTTTTATTTTCGAATCGTAATAGTGCGGAAAAGTTGCGATTGGTGAAGACTTACAAAACAAAACAAAGATTTTTAAAATCGGATAATATCTTCCGATCCCGCAACGAGCCTGAATATTTGAAAAAATGGAAAATTTCGTGTTTTCTTAGTGATTTTTCAAAAATTTTGTTTTATGTTTCTGTTTAAGGCTCTAAGACGGAAAAGTTACGATTGGTGAAACCTTCAGAAATAAAAAAAATAATTGAAATCGAATAATACCTTCTGATCCAGAACCAAGCCTAAAAAATCGAAAAAGTTGAGAATTTCAGGATTTTTCCGAATTTTTAACATTTTTGGATCAATGTACTTTTTCAGGCTACAGAACGGAGAAGTTACGTTTAGTGAAGACTTCAAAGCGAAAAAAAAAATATCTTTTTGAAATAAAATAATATCTTCCGATCGCGCAACGAACCTACATGTTTGAAAAAATGAAAACTAAGCCCTTTTTCAGCTTTTTTTTCTTTTAGTTTAACGATCCTCATAAGTTCGGTATGAAATACTAATGAAAGAACGTTTGTTTATAAAACAAATGTGATATTTTAGTATTAGAGCCTGCCTGTAAATTGTCCACATGGCCCTTTAATCCCGGGATACTCATATTTGTTTATGCCGCTTACTACAGTGTATGCATCTAATACGCCCCATTAGCGAAATAAAGAACCGCAAAAATTTCACAGACGGTGCCATTCATGTTTACAGAACAATTCAAATCTGTCGATACTTACCTGACAATCTAAAACAAGTTGTTTACCCTGTCATTGAAAGAAACTCTTTCTTTACGCATCCCGAAAACTTATTAATGGCAATGGTGTTTGATGAAAGGAGGCACATAAGAGAACTAGCGTTTAAAAACGGCTTAAAAGCTAGAGAATCTGTTTCTAAAGGCAAAAGCATTAGAAACTTTGTCATTCCATCTCTAAATTTCGAAGCAGAAGGTTACACAGAGATTATAATTTGGAACACGACAAAGCTATCTTATCCACCTTTTCTTCGAAAAGTTCCTAACAAAGACATTGAAAATTTTATTGTAACAGGCACTATACCCGACTGGGATATAAAATTATTCCCCTGCCATATGCAAGCTGTCGAAAGATGTGTGATGCTAGTGACGGAGGCTTCACTCAAAGTGTGTGGATTTAAATCAAGAGATGGCTACATAAGAGCAACATTGAAATCCAGACCAATTATGCCCGAATTTTCCAAAAAATCTGATTATAAATTAGCTTCAACAACTAACACTTAAAACAATAAGACTTGTATACTGGATTGTAAATTTGGTAAATATTTTATAACTTTTTATTATTTGAAAATGTTTCATTGTTCTAAAGAATGGTAGTTTTGCATGTTTCGAAGATACCTTAAAAGTCAAGAAATAAAATTAATGTTTATGTGTAATATAGGGGTTTTTAAAAGGCTTTTCAATGTAACACCGGGGAAAAAAACAACGAGAACAATTTTATTTTTAATCACTAAGAAAAGATGAAATTCTCCCTTTTTTTACTTTTCATGCTTGTTCCTGGATCAGAAGGTATTATTGATTTCAATATGTTTTTTAAAATTTCTGAAGGCTTCACTAATCGTAACTTTTCCATCTTCGAGTATGAAAAAGAAACGTTGGAGAAATTTTTTTAAAAAATCTCTAAGAAGACATGAAATTTTCCATTTTTTCAAATTTTTATTCTCGTTGCGGGATCGGAAGATATTATCCGATTTTAAAAATTTTTGTTTTGTTTTGTAAGTCTTCACCAATCGCAACTTTTCTGCACTATTACAATTCGAAAATAAAAACTTTGTTTTTTTCGTTCCACCCTACTGTGCAGCTTACTTTTGTTCCCCGTCCAAAAAGAAGAAATTTTATTTTCTTCTTCCGATTCAGCTGGGCCGTGACCTTAAGATTCAGCCCTCTTCCCTTGATCCACCAGATTGTCAGCAGCAAATTAAATGAAAACAAATATTCAATGTCACTTTCGCCCCCCCCCCTCCTCTCCCGCCGTTGACCCTCACCAGTGGCGCACGTAGGAATTTTGTAAGGAAAGGGTCCAAAGTTAAAAAAAAGTCTCATTTTCATATCATTCCCCAATATGAGAACAAAAAACAATAAAAAATAAATTATTGAATAAATAATTAGCACTAATTAGTAAAAATTATTAATAACAGATACTTAATTAAACCATCAGAAAGCACTAGAATTTATGCCTTTACTTTTCTCATTATTCAAAATGAAAACAGCGAAGCAAATTCGTTTATAAGAAGCCCCAAATCTGAAGACAAAGAAAAATCTAATTTTAATCTGTAATTACAAACATGAGTATTCTAGCGTATTTATTTACAAACAGCAATCTGCCTTTATTAGCTTACAAAATATCGTTGAATAAAATCTAGTTTTCTTGTTCTTTTTCGATTTTATTTATAACTTCCTCAGTGTGTGACGGTGATATTGCTTGAATTTAGCACTGCAAGAACCCATTGAACGTCCATCATACATAGTTCTCCTTAAATATGTTTTTAGCCTTCTCAAAGTCGAGAAAGATCTCTCGCTTATGCAATTCGTAAAAAGAAAAGTGTACATTTTTTTAAAAAAATCTTTTAACAAGATGATTTTATGTTTTCACTTATAAGAACTGAAATTTTTGTTTTCTTTGTTTGGAATTATTTTACATGTAAAATACATGGAATTATAATCAATCGAAAAAAAAAATGCAAGAGCAATGGGAGGGGTCCGGACCCCCTGGACCCTTCCCTTGTGTGCGCCACTGACCCTCACGTTAGGGCGTGATTTGTACGGAAGTTACAGCCAGAGTGAGGTGCGTCCAGGGATGAATACAAGGGGACGGCATATGACTATAGTTCAATGGGGGACGGTCGTGGGGGGTCATGACCTCCCTCCCCCCCTAAACAGTCGGCAATAGTATCCGTCCACATTGTGTTCAAACACTTTATGAATAAAATGTAAATGATTTATCTCAGTAGTCTTTTCAATACATTAACTATTTTTAAAGTAAATATTTGAAATACTACTTTTTATTGCTTATGAAATTATTCGTAACTTTTATGCCGCATTGAGGCCTTATTCCTGGTCAGTTTGGTGCTTTTTTTTGACATCCAAGCAGTTTCAGAATTTTTTCCTACTCTAAACCGTAGGTTCGTTTGGTGAGAAGGTCATTCTTCAGTATGACCCCCCGCCCCCTAATGGTAGTCTGTCCACGCCCCTGGGTGTGTCCGGGTATTTTCTGTTTGAACACACACAGTTTTTCTATCCAACTTATATCTCAGTAGGGCATAGTCAGTCAACATATCTTGAACAAAATTGCTAAAAAAACTAGGTAAGTTGTAGTATAACTTTTAAACTGTTAACTTTTTTCTAACAATAGGAGCGATTTTATGTGTTACTTTATTTTCCCATTTAAAAGTTCACAATCTGCGACAGGAATGAATAATTAATTCTGTGCATTTCGTTTGTTTGAGGATGAGAAAAAAAAAAAAAAACGCTATTTAGTAATTGTTTTTACCCTTTATATTTTCAGTATGATTCATTCGTTTATATTTTGATTAAAAATTTTATTTCAACTTTTAGTTCATTTTACTATTTTTTTTTCTTTTTTTTTCTTTGACAATAATGGCTAACTTATGTCCCCGGATGCTCGCAACTTTTGAAATTGATGAAACGCCTTTTAGCAGGCCCGAAACAGGTGTGAGTTTTTCATATATATATTTTTTTCTGTTGAAAATTATTGCTTCAAATTTTTTTATTACCAATGATCTTATTTTTAGCAAAACATAACATTAAGCTCTCTCTTTCTGAACAAACAAAAAAATTTTTTTTCTACGGATGTTTTTTCCCCTGATATTTAACCATGACCACAGAACATATTAAATACATAAAAATGGTCTTTGTGTTTAAAGATTAAATAAATAAAGAACTAAAACTCGAAGTTGATGAACAAAACTAGTTTTCACTTTTCACTGTATCAAAATTTTATAAGGCGCAGAATCAAATTGAAAATTACTTGAATTTTTTACTGCGTTCAGTTTATAAAATCGCAAGTTCGGCATTATTAACGCATGAAATTCAAAAGTAATTTATTTAAAATTATTACTTTTAAATCTTACTGAATTATGATTCTATGGTCCCAAGAGAAAAAGAGTTAATCAGTCTTAATGGGAAAAAAAAAAAATAGTTTCTTCGACGTCGTTCCGTTTTTCAGGTAAAACATATTTGTATTTCTCCATTCGGATAAATTTTCTGATAGTTATTTACTGCCGGTCTTTTTGTACTGAGGAATTATTTAATAAGTATCTATGCGTCTATCATTAGCAAATGGAGAAGATGGCATTTAAGGTAATATAAAACAGAGATATTCACTTTTCTATTAATTACTAAGTGAAATTATCCGCTATTTATTGCGTTACAAGTAAATAATTTAAAAAAGATGAATGCGAGGAACATTTTCTTGAGGTTTTCATTTCTACATTAGAATGTTTAAAGTTCTTATTTACTTTAAGTTTTTATTATTATTATTATATTTTCTTGCTATAGAGTGGGATTTACTAACATCACATGAAATACCAAAAAAAAAAAAAAAAAGAAATCGTTCCTTGAGCTATATTATATATATAAAATGCTCTGGAGAATAAAAGATGATGGTTACAAAAATTGCTCCCAAAGTAGAAGTTTTACCAATTTGAAAATAAAAGAATCAGAAGTGTTTCGCTCAGTGAAAAAAAAAAAAGAAAAAACTCGTCTCAAATCGGTCAGTGATCTACGTATCTACTATAAGCCGGCGAATAAAAAAACTTAAAAGATGGTGAGGAAAAAAGGGGGAGGAGAGGCGGGAGTTAAATTGTTTTCAAATGCAAAAAAAAAAAAAAAAAAAATTCTTAGTGTTATTTAAATTTTACAAGATTGGCTTAAATCATAACTGGATTTCTAACCTTAATAATCATTCTAAAAAATTTACAAAATATTCGTCTTAAGCTTTTAGAACTTTTAGATGACTTCAGAGCAAAATGTTTGCAAATCGAGGCAATTTAGAAGCTTTTTATGCTCGATCCCACAAGGTGGCTGACTTTTTACTTACATGTTGTTGAAAATGCATCTATTTTTAACGCTGCTTTATTACGGGGTGAGACTACTTTAATGATCAAAACTTGACGTTCGAAGACAAATTTGGAAATTTCAAAATCTGATACTTGCATACTGCTAGTAAAATAACTAGGTTCAGAATCAAATATTGTCACAGTAATTCGTAATAGAGCCTATCGTCATTCTCCCTGTAGTTTATTAAAAGTACATTTTCAACTAAAACAGAACTAATTTACTGTCTCTCCTTCACGAGAAAAGCTCCCGTCGTAAAGTCTGAGCCCGTCTAGAGCTATAGGAACGGACTTAATTCATTTTCTGCAAGGGTTAGCAAGAGGGTTTTTTTAACGCTATTTCGCCACTCGCCTTCCCTCTTTTGTGCAGTCGTACGGGATTTTTCAGCATTACGTTTCCCTTGGAATAATGAGACACGCCTCGTTGCTATAGCAATAGACAAGCACAGACATTTCGGTGGGGGCTTTTCTCGTGATGTCCAGACAGTAGTACAGAAGTTGTTTTGAATCAACAGAATAAACAAAACTCGTGTTTAGTGGTGTGTAGAGATGTAAAATTTCCGGAAATTTTGAAGTGGGAAAAAATCCCCGGTTTTTTACCGTTTAGGTCGACATACTTGCAAAATTAAAGCATTTAGAAGCACGGATTAATATCGTCTATCTGCACTACTTAAATTAAAACACTATTTTTACTCAAATCGAATCTTAGTTATAATGCGTTCGGATAAATTATGAGGCATTAGCATTCTGTGACTCTAATTGGTTTGCAAAGTTCAATGCTAAGAGTATGTTTCATAAATAATAATCTGCAACCTCAGAAACAATACAAAGGTTTTGGCGATTCTCACGCTACCATTGTGATACTTACTTCTTTCACGTGTTCCCAACCTTCAGGATGCAGTTCGAAGTGAACCGTCATCAATTTTTCCAATGTGGATACGGGATAGTCTAGGGGAAGTTTTTACGTATATAAAAACAAAACATTACGAAACAAAAACTGGTAGCGAAGACAAACTGTTGGTTTAAAAAAAGGCATGAATACATATATGCATAAATTATAGCCTATGTTACTCAGTAAGAATGCACCTTTTATGTAGGAAAGAATTTTTTAAATACAGTCGACTCCCGCTACAACGCGATCCGACTTACGCGAAATGGCTATAACGCGATTTTTTTTTACCAGTCAAGATCTTTAGACATAATACGAATTCCTCGCCCGCAACACGAAACTTTTCGGAAGGGAATCGTGGTGGCGGTATTGACTACTAAAAAATGTTTTTTCGTGAATAGACTTTCATTCCTTTAGCATCACTGAGAGTGAAAGTTCCCACACCGTACTAGACTGATACATCGCTTATACAAATAACTACTCCTCATTTTCCATTTTTTTTTTCATTCTAAATGTGAGAGTTGTTGAAATATAATGACACCTAAGAGCGCTGTTTCATCTTGTGAAGATAGAAAGAAAATTTCTGACAATTAAAGAAAAACTAAATTATGTGATTGAACAAATGCGTCGAAGGTAGCACGACAATTAGGCATTGGTGAATCTTCCATGTACAATTAAAAGTTAAGAAAAGGAAGTACTATACCGATGCGATTCCTCCACTTGTTTGCTATTTTGATTCAATGTGTGGGGTCGGTCTAGAAATTCTTTCCCAGACCACACTCATCGTGAGAAAAACATGTTACTCGGGTGTTTTATATCTGTCACCAGAATGGGAGCTGGATAAATATAAGACCACACGTAAATACGGCTTTTGCTCCTCTTTTCTGAGAAATGTTGGAAATGAGATCTTCAAAATAGCTGAATTTTATCCGAAGCTGGACATTTGTTGTGCACATAAACCTTCTCCGTTTGGTGTGATATGATGTCTGTGACACTATAGGGAACATTTTTCAACCACCTTGTCAACATCGTCTGACTGTTGTAAACAGGGGTGCATTTCCCGCCAAACGAATCCCCGTATATAAGAGAAAGTAAATAGGTCAAGGGGGAGACACTCGTAGAGCGGAGAGCTGGGAAGTCATAGAAGATGACTCTCATAGTTCAAAATATCTTTGTCACATTAAATAATCTGTAATTTGTAATATAGCTGTAAATATTCATCACATTAAACGTCTCTAAAAGACCATGCATTCTCTTGTCATCTTTACACAAGAGGTGGAAACAGTACAGTACGTCAAAGTTCACCAAGTAGTATCTAAGCAAAATTCCAAAATTATGAAAATGGAAACTGCTCTTGTACTGTGAATTTAAGAAACCAGGAAGAGGGGTGTTGCATTGCCAATTTCATAGATGGAAAAGTTATAAAAGAACTAGTGAAGCAACTGTATTGTGTATTTAAAAACATATAAGAATAACGGTTTGAGATCACGCAGCATAAATCATCATCATCTTCACTTTTTTAAGTTGCAAATATCATTACTGGATCCATTGTCCAGTAAAACTATAGTGCATTTATTTTTCTTATTACATACTGTATGTAGTGCATTGGTTTATTTTATGTCTTTCTTTCCCATCGATCATTGATTTAGTGCATCGTAACAGTATTTTATGTTGAATAAAACGTTTTTTTTTAATTTAAAATATAAATAAAAATTAAATTTTTTATGTAAGAAATAGTACTGTATAGTTCAGAAATGGTTTTTAACACTTTGAGGTGGTGGATATCTTTATAAAAATTTTTACACATACCTTTTTTCACAACGCATACCTTTTTTCACAACGCGAAATTTCGACTTACGCGAGGGGTCTTGGAACGCATCCCTCGCGTGAGTCGGGACTCGACTGTAGTTGCAGTGGCTCCGGAGATTACCTCGAACATATAAACACACACTCTCTCTCTTTATAATATTAGTATAGATCTGCACTACTTGAATTCAAAAATTAATTTACTCGAAGCGAATCCCAGTTATAAATCGTTTGAATAAATTTTGAAGCATTGACATTCTGCGAGTCCAAATGTTTCGCGATATCCAAGGCTAGAATTCTATAGACATTATCCTCTGCAGCCTCAAATACATGTATAGGCTATGGCGGTTCTTATGCAGTCATCGTTATTATTATTTTTTTACTCGGTTCTTATCCTTAGCATTCAATTCACAGGGAATCTTAAACTATTTTGTCAATGCAAGTGCGAGACAATCAGGGCTTGTGTTTACATATATAACAATAGATCAGTATAAAACATAAACTGGTAGCAAGGACAAACTATTGGTTTAAAAAATTAGTAAAAGTACATATATGCATAATTTATAGCCTATGTCACTCAGTAAGAATGCATCTTTCATATAATGAAAGAATTTTTCAAATAGCTTCAATGGTTCCGGAGATTACCTCGAACATAGAAACATGCTTAAGTCCGCCCTCTCTCTTTATAATATTAGTATAGATGATTAGAACTGATAATTAGAAAATGGATAATATTAGAAATATCATTCTATTTCGTATCATCGAAATAATTTCATAAAGTTAATAAATTAATTCAAGCTTTTTAAATGAAACATTGCCAATATTTTTGTCCAGAGAATAGTTTAATTTTGCCTGAACTCTTGTTCAAACTGGACATGGTGGTGGAGTTACGTTATATAGCATTCATCCTGCAGGGGGCAAGTAAACTGCAGTATCTGCAGAAATTAGTTTTCGAGATATCGAAGAAACGCGTTTTGGATTCAATACCAACAGTACAGTAGAGAAACGTTGGAATTAGACGCTTTTTTTGCATTTTTTCCAGCGGAAACCAAATAAGCAAGCTCGTACAATGCACAAAAAATAAATAAATAAATAAATAAAAAATAAATAAAAAATAAATAAATAAAAAAAAAATAAACAAATAAAAAAATAAAAGTAAATAATAAGTAAATAAGTAAATAAAATAATAATAATGACAAAAATAAAAATAATAAAACATTGCAGTTTAGAAAGGGATAGTAATAGTGTTATTTAAATATTACAAGATTGATTGAAATCATAACCGGATTTTTAATCTCAATAATTATTCTAAGAATTTTTACGAAAGATTCGTCTTAAGCCTGTAGAACATTAGATGACAGAGCTAAATGTTTGCAAAAATGGGGCTATAAACAACCAATGAGTTTTTCATGCTTGATTAAAAAAAGTTGGGTAAGTTTTCACTTACATATAGTTGAAAATCTATCTAAATTTGGCCCGCTGTATTATCGCAACCAGGGCGAGACTACTTTAATCCTTTTCCTACCCACAGAAGCTATACATTCGATTCCATTGGTGTAGATTTAGTTCGTGTTTTTTAAAGAATAAAATGAGCATGAATATACGTATAGTCGTATATATTTTGTTGAAATATATTTAAGTTTTAATGTTTTATTATAGTATCACCTGCATTTTCCTAGTTATTCTTATAGAGCAGAGAATTTATGTTTTTCGATTTTCTTTGATTGTGAACTTTTTATTCATAAGCTTATATAACATTCATTTTCGAAGCATCAGAACAATTCAAAGGAAACTTATGTGATAAACCTTTTTTCTTCATGTTTGAAAACTTTGTATGGGATAACTGTTATTAGTTTAACGTTAGTTTTTTAAACAAACAATAATTAATTTACAGTTTTATAAAATTTTTTAAAACTAATTTTAACTAACGGCTCTATCAATTTTAAATATTTAATTATTTTTAGCTAATTATCATATTTTAATAAGTTTTAATTTGATTATTCTTAAAAAATGTAATTTGTAGCTAATACTTCTGATTTAGCATTTCTCTCTTTTTGAAGTTCGTGACACCTCAGACACCCCAAACCCCCTCCCTTAACAAAGTTCTAGCTACATGCTTGTTCACTTTCAACCATGGAATCATACAGGAAGTATGAAAAGTAACGTTCTTTTAAAAAGTTAGCGTTCTTTTTTTCTTCATAATTTAAGATAGATATTGATGGAACAAAATGCACATAAATATTTCAAATTTTTTTGAAAATTCTAAATTGTTTTTTTAATCCAAGATGAAGTTTTTTTTCTAACTTTAAACAATGATACAATAAGAAATTTCCTTGTTTCCGATTTTATCATGTTGACAACCCTTTTTCAGCAAAAGAAACACGTAAAATTGTCCGGACGCCAAGCTTTATACTTGTCGCAACCTACGCAGTTAACGGATATGCAAATATTTTTGCTACTATTCAAACTAACATTAAATGAATTTATTGTTCTAATTTTTTGATCCATGTAAAAAATCAACATTATTTTCAAATGCGTTAACGATCCTTAAATTGTTAAAGTATTACAATAAGGGTTGTTAAAAATGTTTTATTCATTCATTAATTGCATGTTTTTATTTATTTAATTAGCATGCATTTGGCTCACTGACAAGTTTTTTTGAAACAATTCTGATATTCTACTTTTTTTGAATTTGGGTTGCATATACTACGTGTATATGTGTGTGTGTGTAATATAATCTGCACAAGAAGCAATTTGTATTTTCTCACGCAAGATATCCACAGCTGAATTAAAAATTTAAAACTTCCTCACATCATAAAACAGAAAAGCTCTTTAGTCAACTGAACAATTGCGTGCGGTAATGTGTTAAAAATGAGTGAGGTCCCAATCGGCGCACACAACTTGATAAGGGCGCATTTCTTACTTCATTTCAATTGGAGTACATTCAATTTTACGAAGATCATTCGATGGTTAACTGCATTTATCAAAAAGTTTAAATACTTAACGGAACGCGAATTCTTGTCCGCTTGGACAATCGAATTGTACGTCTTGATGATAGAAACTCAACGCAGTAATCAACAGCTCCTGAATTTCCGAAAGTTTTCTCTTAAGTAATGAACTTTAGAGAGTCAGGATAGCTGCTAGAGTGGGAAAGAAATGCGATTAGCATCGGCAACCTACTTAGCTCAAGGGTTATTGCAGTTAGTTTGAGCTTTTTTTTTTAAATATTTTTTTCTTTCCTTTGAGTTTTATTGCTTTGTGTACTTTTTCTTTAAGCAGTTGATTTTCGCAAGTCGAACTTCACTCAGTGCATTAGGATTAAATACGAGAATTAATAAGTTTTATCGCAATATATTACACCTCTGTAGACATGTACTCGCATGTAGGCCACTCCACGAAAAAGAAGACATTTTGGTCTGCATGTATCAGCTCCTCTGTATTTCATTTAAAAAGTATTGCTCAAAACGTTTAATACTGTAAAAGCACTTACTTTCTTGAGCCGAAAATGAAGCTAGCGGTGATTTCGCGAGCTAAAAATTTGCGAGTTTTATATGAACAAAACCGAAAGTTGAAGAAAAGTATATGTCACGAGAAAAAAAAATCACGAGACTTAAATTTTTGCGATCACGACGGACTCACGAAAACGAGTGCTTTTACAGTAAACAAAATATTTTTACCTAAGAAATCCTTTATATGCATGTGATTTCTCGAAAACATTTTCTTGTTTCTTATATTTTGCAAATATTACTTTAAAAAAAAAAAAAAAACCTAGAGCTGTCAGGTGTAGGAAATACTGTCTGCCTTTCTGAGAAATGCGTAACCATTTGCATCTTTTAAAAACAAAGACTAAAAAATAATTTGTAAGCACAAACAAGAAAGCACAGTATATATTTAAGAAAAATGGCAACTGTATATCCGGGTGATTTTTTACTAGGAATAAGAACTTCAAATCTGAGGTCCAAAAATGTGTGTTTATCACTTCTTGAGATAGTGAAAAACGATGGAGGCAGTGCATCCCCAGAGATATAAATATTCATTAATGCTATATTATAAGCATGCTTAAGTTTATTTTCATAAGATCTGCGACGCGAATCTATGCAAAAAGCGATGCTTCCAATATTAAAAAAAAAAAAAAAAAATACAACGGGAAATTTTTTTCGGACATGAGGCGAGTGATTCCTATACTCTAGTTTTATGCCAAAAAATAAAAAAAAAATAAAAAATAAAAATAAATAAATAAATAAATAAAATAAATAACAAACAAACCCTTAGAAATGATCATTCTTTTGAACTTTGCACCTCTCTAGTCCCTCAGAAAAGTGTTAATGACTAGTATAAAGCTTTATTTCCCTCCAAATAAAAATAAAAGCTATTCCAAAAAGTGAGACGGGGGGTGGGGGACGGTGGTCTGACTTGGATTCAGGGGGTCATTTTAAATAAGACTCGGCAAGAATTATATCAGAAGCATTTTGAAACTTTTTTCTTTTTCTACCGCACAGTATTATTGATAGTTAAGATTCTTAACCATTTCATTTCTGGTTTTGGTAGCGATTAAAAATCGTGGATTACAATTTGAAAGTATTAATATATTTTTGATCGTTTGGAAACGGTTAAAAATGAAATTCCGTTTTAGTAAATGATAATTTTATTTTCAATAGTATGTGGGTCAAATCTAGTGCCTTTGTATCGTATAAAAATCGTTCTTCCTCTATTTTACTATTTTTTTCAAACCTAATCCGATTCCAAATTTTTCTTCGGTTGATTTTTTGATGTTTCTCACTTGCATATTTTGATTTTCTTAATTTTGTATTCTTTTGTATGAAAGAAAAAAAAGTAAAGGGACATGATTTTTACTTTTTGGCCTCCAGATTAGTTAATTAAAGACATTGGTTCATCCGCTTAGACAATATTGTAGCAACAAATGTTAACTAAAATTTAAAATCAAATATTTTTCAAAACGTTCATATGTAAGAAAACAAGAAACGTTGTTGTAACAGTCAACAAACTGTTTCGGGACGCCCCAAGGTATGGTATGTTGAAACATTGTGTACATCAAGTTGGAAAGCAACTTTTTTCAATAACGATTTGCTAGTTGAGTGATGCGTATGTTATTTTGTACAACAAAAATATACACCCAACATTATTTCCACTTAAAGTACAATTATATTACACGAAATTTTCTTAACTCAAAGAAGATACTATTGATTTACATCAGTGACTCTTTTCTTTCTTTTTTCTAAATAAATTTTTTTCTAATAAAGCAATTGGTTTAACTCAAGCTGATTTAAATTGGCAAACCAGGCAACTAATACTTCAATAAAGATATTAACAAAATAATATTTATACGCTAGGCAGGAAACAATAAGCATCTGTTATTTTAGGCCTAACATAGCAGTGGTGGCATGTAAATGTCTTATACAAATTTAATGCTTAATTTTAAAGAAATAAAGAAATATGACAATATGACTTCAGATCAGATAAATATCACAAAGTAAAGGAATATCAAAATATTTTAAGGAATATGAAAAATCAACTTACCTAGCTTCAAATTATAAATAGCTTTTTGACCAAAAAGATTTAAGAACTAGAGTCCTGAAAAAAAAAAAAAAAGAAAAGTTAAATGAAAGTTTGTCTAAAAGTTTGAAAGAACAAACTTGATAACGTATTTACATTAACTCAATGTAGAATCCATGTCAATTAAAGCAGGGTCTTAATAGTCTTGAAATTTCTTGAATCTATCATGTGTCAAAAATCATGAAAAAGTAAGATAATTGTAGATTTTGGTTTTAACCAAAAACATTCCTGGGTCGCAATACAGACCGCCGAAGATAGTGCGCCAAGCGTCATTTCTCCTTCGCGGTTTTCGACAAAATCTTAAAACGGTACCGTTAACACGGGCTACTTTGTGTGTGAGCCACATTTCGTAACTTTCCTCATCTTATTCTCAATAATTTTGTAACTATTCATATTTCAAAGATGTGGAAGCCTGTTGAACACAGCTAGAGCTCTCTTAATTTAATTTTCAAATATTGATCACTTTGTGTTAAAATAAAATTACCCTTCTTAAATGTTTTTAATTTGGGCCAATGTTACCCTTACGTGTGGGTTACTTTGGCCCAAAGTGATTTTCTATTTAAAATCAATTTAGAACTAACTAGAGTTGAAGAAAGACGTGTGTTCACAGGAAGAACTGTTTATTTGAAAGAAAAAAAAAGTTTTGTTGACAAGTCACAGGAAGAACTTTATTTGAAAGAAAAAAAAATTGTTTTGTTGACAAATTTGAGTCACTCATTTTTGTTTTTTTTTGAAAAAAATATTATTATTATTATTTTAAATGCATGAGCTAATTATTGTCTCAGACATTACAGACGGACAATAGTCATCTTTTCAACAGTTTTGGAGGTTGAATAGTTTTGTTTAAGGTAACACCATTCATAAAACAAAGGATCCTAAATTTTCGGTCACTTCCAAACTTTTTGTTGCGTTCCATGTTCTGAACAGTTCCTTCTTCTCTCGCATAAATAGTTATCCCTAACAACCCGAGCTCATTCCATTCCACAATAAGAAAATTCCGTAAAAATTTCAACAAATTTAACATTTAACAAAATTTTTAAGAAGTAGATGCCCAATTGAGTCAACATTTTCTAAACCTCCAGCAACTTTTAGCTCCTCTTCATCTTCCATAATAAAAGCCATGTGACTGAGCACTGAGGATTTGAGTCTACAATCGCTCTATTGATCCGTTGCTGATACATCCTGGATTTTTCTGGTGTTTTCCAGTTTGGAGTTTTAGCTTTTCTTCTCTTTTCCAAATCTCTCTGACGGATTTTTTCAAGTTTTTATGCTGGGACAATGTAGGGCGTAATTTTTAGGCTAGGAGATATGTTGTAAAATTTTAAAATAGAATATTTTAACAGAAATGAGAAGAACAACTGAGCTACTACATAAAGTATTGAATAGGGTTCATAAATAGGTACTTAAACTTTTAGCTGTTATAGAACTGCTTCTACAGGT